>NC_071392.1:93238598-93556467 GCF_022682495.2 Desmodus rotundus
CAAATCTATCAGGCTCACACTATAGCTCTTTGTTGCTTCCTTATTGTTTTTGGAAAAGTAAATGCAAACACAATTAAAAATAATAATAGTAAATGCCCAACCAAATTGCCCCCAGTATTCTAGTGCAAAGCCCAGTGCTGGTGGGAGCCCAGCATGCACCTTCTGGACACACACACGCACACGCCGATTCTGAGCGTGCCCCGTCCCCCCGGAGCTGTGCCGAGTATAGGGCAGGAGAAAGCATAGAGATAAAAAGCACAGGGCACACGTCCGCTATGGGCTCATATGTTGTCTGAGAAGCCAGATGTGTGGACAACTGAAGAAAGCGCAGCTTCTAATAACCAAACCTGCCTATGAACTTGCTGTGCAGCACCAGACAGGACTGACTGGGGACAGACTCCTCGAGGGCACCCACTGAATCTCGTCGCAGCCAGGGGCAGGGGAAGCACCTTCAGGGCCTGACTGGTTCTGCTGTGTGACCACCTTTGTCTGAGCCTCTCTGGTCCTCAGCACACTGGTGTGTGTTTGTTTGTTTCTGGAAATAACAGAGTGGAACCAAACAATCTGAACATCTCTTCAATTCTAAATTCAATAGTCCTTCACACACAACCCCACATATCACTCAGGAGTCCAGAGAGGGCGAGGTGAGTGGAAGAGACCCCGAGTTCCTCGGTGCAGCGGGTGGCAAGAGATGGCATCAGCACTACGTTTATGGGGAGAAAACCTGAGTTAAAAGATAAGAAGTCCACAAAGCAGCCCTGACAGGCACCCATCTCACACGCTGCCCGTGGCTGCTCTGATGTGTCACTTTGTCATTTTGCCCCAAGCAGAGGGCCAGTTTTCTGCCCTTGGTCTAGACTGGACACATTTGCAACACTCTGCAACTTCAGGGTTCTTTTTCATTTTCCATTGCTAACACAGAATCGGGCTCCTTGTCCCCTCCCAGAGCAAGGGGTAGCCAGCTGTAACCTCCTGGTCTGGACACTGGGGCACCCTGGGAAGCCAGGCTTGTCCAGGCCTGGGGCAGGGGAGGGGAACAGGGGCCCTACCAAGGGCGGCTGCAGGGCACTCAGTGAGCTTCATTTGCCAGGAGCTCGGATCCCACCCGATCTCCTCGGGTGTCTGGTGCGTCTGCTGTGGACGTGGAGATAAGCAGCAGGGAAGGAGAAAGGCGGGTTATCGGGGGCGGCCAATCTCCCCATCAGCGGCCTTCTGCTCCAGCCCGTTGCCAAGTAACCGTGGCCGCTCCTCTTATCAGCTCGGAACGGTCCACTGACTATTCAACCAAGAATAGAAAGCCCTGGCACTGAGGGCCGGAGTGGCGCCACACGAAAATGGCACATTACGTGGATGAGGGAAAAGGGAATCTGGGAGCCTCATCTTATCTGCACAGGGACAGTGACTCAAAACCAGCCGTCTGTCATTGCCCCCGCACCCATTCTCATTCCACCAACTGAAGAGTACCTCGCTCACCTTCCCGAGAGGGACGGAGGAAGGCAGGGAGGGAAAGAGAGGGTGGCCGAGAGGAGGGCCCTGTTCATAACCAGGTTCATGGGGGGAGAATCCCTCTCCCTCCAGTCCTCCGTCTCTCCCTCCCTCACCACCCCGCCCCGTGCACAGACCCCAGGTAGCTCCTCAGATTGGAAGGTCTCACCTTCCAATTACCCAACAAGTGCCCTCCTCCCAGGATGAGTGCAGCTGAGCGCCCAGCAGGCTGGGTGCACCCATAGATCTGAGGTAAGAACTGCAGAAGGACACCCCCGTCCCGTCGCCCTGTGGAGACCTCTCCCTACCGCCCCTGCCAACCTGCTCTCAAGCTGGTGGGGGGAGAAACTGGGACAAGAGCAGGCTGGGGAGGTGCGAGGAGGGGCCCTGGGCCCCAGGGGATGGCGAAGATTCCTCAGACACAAGCCTCTGGCCGCAGGGAGCCCAGCACCCCTGTCCCTACAGGCCCGGTGTGGCCTCTGTGAGCAGCCAGCCATGCGTGCTTGGAGAACGACATAGGCCACTCCAAGACGCCCAGCCCTGCCAGCTCGCAGGAGCCACAGCCTGGCAAGCCCAGGGGAGAGCTAGTGCTGCGCTTACACGGGGAGCGCCATGCCACTGGTCTCTGTTTCCTCGGCCCACCATGCACCCACCCTGTGTGGAGTAGGTAATGGGTGGACAGAAGACCCCATTCCTATTTACCTCACACCTCTGCCACATCCCACGGGCCAGATTCCTCACCTTGAACCCCCCATCCCTGTCCCAAGACACATGTGCCTGTCCCCTCTGACATGCTGATACCCAGTGCACACTGCATTCTGGAACCACCCTTTGACCATCTGCCTCCTCTGGGGGGTGGGTAAGTCCTACTTCCCACAGTGTTTGGCCATGACTAGATAAGAATTTACCAAAATCGGAGGCAGGGACTCGAGGGGTATTTGTGCACCCAGGTTCATGCAGCGTTATTCACAGTAGCCAGGAAGCAACCCCAGTGTCCAGCGATGGCTGGCTGGCTGGATAAGCAAACTGCAGTCACAGGGTGTGACTCAGCCTTAAAAAGGAAAGCCATTCTGACACCTGCCTCAGCGTGGACGAACCTTGAGAACATTGTGCTCAGTGAACGAAGTCAGGCACAAAAGGACAAAGACTGTATGTTCCACACACGTGAGGTCCCAAGAGGGTCAGATTCACAGAGACAGAGAGTGGGAGCAAGGGCACGGGGGGCAGGGAGGATGGGGAGTTAGTGTTTCACAGGTGCAGAGTTTGTTTGCACAGGTGAGAAAGTTCTGGAGACGGATGGAGGTGACGTATTTCATGCCACTGAACTGCACTCGTGGAAATGAATGTAAGAGGGTAAGTTTTATGTCAGGTGTGTTTTACTACACTTTTTACGAGCAATAAAAAGCTTGGCGAATGAATGAGAAGTGGAAAGGGAGAGAGAAGCTCCCCACGTTAGACAGGGCGCTGGGAAGACAGACCCGCAAGGTCTCTGGGCTACAAGGCCTGGGTGCGGGAGCAGCTGCTCTGAGGGCACGGAGGGGCCTGCATCCCAGAACCCAGGTCCACACAGAGGTCGAGATCCATCATCAGTACCCAGACACCTCACTAGAAACAAGCAAGTCTAGCAGAAGACCTCATCCCATAACTTTGAAAACACGCCGGGTTCTAATTTAGATAAGACCAGCTCTTGGGGGCGGGGAGATATGTTTTTTTAAACACTGTTTTGACAAAAACAAACTTAATTTGGTTTCATGGTGGCAAGGTTTTGGTGAGAATGGCGGTAGCCCAGAGAGCGCTGTCAGCCCCTGCCAGACCTTGGATGACCCTCTAGCCAAGGAGCAGGGGGAACCCGGAGGCCTTCTGCAGAGGAAGCTCAGGGACAGTCAATCCTCAGATTGCCTCGAGGGTTTCCATCAAAAGGACTGATTTCAGCAGCTCTCTCGGTGTTTTTCTCAAAGAATGAACAATAAGAATTCCTGTAAACCAGCACGGCTCGTCCTCAATTACGTAGCTGTGGCCATTTAAACACCGACCTCAGCAGAGGGCCAAGGAATGGTAATGAGCAGGGGTGCCCACGCGGTACTGTGGACCAAATGATAATGAAAGCAATTTATTTGAAAATTAAAATATGATTAAGAGTGGCAGCCCATGCAAGAGCCCAGATGCCTTAGGGACGTGCCTCTCACACTGCTGGCTCTTGTCCCGTGGGGTCTGGTGACACCGCTGTCTTCTCTGACAGTCTCAACAGAGAGTAGCCTAACAGATACATGTCCCCTCGGACCCCACAGCCCTGGAGACAGTGCGATGTGGAGTGTCAAGGGCAGCCCTGTTCAGGCGTGGTTTCCCTGACATGACCCTCAGCAGCATCCCTCTGACAGAGGACACTGTGTCTACCCGCAGCCGGGACAGGGACCCTGAGAAGTGCAGCTTACCCGGGGGTCTGCAGATGGACCGAGTATAATTTACAAGAGGGGACCAGAAAATAAGTTAGGTGACCAGCCAAAAATGGTTAACTGAAGAAACATAGAAATAAAATATTTTAAGCATTTTAACTCATAAGCAAGATGCCTGAAAGGAAGAAAAATGCTTCTAAATAACCGTCTGCTCTGTTGGCTTTTGGAGCATTTTGGGGGAGAAGCTGGAATTTCCCTTCTCTCCTCAGGTGAGGACCTCAGCACACGGGGCAGCAGGTGCTGCTCCTCCAGCACACCTGTGCACCTGCCCAAGCCAGAAGGCGCAGTGATGACTGAGCACAGACTCTGGTTACTTTTTATGTTGCTTTTTGAGTTAACATCATTTTCCTGGCAAATAAATTTAAAAAATAAAATAGCCAAGCCCATGACCCAGTAGTTCCCGTCCAGGAACACATCCTAAGGAAACACCTGGACGCGTGCACCTGGACACAGGAACAGCTTCCTTTCCAGAACGCACTTTCTGCCTGACACTGAATAAAGCGCTCCAAAAGCCGAAAGTCAGCCTAGTTAATGACCTTCTAGGCAAGGGGACCTGAAGGGGTGGATCAATGAATTAAGGCTGAAAAAGACCTGCTTTCTTAACCCTTCGAAATAATCATAAATCCAACTGCCAAGTGGGAGCAGTTACTCCGAGTTCTCACCTTAACTTTACAGTCAGTTCAGTCTGACCACGAACGTTTCTTTTTCTGATTTATAATCGTAAACGAAGTTTTAAATATTGCCTGAGATCTGAGACTAGGAGTGAAGAGGCAGACATTCACATGTAAGTTTAACACAGACATTCACACTGAGGCCGGATGGATGTTTAATTAAACACCAAACTCAGCCCTGCAGGAGAGTGAGGCGTGCTGTGCACCATGCTCCGCTTGCAGTGACCACCAAGCTTTGTTCTTCCTGCTGAAAGCTGCCGTCCACACCCTCCATGTGCGTGGGGCCTCCGACCGCTCACGCAGAACATCTCCAAATACAGGCTCCTGCCAGGAGCTCTTGTCTGAGGACTCACAGGTTGGACTTCGACCAAGGAAAGAACACCGGTCACGATGGAAGCAGGTGCCTAGGATTTGCAGAGTTAGCGTTTCCCACCACACATCAAATGTTCCGAGGGAGCAGTCAATTTAGAGGTTTGTCCTGACAAGCACCCTCCACTTGGCAGACATCATCTGCAAAATCCCAGATTCCGGGGTGTTAGGACAGAACATGTCCCATGTCAGCCTCTCTCAGAGTGAAGTCTCCACTGTGAGGACCATCCCTGGGAGTCGTCCTGAGCTCCCAAGTCCAGCAAGCTACAAGCAGATGGAATTGGCACTTCTTGAAACAGCGCCTTTTCAAACTCTTTACAACCAACAACGGCATTTCCCTCTCTCTCCTCCCTTCCTTGCCACAAAAGAAACCCTAGGAATTCTGTTCCCTGGCATTCAGATCTCTGATGGGTGGGCCCAAGTAGCAGAGACGCATCTGCTCCCACAGGAAGTGGCAAGCACTCTGGGGGTGCTCACGTGTGGCTCAAGACCCATCGTTGGTCACAGCAGTGCTGAGTGGAATTGTCTCTGGTGAGCGGACCCGTGTGCACACACGCATGTGCACACACAACCACTGTTGAAAGCAGCAGAAGGATAAACAAACTGAGTACACTGCACAAGGCTCTCTCTGCTCCTGGGTGATAATAAGGAATTACCATGGCAACCCTGAACAAGCACACACACCTCTTGTTTCTCTGCACACAGTACCACAGCTGCATCTCCACTGCCGCACGCTGGGCGAGGGATGGGGCAATGTCAACACAGTGGTCCTCCTGTCACTTTTGGTGGACTTGGCTCAAGGGTGCGTTCTGTTGAAAATCGACTTCCACTTGCAGCTGGGGTCCTTGATCCCAGGTTTCCTCTTTGCCTGTGGTGCCCTGAGATCCAAAAGCTGCGCCGTCAAACTGGTTTCCATGTCCAGAGCTATTATGAGTGGAAATAAACTTTAACAGTAATTGAAAAACCCCTTGGAAAGCAAAGAGCAAAGCACAATTCCTATACTGATCTCTAGTGGGTGTTCCCACTGCCAGAAGCTCATCATTGCTGGAAGATTCTGTCTTCTTCCATTCAGGACTGGAAGGACAGCTTCAGCGGTTGAGGGGGCTGAAGTCATCGTCAGACAGCCTGAGGAAGCTGCCGGGATGGCAGGCTCATTTGAAAAGAGGGTAAACTCATGCTATGGCCACAGGAGAGCCTGTGGGTGTGACTTCTCATGTGTGATGCAGACCAGGGCTCTGAGCCAAGGACATAGGTGAACACTCTGCCTGCAGTTGAACCAGGACACATGGCCCACAGCAAAGTGCTGGAAGGTCAGGTTCTGGCCCAAGGTCAGGGCCTTCATAAGTCCCTCAGACACCTGAAGCCCATTTCTTCACCTGTGACACAGTGGCTACACGAGATGCTCTCAGACCGCCAATGCTGGAATTGGACTTGAGGTCAGACAGAAGAGCACTTGGGTACCCAGAGCAGGAGCAGCAATGACAGAGCTGCCAGTGAACCAAGGCGAGGAGGTGCAGCCTGCTGACCTCTGGCCCGAGGAGGGAGCATCCACTGAACTCGCCCACGTTTGTTGTGGGTGGAGAGGAGAGAGCAGTCTGTGAATGAGTTGGGTCCCGTCCTGTGGAAACGGCACCATGAAGCGTGATAAGCTCCATTAAGGTTTCTCACAGACGTCAGGAAGTGACTGTGTGAACACACTCATGGGTACCAGAGCGGGAAGGATGCTGCGTAGATCTGTCACCCAGGAGCCCACCGGGATGCTCAGACACCCCCTGCTGGAAGGCAGCTCTCACATCCTGAGGTCATTCTCCACAGTGTGCAAGTGCAAGTCCATGCGGAGCTCTCCAGCACACGTTCCTGTAGCAACCATGGCAACAGCGTTTGGAAGAGAGAACCAAGCTCGCTGCACCCAGCGGGACCTTTTGCACGAAGCTGGATGCCTGCATTTGCCTTCCTTTTCTGTAGGTTCCCAGAGCAGGGCATCATTAAATTGAGCTAAGAGGGAACAAGACTTGGCAAGTACCAAACACCTCTGGTAAACATTATAATATAAACTTACTGAGGAGGTGGCTGTGTGAAGATTGCTCCTTATCTAAGTCATATAATGTGTCGTGTAATTCTGTAATTTTAACAGAACATGTTTTTGCAGGATGTGTTGATTCAAGAGGCCGGCTCTTGTGAGGACTTGCCCAGTGTGCAGAGACACTCGGGGCAGGACTGTGCCCGTCTCTGGCTGAGACAGACCTCGGTCCCTGTGACAGTTGCAGCTTCCTGAGGGGGTCCCTCTGGTGTCGGCTAAAGAAGCAGATCTTGGTTTTTCTCAAAAACTACTGAGAGCTCTTATTTTATCCTGGACCTTCCTGAACAAACTTTCCATTCCTGCCGGTGTCACTGCCTGGGCTGGTGATTTTCGTACAGTTGTCCCCGTGATGTGCAGCAGGGTTTCTGCACGGGGCCAGCGGCAGGTGGGTGCTACCTGCGAAAGTCTCACTCAGACTTTCAGGATGGACGCACTAGCTCAGGACACACATCCGGGGACCAGAGCTTGGGGGGACGGGCGGGGCTGAGAGAGCCTTGCCCTGCCCTCAGGCACCATAACCCAGACTCTGAGCAGCACTGTCCCATGTTCACGCAGGGACTGTACCCTACGGACAAGAAACCTGACGTACAAAGAAGACAGAGGACCCTGCTGGGAGCCTTGCGGGCCTGCCAATGGGATGGGGGCACCTACGTTATGATCCCGAATGTCCAAATACAACCCTCAATGCTCAGCCAGCCGGCCAGGTGGTAGGAGCAGGTGGTTCCTACCCGGGTGGGGGGGGGCACGGGGCAAATATGCCAACGCCAGGCACTGGGCTGGGCCACATGCATGGCGCCTCCCCTGAGAGGAGGTGCCTCCCTCCACGTGTCCTGCTCCAGGTCCATGTCTACCATGAGTACGCATTTCCTCATGACAGGGTTAAAGAAAATAGTCATAAAGAACCACAAATCCAGACACCAAAACACGGAGCAACATGAGGGCTAAAAAGCGATTCTAACAAAAAAGGAAGGTGAGGGAAAACACTTTTAACTCGATGTAAGCTCGGAGGCCTCTGATTGGTGTTTTCAGTAAAAAGGGACAACAGAAACAAGATAGCGGCACCACGGCCCAGATGTAAGGGGAGCTGAGGGAAGGACGGACAGTGAGAAGGACCACAGACACACCGGGACAAAATGTCCCTGTGGAAAATCATGTCGATAATCGGGAAGCAAAACTTTAAAAAACAAAACAAAACTACCTTAACACACAGAACAAAGGGATGGAAACTGTGAGAGAAACGACAGGGAGAGGAGAGGACATGAGAGCCGATGACTGGGCACCTGCCTTTTAAAAAGGAGAGACAAGACGGTATAGAAAGGAAGCAAACACCGAAGGGTAATACAGGAAACCTTTTAGGACTAAAGATTCTAGTCTGAAGAGTCACAGAGTTTACTAAACGCCACATAAAAGAAATAATGTTTAAAATGTGCTTTCATGCAAGTTTTTTAAGCAATGATCTTTTAGAAAATATAATAGGAAAAAATCACCTTATTCACAAAAGTAATGAAAAAGTACTAAATGCCTAGGAGTAACCTTCAAAAGAAATGTGACAACTACCTAGAAAGAAACTGGAGGCACAAAATGAGGCATGTGTTACAGGATAAGTTCTCAGTTTACCCCTGAGAGCAAATAGATGGCTGATAGCTTAAAAAAAAACCTAGAAAAAATTAGGGTAAGAGTTATCAGATCTTAGAATAAGGAAACATGTCAAAGCAAAAAGGAAAACTTCGATATAATTTCATAAACACTTAACGTATATTTTTATAAAATTAAACAATGTAATTGACATATAGTACAAGAGGCAAACATAAGGCCCGAAGGGCCGAATCCAGCCTCCACCTTGTTTTATCCAGCCCGGCACCTTGTTTCTACCCAGCAGCAGCGCCGAGCTCTCGCTTAACTGTTAAGGAGCAGTTACGTTTATACAGCCCTAAAGTTACATCCGGCCCTTTGAAGGCAACCACAAGGCTGATGTGGCCTCCAGTGAAAATGAGTTTGACACCCCTGACATATAGTATTAAATATTTGTAACAATTTTCACCAATAAAATTCATAAAAGAAAAAATAAACTGAGTAAAAGAAATGCAAACGAAAACAGAAAAGCACATTTTCCTGCACAAAGAATGTTTTTTAGCAACAAAAACCCACATGGTGAGTTGAGCCTGGGACGAGGCATTAGGGGAACAGCCTCTAGAGAGAAACTGGACGATGCAGCGTTTGGCAGCTGGTCAGTGTGGGAGCATCGGGCCACCTTCTCCTCCCAACTGGGGTCACTCTGAATAGTCCTTTGGTTCCAAAGGAGCCAGCGCCTGAGGCCCCCCTCTGTCCCAACCCCCGAGCGCTGGTCCTGGGGATCCCCGAGTCCAGCAACCCATCCAATTGCTCTCTCACACTCTTCCAGAGGAGTCCACCGGTTAATTCTTGTTTTTGTTACAGTTAGGATTATTTTTAAGTGCAGATAAAGCATTAAACAAACCCAAAGAACATACCCACCCCTCCACCACTGATTTCCTGAACCTGCCAGCTTCTGGCACCTTTGCGGTGGTGGGGACACATGTAGCCCATCTGGATGCCCTGCTGGAAATGAAAGCAAGGCTGGACAGGCCCACACACAGGTGTCCATAGCGGTCAGAAGTGGAAGCACAAAGAATTCAACTCAGTGGCATCTTAAAGCAAGTATTTTCATGCAGAAGAAACTTGCGCATATGGGAACCAAAGGTGCTTTGTCTGCGAGGAACATTAACATAGCCATTTATAAAACTAATATGGAAGCCAGCGTGGGCCATTGTCAGGCAGGCACACTGCAGAATCGCATTATGGAGACACAATCCCAAACTGATGACTTGACCTCGGGGCCCAGCCTATTCTAGATGAAGATGACTTCTGAAATGAAATTTTTGCTATAATTTGCTCTTGCTTCTGCTAAAAGGTTGAAGGCATTTCTGTTCCAACTGAGTATGAATAACATTAATATCATAGCATTACCCAGCATGTTCTTAAATACATTTATCCTCGGTGAGTAAAGTTATATTGATTTAAAGAAAAATAGATTTCTTTTGAGTAAACTATGGGCCCAAAGGCTGAGAAACCATTTTTGTAGTGCGCACGTATTTATGAAGAGTACCTTTACTTAGTACCTTCAGGGGGAAAATATACCAGCTACCACAGAATCAAATAACATCTCTCCTGGCACAGACACTGGGCTGTTTTCTGTGGAATTAATGTGATTCATCTGTCTTGATAGATGTTATGTTGCAGGGTGGCCAGTTCCCAACAAACAAGGAGCAGGAGCGAGACTTGGGAGCACTCAGAGAAATGACGACCATGATTCGGCCCGGTCAGCAGTTCACCTTGGCAAACGCCCGGCCCCCGAGCCCAGAGTGTGATGGGGAAGTGCCCCATGATCAAGTGCACACGCGGTCCTGCCCCAGGCAGCCGCCACGAGGTGGGGACATGAGAGACACACCAGTGAGGTGCTGCTGGGGGTGCTGGGTTGGATCCCAAAGCAAACCCCTGGGGGTGGCGATGCCAATGTCTGGCACCAGGCACATGAGTCCATGCTGGGCATGTGTCCCCCTTGACCTCGAGGCAGGGACAGCCTCTCCGTCTCACAGAGGAGGAGATGGAGTCCGAACCTGAGCAATTTGCCCATGTCCCAGGAGCCGTCCAGGGAGAAGGTGGGCTCCAAGCAGTGACTGTGACATCCCCAAGCTCTTTTGTTGAGAAGAGGGAGCCACACCCACGCAGACCATCCAAAGTGGAAACTGGAACCACTGCGAGCCAGTCTTCGCCGTCCTCCACACTCCCTTCTCTCTCCCTAGGAGTGCACGGTGGAAGAGGAGGCGCGCACACATCTTCTTCCCGAAGACAGAAGGCTTCCTCTCTCTTCATACATGATACATGCTTCCTCCCACCTCCTCCCGGTATGTTCATGCTTATCATCCACACTGCCTGGAGAGTACTAATGTGCGTGTGCATACAGCAGGTGTCCTTGAAGACAGACTTGCACTGGACATCTGACGGGAGTTCAAAAGACAGACCTAATGTGAAATTCTTATTAGCCACTTTGAAGAGTTATTCTTATAACCCATCCAAAAATAGTGATCAGAGGCAAAGTGGCAGATGGATAGAGGCATTGCTTTGTCTGAATGTAACTGTTTGACGTGATCTACATAACCAATGTTCGCTTCCGAACACAGCAGTGATGTAAACAGTATCACTCCTATCAACAAAGCAGAGGCAACACGGACTTAAAATTTTAAGGAAAATCTTCTGAAGAAGAGCTTCGTCTCAGTCCTCTGAAGTTGCCAATTGAAGGTACAGAGTTTTGCCAAAGAACGTGCTCACAATTTCTTATTAATTACATGGGATCAAAGACATTAAATAGCCTACAGGGAATCCAAGAAGTGATTTTCAAAGTTAACTGCTGGAGTGTCAGAAATTTGAAGTTTAAAAGTCAAGGTAACACTCTAAATAGAGTCACCAGAACAGAAAGGCGAAGGAAGAAGTAGAGATGGTGAGGAAAGACAGGCGCTGATCGGCCTTCAAGCGCCGAGAGAGTGACGTGCAGAAATGCCCACGACAGGCCAGCGCAGCGGAACAGGGAGGCTGGGGTGGCCGCACCCTCGCCGGTGAACCACCTTCTTGCTCGTCAAGCATCTGCCTCAAGAGGAGAGGCACAGACTCGACAGTCGCTGAACTCGTTTGGATCCTCTGACACATGAGAGCTGTCTTCCAGAGAGTCTGAGCACGCAAATCCTTGGTCTGAAAAGGCTCCCTGTTTTGGATTTTACTTTCTGTTGAGGACGGTGACTCTGAGCATCTTCATAGAAGAGCAGAGTATTTTACGTTAAGAACAGGAGCAACTTCACAGCAGCAGCATTAAACTGCTGGAATCACTCTCAGCATCTCGTCTCCGTCACTGCCAGCATGCATGTTCTGCTTCCATGATTCACGCGTGCTGACTGACTCACACTCAGCCTTGCTCATTCAGCATTGTATGGCATGTATGTGTTCTCTGACATCACTCACGGACTGGCCTTGGGAGGTCATCATGCAGAAGAACGACTGGCAGAGGGTCTGCACCGTCACACATGCTTGAGCAGAGGAGGCCACTAGTTCCGAGGACCCAGCAGAGTGGAGACCAAAAAGGTCCTCTGGGCAGCCCACCACATCCCTTCCCCGCAGCACCGCTTATGAGACAGAGGCCACCAGGAGCAAGTACCCAGGCTGCTGGGACAACGGGCCGCAGAAACCGCCAAGCTGGGACAGCAGAAGCATGGATCCCATCTTGGAAGGCTTTTCCTACCAAGCTGAGCCGAGGAGAAGTTGACAGTAGTTAGTTACCCACAGTGAGGGGCAAGTCTCCAAACAGAGATCTGCAACAGGGACCAGCGTGCACAGCTGAGCCCAGAGCGAGAACACAGCTCAGGGCTTCACATGGGCTCTATCAGAACCTCGTTTCAGAGGAGACGTTAAGCCAGAGAGCATTTGTGTGACAAAGCAAGCCTTCACTTTATCAAAAGTCACACCAACTGTATATGTGTAAGGGCCTTCTTTAGGTTTATAATAAATTTAATTTACAAAAATGATTCCATTTAACCCTGGAGTCTGTCTTCATTATAAAAGCTGCCAAAGGTACAGGCACGGAGATATTAGTGCTCAGGGGGCGTTTTCATATTTTCATGCGTCCAAACCCAGAGGGCACAGGGCCACGTTGGTGTGTGGCTGGGCGGTGAGTGGGTGTGATGCCCAGCAATGGCTCCTCCACATCTGCACAGCAGTGGGGTTCACGGGGTGCTGCCATCTATGACATCAACATTCCTGGATGGGCTTCCCCTCCCCACTGCCTGCCCAGGCCCTCAGGACTCTGCGTGGTAAAGGTGAGGCCCCTTATTCTCTTCCCATAACACAGACAAGGCCCTATACTTCCATGGGAGCTGGCACTCCAAGAGTCCCAGAATAACAAAGCTGCTTCAACAGGAAGTGCTGGTGCAGCTCTGAACACCAGAGGCCCGGCTGGTCTGCTTTGTCCATTTCAATTAAGGCAAGATGCCAGAGAATTTGTTTGCTTGCACACATGGAAATTTGCTCTGGTGGAAGTCCGGCTTTCAAGGCATCTGAAGAAACACCAAAGGTAAACACAAAACAACCAAAGCAGAATCACCTTCTGTTTTGATTTCCATGAAAAACACTCTGTGGGTATTGGCTGGTGTGGCTCAGTGGATTGAGCACCAGACTGTGAACCAAAGGGTCGCTGGTTTGATTCCCGGGCACATGTCTGAGTTGCAGGCCAGGTCCCCAGTAGGGGATGCATGAGAGGGAACCACACATTGGTGTTTCTCTCCCTCTCTTTCTCTCTTCCCCTCTCTCTAAAAATAAATAGAAAGAAGTAAAAAGAAAGAAAGAAAGAAAGAAAAGAAAGAAAGAAAGAAAGAAAGAAAGAAAGAAAGAAAGAAAGAAAGAAAGAAAGAAAGAAAAAAAAGAAAGAAAGAAAGAAAAAAAGAAAGAAAGAAAGAAAGAAAGACAAACACCCTGTGGTATAGCAGCCAAAGAGAGCTACCTGCAGGTCATCAAAGGGAAAATCACAGATTCACCAGTTGAACATGGAAACCCTAGTTAACTAAAAATCAGAGCCACCGCCATCAAGACCATGGTATTTTTCTCAGTGACTGAGATGCCAAATCATTTCATCATCAATTTTCAAGTTTCAGAAAGTGTCCCTTTCCAGCTAACAGTAGCCCCACCATGCTGAAGTGGTATTGGCTATTGCATGGTGACGTCTGGGTTCCCTGGAGGTACCAGACCATGAGATCAGAGGCATCTCGGTCCCCATTTCCTCGGTCATGCACCCAAGACAGGGAGGGGCTGGGATTCCATTGGAAATGAAGACAACACTGAGGCCATTCTCCTGAGAACTCAGATCACCCCTCCCAGCCTGTCCACGTGTTGACCAACCAGGGAGCTCTCCAAACCCCGTCACTAGTGGGCTTTGGGGGGTTTTATGGAGGTTCTATTATGTAGGCATGATTGACTGACTCACTGGCTGTTGGTGATAGATTCCACCTCCGGCCCCTCTCCTCTTCCTGGAGGTCAGGAGTGGGGCTGGGGGTTCCAACCCTTGAGTCCTGTCATGGTCTTTCTGGGGACTGTTCTGAAGCTGGCTAGGGCTCCAGACACCAGTCATTGCATCGGCACATGAGACACTTAGTTATCACTCTGTGTTCAAGGATCATAGGAGCTGCCAAGCAGGAGCCGCGGACAAAGACCAACTATTCCACCACCCAGGGTTCACCTCTGGTTCACCCTGCTTGTTCATTCTGCAGGCCTGACAGGTGCCTGTGAGGTGCACCCACACTGGTGTGGACGAGGGTGCAGAGGGAGGCTGGGTGCTGTGGGTGGGCTGTGTGGGGGGGGGACTCTACACCATTCCCAGCATCTTGCTGTGAACCTAAAACTTCTCTAAAAAATAAATTCTGTTAACTCAAAAAAAGACCAAACCTGTCTCTTTAACTGCAGCACACACAGAACCTGCTGAACTTCGTTTTCCTCTCCCGTCCTCGAGGTGAGCTTGGTCGTGATCTAGCTGAAGGAGTGGGTTCTCCCAAGAGGAGACAGACCTGCACAGAAGAGGCCCAACCTGGTATGAAGGACAGTGGTGCCGGTGACACTTCCCCAACATGGGCCAGGTGGCAGGGATACAAAGAAGCCAGGGTGACGCTGCTCACGTAACGGAGCCTCACCCACCATTTAGTTGGTAACTCATCAAGCACAGAACATGGCTCCTTTTCATGAAGCTGCTTTCCGATCAGCACACGTGTTAGGAAATGCAAGGACACAGTGCTGCATTCGTGAACCACACAAAGTAAAGTGCACTTTGGCTACAAAATGTAATTAGCTTGGACTTAAGCTCTGAGTGCAAGTTCATTCAGAGAGGCACCGCACCTTCTTTTGGAGGCCTCAGTTAATTCCCTGGTCACTGAGGAGCGGGAAAACATCAACCCCCAGGCCTCTGAGGGACACGTGAGTGATCACAGGTCTGTTTCTGAACGGTGAGATCCTTGATCCTCCTGGGTAAGGGGATTAAAATGAGGGGATCCGTGAGGGGTCAACACATAGGTCACTGTACTCACACCCCTGACCTTGGGTCTCACCCCAGCGAGAGCCTGAGTCTTGGGGCTGTGGAAGGCACATGAGTGATTCACATTAGATGCACGTCTATTGTTTACAGGCTGGGCTTCTCATTCCCAAGGTTGTAATAGGCTCCGTGAAAACCAGTCCTGGCTGCTCTTCTTCCTGCCCTCCTTCCTGGCCGTCCCTTCTCCGTTTTCACAAATGAGGAGGTACAAGGCCAAGACCTTTTTATGCAAGGCCATGCAATTCCCTTAAGAAGAGCTGGTCGGGGGCCAGGCTGCCCTTGCCTGAGACTCACCGTTCTTGCTCTGCGAGTCCCTGGCGATGCTGACGTTTAGGTCATGGTCCCTCCTGGGACTGTCCGGGAACTTAAGAGAGATCGAGTCTCTGATAGCCTATTCCACCTTCAGCCACTTTTGTTCTAACCCATTTTCTCCTGTCCCTCCCCATCACCCAATGCACTCAATGTGTCAAGTGCAGTGTCACCGGGACTCCATGGCACCTCGGTCCTGGGTCCTGTCCTCCCGTTTCCTGCAGCCCCGCCCATAGCTGTGAGGTGGAAACAGCCTCTTCCTGAGCCAAGGCTCCTGTCAGCCCCAGAGGAGTGGGCGTCTTTCCTAAGAACTTCTCCAAGGAGGCGGTGAGCCAGTTAAGAGTCTGCGTCCAGCTAGTTTACTTTGTGCGAGATGACTTGCCTTGCAGAGAACTGTGCAGAGGAAGCCCCAGCTGGGCGGGGCTGAGGGTGGGGGCAGTAGAGAGGAGCTTCCTGCCATGGGAAGGAGGACACTCTGGATGGCTGCCCAGGCTTCCAGCCTCTCACCCTGTGTGATCTGACTGAGAGCAGCCACCACACTGAAGGAGCCCGGTGAGCAGACCCACCTGACATGGGACAGAGGCCCAGGTGGCCACACTGCAGGTCGGATCTGTCCTCGGACTGTGCGTCACTCCCTCCACACCCTGAGGTCCCACCCATCCCCAGGCCTTGCCATCCGTCCCACATCTGCTCTGTCACAAACGGCCTCCCACAGTGTGATGCTGGGACTGCACACGAGGTGCACGTATCAGTGATCGACAAGACAGGGTGGAGATCACAGCTTTACAGGGAAGGGCTGTTGGAAAACCACCAGACACCCAACAGGCATCAGCATTCCGAGCTCTGCAGGTGACCCTGTCCCTTTAGTAAACCCGTCCCCACTCATCTCACTGAGTTTACTGGGTGAGACCTTCTCACTACAGACCGGCAGCCTGTCCCTGTTGAGTGGCTCAACTGAGGCTGCAGCACCCATGCTGGCGTGCACGACTGTGGCCTCCAGCTGGAGGGGCACAGAGCACCCCCTCACCCAAGCTCACGGTCAGGGCTGGAAGTCAGGCCTGAGTAGAAGAAGCCCTTGTGCTCCCCTACGTGATCACATAGGATGCTGCTCCCAGTTTGCCTCCTTCTGGCTCCCAGGGGCCACCCCTGACCCCTGTGAGCCATCCCTGCCCACACCTGCTACAGCCAGCTGGGAGTCAGCAATTAGCCTGTTTCCATCTGGGGGGTTTGTTTCCACTGCAAGTGTCCAGGAGCTCCGCTTTATAGGGTCCCTGGGCTGGTGGGAAGGTTGCAATACCAAAGTGGACACAAGGTGGCACCAAAGAGAGGCCTTTGCCCCAAACCTCAGGCACAGCCCAGCACACCTGTGGGTGGGGGTGGTCCTGTCCCCCTTTATCAAGGTGGGAGGAGAGGAGTGGGTGTGGGACCTCAGGGGGCTGCAGGGAGAAGGAATTCATCTCCTGTTGCTGGCCCCTCCCTGACTGTAGGCAGGTCCTCTGGTGTGAGCCCAGAGGGGACCATTCCAAGAGGCTCAGGTGGCTTCAGTGCACCTAAGGTGAGCACTGAGGTAGGGTGGCTCCCTCCTAGACAGGAGGTGCTCTCAGGCTGGTGGCCGCCTCCCTGCACGAGGACAGAGCTGCTCAAGTCTCAGGCAGAAGAGGAGGTAGATGCTTCCGCTTGACAGCCCCGGGACACAGCCTGGAGACACGGCGAGGGGACACTGAGTGGGCCAAGTGCAGATCACTGGGGCCACAGGGCTGAAGGCATGTCTTCCAGGGGAGGCGCTGTCCTCCCCCAGGGCTGGGTCTCTCCCCACCAGTGTCAAAGGCCTTCTGAGCATTCTCACCAAAAAGAGAAGCTGTTTGAAACAAGTAAAACTCTCACAATAATCACTATCCATTTTCTTCCAGCCACACAAAATGGCCCAAAGAGAAAGCCCGTTGGAAATGGGCACACGGAGCTCTGTCACGAGAGATGAAGTCGGCCTCCTGTGTCCTCGCCTTGCGCTCTCCCCAACTTCAGACACCACAGACGAACACCCAGGTTCTGCCCTCAGGGCTGGGACAAACGCCAGGAAGCTCAAAGCAGTCCCCACAACAAGACGTCAGAGTCCCCCTACCAGCTGCAATGAGTCGAAACGCTGAAGAGAAGGGGAGAGAGCAGGCAGAGGAGACCCTTGGTGTCGGGGAATAGCCACGTCCCCGCACACGCCACCTCCCTTCTGGATGAAGGGGTCAGGCCCTCCAGTCCTCTGAGGGCTCAGAAAGGTCTCATGCTAAGCTTGTCCCTCCAAACCGAAACTTCGGCTTGTTTCTCCCTCCCTGCCTAATGACGAGATTTAGAAACTTGCTGACTGAGTCAGGGACCAGAGGCACCTCCTCAACTCCCCGCAGCAGGGCCTGTCATCGGGACTCACCTGGGCCTGCAAGAAAACCCCTGTGAGCCAGTCCTACTCACAGATCCTGCTGGGACCCCCCTCCAGATGCTGGAGTGACCCCCTCACACAAGCAGGGTCATCAGCAGGACCCCTCCCCACTGCACTCCCCTGAGACTCAACCTCGGAGGATGTGGGGAAGTCACCGTGGGTGCCTAGAGTTTAACCCCATGGGGAAACTCGGCACCAAAACGACAGGGCACCTCAGACCCGTACACTCAGGGGTGGGTGCCTGGCGGTCGGTTGGGGCTCCTCAGGCCCCAGCACTTTCAGTCCCACCAGGGAGCACAGCCGAAGGACCACAGGGTGGGGGTGTATCTTGCAGGGGCAGGGCCAGGAACCAGCATCTGCCAGAAAGGTATCCCTCGGTGGTCCTGGCAACTACCTGTAATATTAACACCAGCTTTGACTGCAACATTTCCACTTAAAATAAAACTGTGTCTGCCTCGCATCTGTCCCACCTCTCATGTCAGAGGTTAAGTAGAGGGGAGAGCTTCCTCCTTCATGTGACTGATGCTTTTGCACAAATAGTCCAGGAAGCAAAGGGCCCAATGACAAAACATTCTGGAAACATACCCACGGCTCTTTCTCATAGCCTGAAACTTCACCATTAGGCTTTCTACTAAACACAACCGAACAATAGACAACCCCCCCCCCAAGTTTTGTGAATTTTACCAAAAGAAAAGGCACAACTGACTGATATTTTTTTTGAGGCCAACGTCTGATCCCCTGCGGACAGAGCCGATCACACTGTTAACAAGCACAGGGACCCATGTGCTACTTTATAGGAGGAACAGTGCAGATGCTTACAAACAGAAGTCACGCTTCCTGTTATCCCCACACACGGGCTTTGTGCACGTTTTTGTCTTCATTCTGATTTATGGTGGTATGTCCACCAGACAGATAGCTCCTTAGACATATAGCTGACAGGAGAACAGCCATGAAAATCAATGGGATCACTTTATGATCCCTCAAGTCAGTTCCGCTGAGAGTCAAAGGCGTCTTGGGTCATAACGCTGCACGGGTCAGGTCAATGCAAACATAATGAGAACAACGGTGCAGCATCAACGTCTGGCCTCTGGTCTCAATGAAGACAAAGTAAGGAACTACTGGGAGGCACAGCTCACGAGCTCCCCTTTTCCCCAGCAGCTGTGCCCCACGTCATGAGCAGCGTGAATGCAGAAGCAAGGCATTCTCCTGTCACCCCTGTGGGTGTCATCAGAGTTGCACTTCAAGTCCCACCGGTGCTCGTGCCACAAAGTGTCCTGTCCCCCTGCCACGCAGTCTCCGGAACTGCTCCAACACCAACCAACAATGCCTGTATCTTGGAAAAAACATCTTGGGCCTAGGATAGTCTCTCTTTAGGAGAAAAAGCCGAGCAGGCAGGAAACTGGACCTTCTGCAAATCGGAACCGGGCCTGAAGACTCATCATGTGAGGGCTTGGGCCATGGCGCCCCTTCTCCACAAGCATCGGGTTTGCGAGACCTGCTCACTGCCAGTGGGCTTTGAGGATGGTGGAGACAAGCGTGGGACACGCAGGTCACAGGGCCTAGGGGAGGGTTGCACGCAGTGAGCTGGGCCCCTGTGGGAGTCATGCAGCCTCCCAGGCCCCACCTGGGCCAGCAGGGCATTTGAGGCCACCCCCCACCCCCAACTGGTGTTCTCTGTGATGTTGGCTCTCAATTATCGATGATCCACTCAAGGAACGGGGCGTCCACCAGAGCCTCCGGCAGTTGCCAGCCAGTCCCTGCAGAAGTGGGAGCCTGGACTTCGCTCAGCCTTTCAGTGGTTGGTTCTCTCCTTCATTTACTCAGCACTGCGTTAGCTGCCGTGCTGTGTTAGGCTGTGAGCAAGGCTCTGGAAAGCTGACCAGCCCCTCACTGAACTGTTCACAAAGCCTCAGTGTCTCCCAGTTCCTTCCCAGAGAAAAGATGGGGGACTACTGTGTAAGTGGCTTGTCCACCATCTGATTTTTTTTCAAAATTGTACACAATAATGGCACACAACTCATCCATCATGAGAACAGCTCTGGTCCCAGCAACACACACGTATTAACCAGTTTAAACAACAAGGCATTTCCTGGCTCTGGCAGCTGTAAGTTCGGTGGAAGGGGGAGACCCTCATGGAGGCCTCAGCACACAGACCCTACACGCTTCCTGGAGAGAAGGGTCACCTGAGCCTGCCAACCACGGGTGGGGCCCGCTCCCCTGTGACCTGCGACCTGCACATAACTGCAAAACTGTCTTGTCAGGGAGGAGAGAGGGGAGGACAAATGCTGGGGCCCCGCTCTGATGCCCACGGCAGACAGGAAGGCTGGGCGCCCCTCCCAAGCTGGTCTCCGGTTGCAGCCCTTGACAGGGCCCTTCCCCTCCCCCGCTCGCTCTGGAAAGCTTACTGAAAAGGAGCTGCTGCTGCGCCTGCTCAGAGGGAAGAAGTGAGGGGCGGTTTCGTTTGCTCACAAAGTAAGAGTTTGAGAAACTTCAGCCTTACCTTCCAGCCTAGAGACGCCCCAGGCAGCAGAGGCAGGTCGGCATGGGCCGCAGTGACAGAGCATGTGTGTGGTGCAGCAGACACGTGTGTGCACGTGTGTGCAAGTACAGGTGTGGGTGTGGGCATGTGTGGGGATCTGTGTGCTGTGGGGGGGGGGGGTCCATGCATAAGCACCTTCCCTTTTGCCTCGAGGTTGACTGGAACCTGGACCATGAGCAGGCCTGAGATGGGTCTCATTGACCTCACATGCCAAGGAGGCAGCGAGGTGGGCTGGCTCTGCTCCGTCAAGCCTCACGACCTTCACATAAATTGTCCTGCGCTCTGAGTACAGGCCGTCCCTCATGGGAGAGAGGGCGCGCGAGTGCAGGGCGTGTAACTGATGGTGCGTGTGCTCCTTATCACACCCTGCCAGGTGGACCGCCACTGGCGTCAGCGCTAATTAGTTCGTCTCGCTCCTGCTCTCCCTTCCTGGCTCTGTCCGTACATTTTGCCCACGAGTGACAAGCCTCTCAAGACTATTTAAGACCATTTTAGCCATGCTTCTTGCATCAGATTAAACGGAATAAATCGATTCCTCCCTAATGAGTTGGGTGCCTTTGCAATTTGTCAAAATCTGTTCTTAACACTTAAATATCTCTGTGCCTTACAAGAACACCACTGATTTTGTTGTTGTTTTTATTGTGTCAAAATACACATAACATAAAATTTACCATCCTGACCACTTTTAAGGGTACAGTTTAGTGGCATTAAATACACTCCACTGTTGTACAACCATCGCCACCACTGCCTCCAGGACTCTTGCATCTTGTAAAACTGAAACTCTGTCTGTTAAACACTAACTCCCCCTCCCCCCGCCCCGCTCCCGCAGGCTCCCACGTCTACTTTCTGTCTCTGATTTCGATGACTCTAAGTACCTCATATTAGTGGGATCACACAGTATTTTTGTGGCTGGCTTATTTCACTGAGCATAATGTCCTTCGGGTTCATCCATGTTGTAGCATGTTGCAGAATGTTTTCCAGTTTAAGGCTGAGTGCTGTTCCACTGTGTGGATGGACCACATTTCATTTATCCATTCATCTGTCAGTGGACACCTGGGTGGCTTCCACATTTCAGCCGTTGTGAATAACGCTGCAGTGAACACAGGGTGCGTATATCTTTCTGAGTTAGTATTTTCCTTTTCTTCAGATACATGTCCAGAAGTGGAATTGCTGGGTCATACGGTGGTTCTATTTTTAACATTTTGAGGAACCACCACACTGCTTCCCACAGCAGCTGCACCATTTTACATCCCCGCCAATAAAGCGCAAGGGTTCCAATTTCTTCACCCATCATCACCGACACTTGCTTTCTGGTTTTTGATAGCACCATCATCAGTCTTTCCTCCATCTGTGTCTTTGGATCTCAGGTGAGTCTCTTGCAGACAGCATAGAGTTGCATCGAGTGCTCTTATCCCTCCCAGTGCCTCACCTGCAGCTCTTCCCTCCCGAGACGCAGCCTCTGCACACACCTGTCTAACGTCCTCCTAGAGAGTAGCTCCCCTCAGACGAGGATGGCTGTGTCAAGAGTTACTTCTGCTGCCAAAAGTTCACAGATTTTACCTGTTCTTGTCACTCAAGAGGCAGGACATCCAAAATCCAGGTGTAGGCGAGGCTGGTGGCTCCTGAGGCCACTCTGATGTGTAGACACCGTCCTTCCCTGTGTCCTCACAGGGTCATCCCACTATGTCTGTGTCCAAATCTTTGCTCTTTATAAGGACCTCAGTCACATTGGACCAGGGCCCACAGTAAGGGCCTCATCTTAACTGATGACATTTGCAACACCCCTATCTGCACATCAGGTCCCACTCTTAAGACTTCGACATACACATTTTTGGAGAAGATGCCACTTGGCTATAACAGAGTCTAGCCCAGAGAAGCTGAAAAGCAGCTAGCGCTGTTTGTTGGGCCCACGTGTTCTTCGTGCCCCTCCTGACTCCACGCTTCTCTGTCACATAGGTGGGTGCTCTGCTCCCCACACGCCTCCTCAATGCACCAGCAAGGCACGGACAGAAACCTCGCTGATGGCCTCTTAACAGAAAGCCAAGTGAAGCAGCCTCTTAAGCTAAAGAACCAGATTACACAAAAACAAGTGTCAGGAAACTTCCCTTTCCGTGCAATTTTTAAAAAATTATTCCAGGGTGGGACCCAGCGCAGTACTGTCCATCCTGGCTGGACGCGACAGCAGACTGAGGAGTGTTAGTTGACATGCAGACCAATTAGACCAGGCCCGGGAACAGGGTTGGGGGCAGGGTTCCAGGCCGCCAGGGTCCTGGGCCACAGGTTCGGGATCCAGGGGCCTACAGGAAGGAAGTGCAGGTTAGTCCCAAACTCCTGAGAGTTTCTTCGCCTCCGAGAAAGTCACTTGAATGAAATGGATTGATCGGGGTGAGGGCAGTGTGGAATCCGACTGGCATGACCCTGAAAGTCCCGCAGAACTGAGGCTTCTTCAGGGTCTGAAGTTCTTAGGATAGCGCACTTTGGAAAAGTCAGCAACGATGGAAAGGGAAGAAGTGGGCATGTGCGTTACCTCTCAGGTTAATGTAGAAACTCAATAAATCAAGGTAACAAAGGTGATCCGCAGGTTCCCAGTCGCACAGCTCACTGTGACTACATCTTCAGCGCCGCTCAGGCACCAAAGCCAAGAGACGCCCATCAGAACACTTGACACAGTGGTGAGGTGCTGGGCTGGGGAGGCCACAGTGGCTGGTGTCTTCTTGCTAATTATTTTGTCCTCTGAAATTAATTTAAGGTATTGCTGTGGCAAGAAAAACTAATTTTATGAAACTCGCTTTGTAAGAGTGCACTATCCCCCTGAGTGTTCAGCCAAGGGTGTTCTGACCCACACGCTCTGCCAGGGGCCAGGAGCAGGCCCTGAGCTGCACAGCGGCAGAGGGCATGGGTTCCGCAGAGGGTTCAAGCAGAAGGACCCATGGGCAGCAGGGACAAGGGAGCTGCGAGCCCAGTGGCACAGACAGAAGTCACTACTGGGAGAAATCAGGGTGGCTGACAAGTCCATTACATTTTTTCCATAAAACAAAAGACATTTTTCATTTTCACCAATAACTTCATTGATTTGGCTATTTTGAGTATGTCAGCTATCTCCCGCTATTGGCTTCTAGCAGGGAGAAGGTGGGGGTGCTGCTAAACACCTTCCAGTGCATAAGACAGCCCCACAACAGCAAAGAAGTACGTGGCCACAATGTCAATAGTACCAAGAAACTTCACAAACCACTTTAGGCGTCTTTGATCACTCAATGCACCTTCCCCACGCACATCTTTCTTTGCATTTCAGTTGTGTTTTTGCCTTTTTTGAAATAATAAAGCATAATACACTGAAAATATTGCTTATTTTCTTCCATTTTCAATATTAAAATGGCTGCACAAAAATTTACCGATTTTGATAATTTCTTTTTAATGCATGCTGATATGACAGCTATCACAATACAATCTAACAAAATGCCCCTCCGTAGTGACCAGCAGCAGCTGTCTCAGAGGATCCTCCTCCAGCCTCCCACATGGCCACCTGCTGTGTGTGACTCAGTTATTTGAACATCTGAGCCCTGGGTCCCTCTCCCAGCGCCTGCCCTGTCCACCACATTTAAGTGGTCACTTTCTCACCCACGGTCCTGCTGAGCAAGCAGCTGCTTGCTTCTGAACCTCAGTTTCCATGACTAGCTTTCATACTCATTGTTCCTGAGATTTTTGTTTTATGTAACAACCATTTAGAGTCAGACAGAATGGTGACTTTAGGCAAATGATGTGACTTCCCTGCACTATGGCAAGGGGGATGTTAAACATGGAATGGACACAGTACACACTGCACTGGGGGCCTCGCCACAGTTAACACCCAGCCACAGGCTGGAGCAGAACACACCGGGCATCCTCAGGCCCTGAACAAGGGGCCCCAAACGAGAACTGACCAGAGAAAACCATCCTGCGCCTGAGATCAGACTTGGGGCCAGCTCAGCTCTCTGACCTGGGCCCAAAATTCAGACAAAAGACCCTGAGAGTCCAGACAGAGTGCCACTGAGGCTGAGTTCCAGGGACAGCTGCCCTGGAGCCGTCCCTGGGATTCAGTGAAACTGCAACAGAGAAACGTCACATTGCTAGGGGCGTCAGAGCGTGAGGCTGCTGCACGTTTATTTGGAAACCTTTTTTGGGAGTGAAAGCAGGAAGACATTTCCCACCATATTTCCCATAATGCTTCCTGGGCCCTCCTGGTGTGGGAGGTCCCAGCAGGAAAGAGAGGGTCCCTCCCAGATCTGGTGACAAAGGCACCGTGAGATTTTATTCATTCAGTTACACTGACACCTGGTGGTCTTTTGTGTTGGAAAGAAAATGCTCGATTCTGTAAGCATACTTTCAGCCAAAATGCATCTTACACTTTTCTATGGGATTGAAAATAACCACCACCAGAGGCAGTATCAAATGTTAATAAAATAATGAAGACATTAATAAGAACACTTTTACATATATTTTTTAATTTTAGTAAACCAGAAAAGGCATGGTTTTCCTCTTCCTAGACCTTCTTAGGGGCCGTTTAGAGTAGCTCCCTCCCTGGGAAATTTTTCAATAGAATTTTTAAGAGAAGTGGAAGCAGAAACAGTCCCAGCATCCACCAGGCCTCACCCCGAGCAACACCAGGGCAGGCTGATAGTTCATCAGCACATACAGGAAGCTCCCTCTACATTTTGTGGTGAAATTAGCAGAAGGTAGATATTCACTACTTATTCTGCAAAATTAGATTTAATAGTAAGTGTGTCAAAAGTAAAGTAAAAAAATGGGTGAGTCAATGGGTTCAGGAAAAATCCAAATGATAAGACCAGGTGACTGTGTAACGTGACTCCCTGTGTTTGCAGAAGTGCGCGAACACGTGACCACCCGGTGCAACTGGACTAAGGTGACAACTGAACGCAAGGGGGAAGGAGGGGTCGGACCAAAACCGCAAAGTTAATCAAAGGTCACATGTGTTTATAGAACATAATGCTAACATAAACGCTGGATTTCCCCAGGAATAGTTATATTTGTTTGCTTGTCTATTCCTATAGATACTAAACTATGTTACTGCAAACATTTTTAAAAGATTCAAAGTTAATCCCCATATTTGCCACCCATTCTAGTAATAACTTTACTTTCTTTAATTTAAAAAAAAAATTAAAAAAGCATCTAAACATAACCCTATCTCCCTTACCACGCACAATCTAATTTAACATCATAGCACCCTGGAATGACAGGTTCTTGTCCACGATTCCATCCACCGTATGGAGGAGCCAGTGGCATTTCCAGGAGTGAATGAGCACCCGGGGTCCCTTTGAGCCCCGGGGGAAATTGTCAGGGCCTGGTTGCTCCAGCGTCTGCCCCAGGCTGTTTGTCTTCCTCAGAAACTCTGCCTGCTGTCTGCCCCCAGAGCGAAGGTCCACGCTTTCCACAGGGAGTGCAGAGCTTACGTTCCTCAGCGTGCCAGTCCCTGCGGTCCTGCCTGGTCCCGGAGCATCCCCACTGGACAGCAATGGCAGGATCATCACAGAGGCCAACAGAGTGCCTGACACCTGACAGTGACCAAAACCGCAAGTGACAAAACCTAGGCTCTGCTGCCTCCTAAGGGGACTGCTGAGCACTTTTTTTTTAGGTTGGCCAAAAAGTTAATTATATTTTTTCTGTAAAACAAAAGATACATTTTTCATTTTAATCATAACTTCATTGATTTGGATATTTTGAGTATGTAAGCTATCTCCCACTATTGGCTTCTAGTAGGGAGAAGGTGGGGGTGCTGCTAAACATCTCCCAGTGCATAAGACAGCCCAACGGCAAGGAATTATTTGGCCAAAATGTCAATAGTACCAAGAAACTTCACAAACCTCTTCTGACACATTCGATCAGTTATAACACCTTCTCCATACACTGTACACATCTTTGTGTTTTTGCCTGTCTTGAAATAATAAAGCATAATACACCAAAAATGTTGCTTTCTTTCTTCTATCTTCATTCAATATTAAAATGGCTGCACAAACATTCACCAGTTTTGATGTTTTTTATTTTTTTAAATGCACGCTGATAGGACAGCTGTCACAAATTTGTTTCTAATGAAGTTCACGACGACTAAGCACAAGAGCCATGGTGTGGTAAAAAGTAGCGGACTTTTTGGCCAGCCCAGCATTTTGAGCTGATGGGATGCAAGGGCCCACTACCTTCTGAAGCCTGATTCCTCCCATCCACTCCTCTTCTGTGGGGCAACTTAGGAGACAGCAGAAAGGGCAAGAAACATGAAGGAAAGCACGAGCCCCAGCGAGCCCTGCAGGAATCTGCTTTGGGTCAGGAGTGTCAGGCCCCCCTACTTCTCTCCCCTGCCCCCCAGCCCCGCAAACCCTTCCTGTGGTGACCACTGAAACACAGCGCCAACCGCTTAAGAGGTGACAGCCCATCAGGCACCCTGCGCAGTCGAGGGCGGTTCTGTAAAGCAGGGGATCCTGCCAGACCCACTGGGCCACACTTGCAGCTGGTAGCTGCCCTCTCCGCCTGTGTGGGGACCAGCCTGCCCCTGGCTCCACGGTGAGTGTGGCAGGATATGCACAGTAGGAGGGCGGCACCAGCCCCCACAGGGCCCCTCTCCTCCTGCGTCCCATTCACAGCTCGGCCTCCAGTCAGGCCTGGGACCTGTAGGCTGCTGTGACTTTGGAAGAAATGACCAGGGCCACACAACAAAGAGACAAACCTGACGACCTTGACCTTGGCACACACCTGAGAAGGCCTAGCCCTCCTCCCACCCCAGGAGGAGTGTCCCATCACAAGCCTACAAGTCACTGCCAACAGAGAAGGGCTGCACCACCAACTCTTTAATCCCCGCCTCCCTGGCGGTGAGTGCGGCTGTGGGGGTTCCTTAGAGACAAAACCACGTCAAAGGGCCTGAGAGAACAGATGGACAGACGGGTGAGCAGTGAGAAACCACTGCAGTCTGTGCCTCAAGTGTGGGGCTCTGTTTCCAGTCTGGGTTCTGGAACCCACAACTCAGCCACTGGACCACGGGGAGCTGCCACAGCTGGCTTGGTAGGAAGTCCTCACCCTTAAGCCTGAGGCCTCGTCCATGTGCCAAGGGCAGACCATCCATGTGACTGCCTTTCGTTCCCGAGGAGGAGTGGGGATCATAGGCAGGTCTCCCTGTGGCCGCCATCCTCCTGAGGATGAGACTCAGAGGGCAGCATGGACAGCCACCAAGAGCGGGTCACACACAGGAAGGACCAAGGAGCAGCCATGACAGATGGGCAGGGGCTGGGCCAGTGGGCAGCACAGGGCTCCTCTAACCTGAAGCTTTCGGGGGAAGAGGGGTCTTTGGAAAGGTGCAGGTGTTCCAAAACGTGTCCTGCAGGGTCAACTAGGAGTGTCTTATGAACCGAAGTAGAGCTGAGAAAAACGTGTTGGCACTGCCTGTTACGCCAATCGGCTTTACGAAGAAAAAAGGCAGGTGCCTGTCTGAGTGTCTGAGTAGATGCTATGCACTTGCCTCCCCAAGTTTCCTGGCGGCCCCCTGGACCTCACCCAGTCACCCATGCCGTCTCCTGACTCCCTCGGGGTCTGAATCCCACCTTCACTTTCCCAGGGCTGGAGCAGAACATGAGCGTGTGTGTTGATGACGGTGACCACCCTGGTCTTTGGACGCTTCCCTCTCCCGCACAGCTAGGAAAGACACTGGCCAGCCCTGTGTCACCCGCGTGCACCTCCCCCACCCTCAGCCCCGTGGGGCCAAGCCTCCCTACCCACTGGAGATCGAGTTCTCCTCCTGGAGCTGTCTCCCCAGCACCAAAACATCGACCTAATAGAATGAGGACACGTGTGTTGCCCACTGGGGAGACGCAGGAACAGACCAGACAGGACCCCAGATTTGCCCCCTGTCCTGCCAGTGTCGCCCAGGTGACACAAGACTAAGGAGTTTCTCTCCTGCAGAGTGAAGGTGGCAGCGTGGCCTCACTCTCAGTGACCTGCAGATCCAGCTGAGGCATCTTCCAGCTGACGCTCTGATCTGGGGGCTCCCTGCCTGTCCCGAACTGGCCGAAGGCTTTGAGCAAGACCAACTCTGGAAGTGTCATTTCCTCAACCCTAAAGTGAGAACAAACTGTCACAGGCTCGCCCTGGCCGGGTAGCTCAGTTGGTTAGAGCCTCATCCCAATGTGCCAAGGTTGTGGGTTCAATCCCTGGTCAGGGCACAAACAAGAATCAACCAAAGGTGCATCAACAAGTGGAACAACAAATCAATGTTTCTCTCAAACCAATAGGTAAAATCTCACAGGCTCTTCACCCCTTTGGGAATAGGAGTCCTGTGGCAGGTTGACCAGATCCCCTGAAATTTATGTCCACGCAGAACTTTAGAATGTCTTTGGAAATAGGGCCTTCACAGATGTTCTTAGTTAAGCATCTGGAAATGAAATCATGAGGACAAAACCCAGAGACTGGTTTCCTTAGAAAAAGAAGACACACAGAGCACAAAGGGGAGGGGTGTGAGCACCCCCGGTCCCGCGATCCCACCCGGTGTCCTGCCTCAGAGCCTGGACCCCAGGCTCCGCTGACCTTACAGGGCATGTTCCCTTTCGGTAGAGTCTCCTGTCCCTGCTGCAGGCTCCCCAAGATGGGAACCCTGCTTTTCTGTTCCCCCAGCACCGTCCTCTCCTGGAGCAGACAGTCAATGACTATCTGGGGGGCTGGTGCTAAACAGCCACTGAATGTCCAGCCTCCACAGTCTTCTACCTGACCACGGGGGTCTCCTGGCCATGGGCAGGCCTCCTGACCTTGGTCTTCAGACTGTGCTCCACAGGGAGGCCCAGTGGTGGGGTCCACTTGAGTACCCGACCGACAGCACCTTCACCAGGCCTGACAGACACCAGGCCACTTTCTAAGGCAACTCTTTCCTTTCAAAGCACAACCCCCACCCCAGGTCATAGCATGACCTCGGCACTCACTGTGCCGTGCTCCCCCAGCCCTGGAGAGGAAATCTGCCATCAGCAGAGAACCTGCCCTTCCCGGGCAGGACACCTGCCTGCTCTTCGGTGGCGGTTGGTGCTGTACTCTAAATGAGACAGGTTTCTCACTCACTTCTTTTCTTAATTTGCTTACCTTAAATTAGTGATAGTTCTTAAACAGACCACACCTGTCTCTGGTGCTCACCTGAGTCATGAATGAAAAACCAACAGCAACGCAGGTCTGTCTGCAGCCTTGCCATCTGCAGTGCACCTGTGCATGGGTCTTGCCTCACACCCGGGCCCAGGCCCCCAGGGGGAGGGCCCTCCACCCCGAAACTAGTTAAAGACCTATGAGAAAATCTGCAGCCAGAAAGACAAGTTCTGAACCGAAGTTTAGTTCAGGATCAAAACTAAACCTTTGTATCTTGTTTGTACAAAAATAAGTTGAAAATGATGATGAAAAAGAAAAATATAATTCCTAGTGTATGTTGAAGTTTCCTTAGCATCTGAACCCAAATAGAGACAAAAATAAACTAAAACATTATCTTCACACAAGCACCGAGTAACCAGCCCTAATATGCTTCTGGCCTGCTGTCCCCTGTCCCCGCGCCCATGCTGGGCGGTAGCTGACAAGCTGGCACCTCTCTACCCCCTTCCCTGGCCACAGCCAGACCAGCCACTGACGTGCGTGCCATCCTCAGTCACCTCAGCAGCAAGAGGGTCAGTTTCCCAAGAGAAAGCGCTGCATGTGGGGTATCCTCTGCAGATTGGAGGTGAGGAACCTCCTCCTTGGTGTTCAGGTTGAAGTATCTGAGCCCTGAGTTCCAAGGTCACCTGTCAGCTTGGGGGAGTCACCTACCCCACAGGCCCTGTCCAGGAAGAGCACCCCACTGCTGACACAGCTCAGTGCTTCTTGGCCTGGCTGCACCTCAGTGGGAAGCCACCCTCCCCCACCCCCACCCGCAGGTGACTGTGGTCAGGTCAGGCAGGGGGGTGAACCGAAGTACCAACAAACCCCATACAGCCTGGAACACCAGGGAGCTTTCAGATGAGGAACCCAGCTGCTGAATCCTGAACACCCAGATGGGGCTCGCATGGAGCGGCCCTCCTGTACAAGGTGAGCATCTTGGCACACCCTGAATAAGGAGGCTGGCAGTAAGCCAGGGGGTTAAGATGAAGGAGCTGCAGGACATGCCCACCAGGGACACACTGAAGATCAAATTAGTGGGCTGGAGCAGTTAAGCCCAACAGGACAGACCCAGGAGGCAGCAAGGTGTTAACAAAGGCTCTTCACTCCTTCGCAGAGAGAAGAAATAACCTTAAAATAGAATCTCATCACATCCTCCTGGACCAGATTTCACTACAGTAATTGCATCTGTGAGAAAGAGAACTGCAAAAGAAATCAGGCATTCTCGGGGCTCAGCTGTAAGTAATGTATCAGCCACCCACTGAGAATTCCCATTAAGAATAAGCTGGCTCCATCCCCATCGCTGAGAATGTGCGTGCGGCAGCCCCCCTCAATGACCCACAAAGCCTTCGCCCAGGTCCTAAACCCAGCACAATGGGTCTGCACCGCACTGCTGCCCTGCCCGGTCCACACCAGGACCTCCGGTTCTTCCAGGTTCCCATTGACCCCCAGAGCCGTGGGACGGGGGAGGAGGGAAAGGAGGGGGAGGGAGGAGGAGAGAAGGGCAGGGGAGGAGGTAGGCGCTATGACGGTGGCTGTTCAGTGCAGCCTCCATCCTCCCAAATCCATCACACTAATTGAACGGCCAACTTGTTGGAAGGAAAAATGTTCTTAGTCATCCACATTCAAGGGACGAGACAGAAATGCTCAGCTGCACAGGAAGTGCGCCCTGAAACCAATGGGGCTGCTCCTGGCGTGACTCTGCTCAGTTTACTTTCCCGAGCCACCGCACAGCCATAAATCGCACCTTTCGCGGCACATTTCCAAATTCGTTTTTCCTCCCAAGGGACCACTCTGCGCATACTCAAGTGCATTGGCAAATAGTTGGAAACCCAAGGAACGGAGCCCGAACAGACACACAGAACCCTCCCGCAGATCAGGGCGAGAAACCACCTCCTCACCCTGGCTGCACACCAGAGCCACCTGGGACCCGTCAAGTGCAGGAACCCATCAAGTGCTAGGTGCCCGGGCCCTGCCCGCCTGCGGGGTCTGAGGCAGTTGATCTGGGGGTGACCATGTGAGCAGTAAGGACCCAGAACCCCATGCCTGTTCCGTGGACGCAGATTACGTGCCACAGCTCCCCTGCCCACCGTGACTCACCACTGTCGCACACGTGAGGAGCAGCCCTCCTCACAGAGCTCAGCAGGGCTCGTCGCCCTTGCTGCATCATAAGGAGAAAGTTTACTTAGAAAAATTATACAAATCGGGGTGACTTTGCCTATAGTTAGTCACAGGGGACTCCACAGTACTTTCTAAAATTGCGTCTACACCATCTTCAAGGGGAGGGCCACATGGGACCTCTCCCTGCAGCTGGGCGATCTGTGGGTCCCACACCCTGGGGCCAGCCTTCCTGTGACTGCCAGCTCAGGGACATGTCTGCGAGCAACCACTGCACATCGAGCCCAGCTTCCTTGTCCTCCACATCTGACTGTGGTCGTGGTTTTGTGAACAGGGAGTCCTCCATACCAGCATCTCCCAGGCCTGCCCACATGTCAGAGTCATCCTGAGATGGTTCGCGTGCACATGCACACACACACATGCACGCACACATACACACACAACCAGGAAGGTCTACCTTGGGGGCCCGGAATCTGAGTTTCTTTGCTCAATGATCAGTGGGGTCTGGGGCAAGAGGACATGAGGCGGTCCTCGCTTCGTTGGTTCAGTGTGCACAGATGCAGGTCTGAAGCTCACTTACAAGCACCGTCCCCAGCAACACGGGGCACGTCTCAGGGCCCACAGGACTAGAAGTGTGGTAACTGCCTGTGGTGCAGTTAGCTGCCAGGCCCCCAGATCCCTGCGTGTACAGATGTGCATCACGACCAGGGACCAGGCACGGCACTCGCTCCCCAGTGTGCCAGGGATGAGTCACCGGCTCCTCACCGCCTGGTGATAAACCACGTGACACCCGCAGACAACTGGCTGGGAGAGATTGGAATGCAGCAGAGACACGAAGGGTGACCAGGGAGTTGGAGAACAGATGGCGATAGTGGGGGAAGGTGGGAGTGGGCACCACTGGAGACACAGCAACTCAGGGGAGGCGACTTGTTTGCGTACATGAGACACATGGGTGTGAAGAAAAGGATGAAGGGGCGGACGCCATGAGGCAAAAATATCCATTCACTTCAAAGGACTGCTGGGAGCTATTCCACGGCACTGGATGTACAAAGGATGAAATGCTGGCAGCTGATGCAGACTTAGGGAGGTGGGTGACAGTTCTCCCTGGAAAAGATGTTCCCTCCTGTCACAAGTGATGACATGAGAAGGGGCAGCGCTGTTCAAAGCGGACTGGGGACGCTCGATATCTCCAGTGCGTTCAGGTACGGTGTGCCAGTCGATGTTGTTGTTACTGGCTTTTATTTCCCCGTACACTTCTAACCAGCAGTAAGAGAGGTCTTATTGCTTTTACAAACATTTTAAAGGTCATGGAGCCACTAAAATCATTCCCCCCGGTTGTTAAGACACCTGCCCTCTCGGGTCCCGTGTCCTGGAGCCGAGCCTCCTGTGACTGCCCTCTTGGGGACATCCCTCACGCAGTGTGAGGACTGCCTGGTGTTGGCTTTTGGGGAGACTCTGGTCCCCTTGCCACCACTGTAGCATTCAGTGCATTTAAGCACACCCACGTGCCAAGTGTGGAGGGAGTGACTGTCCAGCATCAAAGCGTGTGTCCCGGGCAGCTTGGTGGCTGCAAGTGGCTGACAATGAGAATCGGTGGATACCCACCGTTCTGAAATATTACTGGGAAGGCGGTGCGAGCCTGGTCATTTTTTTAAACATAAAGCACTTTTAGCCAAGATGGCCTCATTTTAGGAAATGACTGTTCTGCAAACATTACACACACTATAACAAGCTAGAATCCCTTCGCTGCTTTAATTACTAATCACAGACAGAGGAGGTCCATAGCAAGCACATTAGGGGGGGCCCTTAAGACTCACAAAAACGCAAAGCTTCACAGAAACACTGTTGAAGTGGAAACTCAGATAAGCGTCAGCTCTTTCTTCCCCACTCATCATCCCTGAAGGACACTTCCGCTTCATGCCAAGAGGCCAGTCAGCAATGTGCTGCCAACTGGAATTTAAATGATATATTTGCCTTGGGCACTCAAAGTAAACAGTCCAATTAACAAGCCCACTGTTACTTTATTTTGCCAATATTCACCACCCAGAGATTCCGAAGATTGCAAATAATGTTTTCATGTCCTTAGAAGCTTAGCATTTCATCATTTTACTCTCTCCAAATCCAGAAGCAGGCAGTAGTCTATATTTCCAAGGCCATGCCCGAAAGAGAAGGCCTTACAACACGACCTCTGAGACAGCAAGGCTACCTGGTGTAGACACTGGTACTGAACTGGAGCAGATGTTCAGTGCCGCTATTATGTATCCAATGAGTGTGTGCCGGAAGTCCTGTGTGTTGGTGATGGTCATGCTCTTGTGCACGTGACTTTGTGGAATGAGCCACGTTGCAATGGTTTCTACCAAGTTTGTGTCCAAGCACTTGGGTAAATAGGCAAAGAACAGAAAAGGCAATCTCTCCCCCAAAGCAGCAACTGTTTTGTTCCCCAAACCGGAAACCAGGCGTTCATCTCAGGGGAGACGGCCTTTCCTGGGCCCAGAACGCCGCCATCAGAGGGAGTGAGGACAAGAGGCTGCCGTCCTGGCAGAGCTGCAGCGGTCTGCCAACCAGGGGCTCCTTCCAGCCTCTCACTTTCGGCCCCCTTGGTGGCAGGGGTTCTTTGCACAACAGAAGTCTTGAGTGTGTTTTTGGAGGTGGGGACCCACAACTGCATCCCACAGAGGGGCCAGTCCCTCTGCCTCCCTCGTCATCAAGGCAAATGATGCCAGCAGTTTGCAGGGCTAGCTTACGCTCTTCATTCAAGAGGCATTCGCCACAAGGGCAGTCTGCATGTCGGACACCTGATCGATGGACACAAGTAGGCATTATTTCTGTGCTCCTTCTCCTTCCCGAAGACACAGGTTGTTGTGAATGTGAATCACGAAAATGATGTCTTCACTCTCATCCAAATGGGCCTCCAGAAAATGAATTCTCTGGCCCCTGGCTCCCAGCTCCCTTCTCTTGCTTCCCCACCTGGGAAATGTGTAACAAGAGGGCCCTTTTCTTAACCAGGGACAGTGTGACCCTGTGAGTCACAGTTTTTTCCCAGTCCTTGTTGGTGAGACATGTCCACGAACCCCGCATGACCCTGTCACAGAGTGACAGAACATAGGAACTGCAGGTTCCAACAGAGCCACAGAGAGAAATGCCACCCATTATCTTCCTGCAATTTCCAAGCCGATGCACCTTCCAGAAGGTGACCACACGCCCAATATTGCTGGCATTGTCTGATGGTGGAATCAGGATTTGAGTCCATGTTCATTTCTAGAGTGACATGTCTCACACGTCCTTAAGCCTGTGTGGTTCAGATCTTTAATGTCAGGCTTCAGAATGAAAACAGACTTACATGACCAGTTAGTGAGGTTAGTTTATTTTTATTTGTTTATTTATTGATTGTTTTCAATCCTCACCAAAGGATATATCCATTGATTTTAGAGAGAGAGGAAGGGACAGAGAGAAACATTGATGTGAGAGAGAAATATCAATTGGTTGCTTCCTATACACGCCCCGACCAGGTATCGAACCCACAACCAAGGCATGTGTCCTGACTGGGAATCAAACCCACAGCCTTTTGGTGTATAGGACGACATTCCAACCCACCGAGACACCCAGCCCGGGCGGTAATACGATGGTTTAGTCTTAAGTCTTCAGATAAAATTCTCAATAGATTCACTTGGAAGAATTTAACCTGTTGCATATCGTTGAGACCCACCTCATTAAGAAATATGAATATAAGATTTCTTTCTTAGGGTCTTCAAATTTATTTTTAAATTGGGGTTACAAGCACTGGGTTTTTGAACCACAGTGGAGTGTTGCTTTTAATTATTTGTGCAAATGCATGGACAAAACGGCATGTGAAGTTTCTGATGTGTTTTCCTTCCTGTAGCTCCTCCAAGTGCGATGTGTCAAGAGCAGCTTTCCTGGGATGTGCCTCAAAAATAAACGGAAAGAAAGAAACAGAACAGATGGCTGAGATTAAATTTGAACAGTGATAAGTAGTGGCTTTGAGGACAGCTGGGTAATGTACTCTTTGCTCAAAAACATGTTTGATCTGAAACACAGAAACAATCTTATGGTTTCCATGAAAGTGAAAGAAAAATGGAGCAAATGGCTGGTTTTCTCTCCAACATATCCCGTGCTGCTCTGAGAGCCGTATGCTCTGATACACTGAGATTTAAATTTTTTACTTTTAAAGTAGTGATCAAACATTTATGACACCTACTCATCAATACTTGTGGGGATAATAAAGAAATATCAGCCTGAAAGTTTGTCTTAACACTAAACCTTTCAGGTTTCCGTTCACATCAGACCTGTGAGACCTCAGCAGAGACGCTGAGACGGAAGACCAAGTTACTCTCCTTTAAAAAAATTTTTTTAATCCTCATTTAAGGATATGTTTATTGATTTCAGAAAGAGAGGAAAGGAGAAAAGAGAGAAGGAGAGAAACATCGATGTGGGAGAGAAACATCGATCAGTTGCCTCCCATACATGCCCCAGTGGGGGATCGAACCCACAACCTTTTGTTGTATGGGATGATGCGCTAACCACTGAGCAGCCTGGCCGGGGCCCAAGTTATTCTGAAAGACATAGTTGGTCATTAGCAAGCCATCAAGTTTCATCACAGAAATACCTCAAAAAAATTCATTGGTCAAAGAATACTACAGAACCACGTCGTTAAAATGGAATTTCGCTGGAATCATTCATTTCACAGGCTTACTGTGTCCTGCCTCAGAGACCCAGCACTGTGACAGAGCTGGCCTGTCACAAAGTTCAACTGCAACCAAGAGAAATCTGCAACATAAAAACACGCAGACGAGAATTGCGGTCCTGAGGGACTCTGAGCTGCAGAGGCAGCACCTGCCGGCTGGGAAGGCAGAGCAGGCTAGGTCTTTGGCGCCTTTGGTTGGGAGACTTGGAATATGCGCAGTGGGAGGGGGGGCAAAACCGTCTGTGGCAGCCCCAAACACCATCTGATTTCCTGAATTACAAATCTGGATGTGGACGTGAGCCGAGAATCGAATTGGCTAGACCCTCTTTTTACACGCACCCTCATTCTCATGCGTGTCTCCAAGCACGGAAACTCAGAGGAAGGCACAAATAAGGGAAAAGGAGACCCTGTATTCTATCCGAGGCAGCAGGTGTCACTCAGAATGCCACAGCCTGCCAATGCTGAACCTGGGCCTGCAATGGGAAACGCAGGCGTCTGGGGACTCCCCATTGGCCTGGGTAACAGGCCAGTCCTGGGTTTGGCCGGCCCCAAGCCGCTTGCACCCTGTGTATCCGAATGTCCTTTGTATGGCAGAGATGAAGAAGATACTTCCAGGCAAGATCATTCCTGACTGTTGTCCCAAGACACAGGAGGAGGGACAGAGGTGTGGGGGGCGTGCAAACTGGCTTCCTGGGGGGCCACTTCTATTGAATCTCAGACCCAAGAGCTGCTTTCTGGGCCAGGCGGCACAAAGCAACAAGAAAAGAAAACCTGAGGTGAGGGACCCTGAACATGCTCACTCATCCCCAACACCGTCACTTTTCAAGATAAAGGAAAAGCATGAGCCTAAAGAGACAGAGGCCAGCTCCCTGCTCTCCCAGATGACACCACAGAGAAGCAGAGACCTGGCAGGACTGTTCTGGCCAGAGAACTGGGCCACCCTGGAATTTAACCATGGAAACAGCAGCTATGCGCTGAGTCCTCTGTGCTCGGGAGTCTGTGTTACTTTACTTCACCCTCACACTCTCTTCACTTGTACTTCAGGGATGGGGATGATGGCCCACGAGGACAAAAACCACCCATCGGCATCCCAACCCGGAGACGCACGCTCACTCATGGGCCAGTGGTGCCCTGTGACTCGTGCATGATGCCCCCACATGTGGATACAGAGGCCCAGCGGTACGGTGAGAGGCAGCCCCCCTCTTCTGGGCTTCATTACACAGCTGCCCAGGTGGAAAGAAAGCAGCAGTACGACAAGACGTCAGATTGATTCCTCCCCCCTGCAGCGGAGTTCGGTCATGGAGCCAGGAAACCGCTCCTGGAGTCCACCATTAGAACACTGGCTCCAAGTGGCCTGTACCACTCTGCGAGGGAGCAGAGACATGACCGTGGCAGCTGGAGACACCGGTGGGTGAAAGGACTGACCTCCCTCCGCCCTTCCTGTGCAACACTGCTAAAGGCAGACAACTGTAAGCACACACAGAACAGACCTGCACACACATCGCCCACATCATGCCTGTGTCAGGAAACGCCACTCCAACAACAGGGCCGGCTCACTGGCCAAGCGCAGTGGAGAGAGTAAGGAGAACATGCCAAGGACATCGGGGCCCACCCAGCTCTGACACCAGGCATCCACATCCCTGCAAGTTGAGTCCCCAGAGTGGCCGGAGGGGCTTACAGGTTGTCCTTGGGTGGTCAGGATGAATCTGCTTGGCCAGGCTGCCGCCCCCAGTGTGGGAACAAATACTAACCGGGGTGGGGCTGTGAAGGTGTTTCGTAGAGTAATGGCCACCTAAGTCAGTGGACTATAAGTGACTGGGTCGACCTCATCCAATCAGGTGGAGGTCTGAAGGGCAAAGACAGGTTCCAAAGAAGAAGGAATCCTGCCTCCAGATGGCAAGGCCCACTCCTGCCTGAGTGTGCAGGCTGCCAGCCCCCACAATCGATGAGCCTGTTTCTCTTCGTGTGCGCGCACATACTGTGCTGGCAGCCCTGACCGACACAGGATGCAGAGACAGGTGTGTAAATATGTTGTTCCAATGAAACTGCACCAGACACACTGTCCTAGAGCCCTGGGCAAGGGCTCTGGGCACAGAGGAGAAGCCACAAGCTTCATCCACGTGAACCGAAGGCGGGCTGGACTGAGCGGGCGGCTGAGAGGACCTGACCCGTCGGGTGAGCAGGGGCAGGGGCACAAAGGAAGGAGGAGGCGGCCGGAGCTTCCCCCTGGCTGTCCTGCAAGCACTGCCAGAAGCACCTGCCAGAAAGGGCTCCAGAGAGCAGAGCAGGTCCACTGGCTGTGGCTGAGAACCAGAAAGAATGCCCTGGAACACCCCTGACTGGCCCACTATCCGAAAAGAGGCTAAAATCCTTCCCACTCTTGTGAGTGTATCCGATTCTGCTTGACCTTCGAGGCTGCCTCGCTCCGCATTTCCGGGGTTCTCTTCACCTAAACCAACTGTTAACATTGGGTAGGATGGAACCCAGCCAACCATCTGAGACCCTCTCAGCTGGGGCTGCCTATGCAACAAGCTCCTACAAGAGGGACGTGGGAGCTGGAGCGCTTTATTTCATGCCAAGATGAAAAGAAAAGTAATTTTTAAAAATAGAGAAGCAGGAGGCAGTGATGAACACAGGAGTTGGTGTGACTCACAGAGCATCGAAGGGGGAGGGTCTGTGCTGTGTGGCCCCGAAAGAGAGAGTGAAGCCCTCTAAGGAAGCCCTTCCTAAGAGTCACAAGGTTGTTCTTAAACAGTTTTGTACGCACACACAGAAAACTGAAAGTATTCCTCACCCACCAGTCTGAGGACTTGCTGTTAACATTCTAGCTCATTTCCTCTTTCTCCCATTTGGGCATTCTTAACCCAGTTGAGATCACATAACTTGTATAATTGTATGGCTTCCTTTTTCATGTAACAGTCCACGAGAATTTTCTCATGTCTGTGGAAAACTGATTACACAGGGCATGTAGTCTCTACATGGTGCTAACAGGTGGTAAGTGCTCAGAACTCGTATATTTCTCCCCTAAATGAGCCCCAAACATATCCAGCTTGCAGAAACTACATGCGACAAACCCCTTGCACTGGGAGCTCTGGGAGCAGATTTCAAACGCGCTTGGTGTAACTCGAGTCTGTGTGTTCTCAGGCCGTGAGAAGATCAGGTGTGTGCTGCAGCTGGGTGCTGGGTGTGGCGGGGGTGAAGGTCACAGAATGTGTGAAGCCCTCTCCTGCAAAGGTTTGGTGTATCAGCTAAGACAATATATTTTAAGGCTGTCAGAATATGTTTAAAATGTTAAGAGAATAAACCACAGCTATAGAAATATTATTTTTATAAATGTTTTATTGAAATGTTATATGCCTTCCAAAAAGTGGACCTACCAGAAGCATCAGCCTGATGAATTTTTATGGGATGAACACGCCCACCTCCTCTGACATAGACCCAAAGCCCAGAAGCACCCCCACCTGCCTCTTGGCACTTCGTGTAAATGGAGTCACACCACCTGTGTCCTGTTCCATCGGCTCGTCTGCCCAACACTGCACTGTGAGGTTGATCTATGCGGTCTGTGCGACAGCAGCTGTTTCATCTCTAGTGTTCACTGTATGAACACGCCACAGTTACACATTTCTCTGTCATAGATGTACAAGTTATTTCCAGTTTGGGACTGCTAGGAAAATCCTCACGTGGGTTTTTTGTATATCCAAGTATGCGTTTCTGTTGGGTATATACTGGAGTGGAATTACTGGACCCTAAGAAATGAATTTGTTCCGCTTTCACAGACGTGAATCAGCCTGCTGGGACGATCCCTGTACCTGCCCTTTGTATATCGAAGCGTCCACTTCTGAATCATGAGGAAAAAGTCTCTGTTCCTAGGTTTGCCACTTCATCTGCATTTATAGGGAAAAGTTGTTCATCATATTCCTTTACTGTCTCATTGATGTCTGCAGGGTCCGTAGCGATGTCTACTTTTTATTACTGGTGTTGGTGATCTGGCGCTTCCCTCTTTTATTGTTGATCAATTTTGCCAGAAATTTGTATTAAAATCTTTTTAAAGAACCAGTGATTGGTTCTGTTCATTCTCTGTGCTGTATATTTGCTTTTTCTACAGGAGTTTTTATTCTTCAGGTTTGAACAGTCGTTTCAGTGAATATTCCATTTCTAGGCTGACAGTGATTTCCCCTCACCATACCGCAAGTGCCTTGCCCTCTCTCCTCATTTCTAGTTTCTGCTGAAAGTCTTACTGATGAATGTAGTGTTGCTTTTCAGATTTGCTCTTCGGTTTTGGTTTTTACTAATTTTACTGTGATGTTCAGAGGTGTGGTTTTCTTTGAATTCAACCTATGATGTTGAACTATACAAAACTGCCAATATTAAAGCTTTTTTTACCTACAAAATGGTAATGGCTACGTTGTAGCTCTTAATATCCAAGGTTCGGTATCTTTCTTCAGTTTGGAAAGGAAACCTCAGACATTATTGTTTCTTCATCATTTTCCCTCTGCCACGGATACTAGACCTCGCAACACATCCTGTATGTCGCATACACTCTTTTCTGCAGTTTTACCAGCTTTGCTGTTATTCTGCCTGGTTATTTCCTTCTGACCTACTTCCAGCCCACTAGTCCTCTCTCCTTCCATGTCTAATCTTTGGTTATATCTGTCATTAAGTTTCTGAATTCAAGGCTAGTACCTTCAGCTGGTTATTTTAATCATAGATAATCATAGAGTGTATCCCTCTGGCAAAGTTTTCTATCTTGTCTTGTATTTTCTTGGACATATTAATCACAGCTATTTTAAAATTCAAGTGTGATGCGTGCAGTAACTGTCTGCAGACATACTTCTATCACCTGTTTCTGTGTCCTGGTCGTGGACATCCTTTCGTGACAGCAGAACAGCAGACGTCACGTGAGAAACTGCAGAAGCTCTGGGGATTTTATCCTCTTACCTTCCTCCTCAGTTGGGCAGCCAGGTGGGGGCAAATCACTGAGTCCGACAAGGCCTAACCATGGTCCTTCTCATAAGGGTCACCCTACCTCCGGTTTACCTACTCACCCAGGATGGAACCCCTCGGGGATCTCAGGTGAGACCTGGGGTACGTGTCATGACCCCGTCTTCTTAGAAGTTCTTGAATTCCAGTTTTGTCTCTTCAGCACCATGAGACTGCCAAAAAGGTCTCCTCTGCTTTTCCGTGCCACCCTGGTTAGCCTCTAGCCATGCAACTCAAGAGTTAGGCAAATGCCTCAAGGGAGGAAGCCGCAGGTGCTGGGCTCTCTGTGCCTGTTTCTCTTTGGGATCTGGAGAAATTCACATTTGTGTGATCCACTGTATTTCATGTGGCTTTAATTTCATACCTGTGATTTAATAACTAGGTTGAACACCGCCTTATATACTTCTCAGTCATTTGGATTTCTCCCTTAGAAGTTTCTGTTAAAATGTTTTGCCAATTTTTTTCTTGATTTTCTTTTTCTTAATAATTTGTTGGGATTCTTTATATATTTTGACTTTGAGATCTTTGTTGGTTATATGTGTTAAAAATATCTTCCCATTCTGTCCCTTGTCTTTCAACTTTCTTCTTAGTGTGCTTTGAATTAAGAGATGTTCTCACCCCGACTGGTCTAACTCATTGGGTTAGGTGTTGTCCCACGAATCGAAAGGTTGCTGGTTCAATTCCCAGTGAGAGCAAATGGCTGGGTTGCGGGCCAGGTCCCTCGTTGGGGACATATGAGAGGTAACTGATCGATGTTTCTCTCTCACAGAGATGTTTCTCTGCCTCTCTTCTTCCTTTCCTTCCCCTCTCTCTAAAAGTAAATAAATAAAATCGTTTGAGAGAGAGAGAGATGTTCTTGATTTTAACATAGATGAAATTACCAATCTTGTCTTTTGTATTTAGTACTTATTTCCTGTTTCAAAATCATTGTCTACTCTGAGTTCTTAAAAAAGTTATATTCTCATCCAAAAATCTTTATATTCTTGCCTTTCAAGCATATAGGAGTTGCTCCTTCTGAAAGAAATTAGGTCCAATTTTATTTTTTCTAATATGGATCCCCGTTATTCTTCATCTTAATTTTTTAATTCAAAATGTCCTAAGATCTTTATCAGCATATATACAGTTCCATTTTGAGGACAAACCATAACCTAACGTATATTTAGAATGTTCTTTTTTTTTCTATTCCAAGGTTTCAGAGAATCTCTGTATGTTTGATGCTTTACCATATGTTTAAGCATATTCATCATGTAATCTCATAGAAGTGGACCTGGTGAGTTACAAGTAGGGACATTTTAAATTTTCTTAGATATCAGGTTTTCTGTCTTGCTTAAAAACATTTATTACCTCTCAAAAATTATTAAAAATTCCCCCAAGTTTTTTTAGTACTTATAAAATTGCATTATACTTTTAAGTTTTTGAGCCATCTGGATTTTATTTTGGGGTAAGGAGTTTGGGAGGGATCCAGCTATATATTTTCCAAATGTCTGGCCAGTTGTCCCCAAATCATTATTGAATAATACATTTTTCCCCACTGATTTAAAATGTCATCATTATCATATACCAAAAACCCATATGTATTTGGATCTATTTCTAGACTTTCTATTCTTTTCCTTCAATCTGTCTGTCTATTCATGATCACAGCCACTTGGGTTTAAACATTCTGTCTCCATCAAGCACCACAGCCCGGACTGGTCAGTCCACACCCCGTACACAGCTGCTCCGGTTCATAACTTCCCTGTTCAGCCTCATTTTCAGTTCTCAACATAGACTTTAAGCTAGTTTGCTTATTTAAAAAATGTTTGCCCTGAATGGTGGCTCAGTTGGTTAGAGCATCATCCTGATACACTGAGGTCGTGGGTTTGATCCCGGTCGGGGCACATACAAGAACCACCCAATGATGCATCAGTAAGTGGAACAACAAACCATGTCTATTTCTCTGTCTCTTTCCCTTCCCCCCTCTCTCTAAAATCGATTTAAAAATTGTTTTAAAAAGATGTTTTGTTAATGTTTCTTGTGATTGTTTAAACATAAGGTTAATTCAGAGGGAATTGATGTTCTTACATTAAACCTTCCTACCAGAAACACTCCTTCCAGTTATTCAGCTTCCCTCATTTCCCTCTATTCACCTGGACAGCCCGGACCTGCCCGTGTATTTTCTGTTTCCACCCTCTTCATGCATCTCCCCTCTTTCCATCGATGGTCACAGGTGTTCTTCCTGAAGAACTCCTTGTAGTATTTGTTTATTCAGGGTAGCTGTCAATAAATTCTCTCCATGTTCTTGATGGCCTGAAAATGCCATTGGCAGTTACTTTCTTTCAGCTCTTAACAGATAAAAATGCACGATCTTCCAGCTGCCCCTAACTGTCAAAGTTGTCTGTCAACTGCATAAGGAACCACCTCCAAAATCCATTGGTTTAAAACAATAACCAGGCACTGTTTCTTGCTGTCTGTGAGCAAGCTGGCTGCCCAGGACTCTTCTCCTCCTGTGAAGCCAGTGGGCAGACTCGCGTCTTTGTGAGAACACCAGAGCAGCAGGAGAGGCCTGTGGTATGGGGACCAGCACTCTGCTACTCCATCCTCACCCACCGCGCAGAGCTGCTCAGTGTGGGCAGAGAAACGGGGGAGTAATGCAGTCTCTCCCACACCTGCTCAGAGCTACCTTTCCTCTGACACCTTTCAGGCTTTCTTACATTTGTACTTTCAACAATTTCACTATACTGTTCCCACATCCCAGGTGTGTGTGTGATCTTCTTGGGATCCACGGTGCTTCCTGAATGTTGGCTTGATTTCTTTCATACATTTTGGAAACTCTTCAACATTGCTTCTGCCCATTCTCTCCCCTCCTTTGTGCACTTCAGTCTCAGTATGCCATCTCCTTACCATGTCCACACGTTAAGGAGCTGCCCTCTCTCTATATTTTCCATCCTTTTTTCTCCCTGGAGATGGTCTTCTGACCTACTCCCCACTTCCACTGTGTCTGATGTGCTGTTGGACCTACCAGCTGTGTTCCTAAACTCGGTTCATGCATTTTTCAGCACTAGAATTTCCACACGGTTCTCTCCTATGGACTGTACTTCTCTGAAATTCTTCATGTACCAACTGCTGTTTGAATATATCAATCACCATTCTTTCAGCGCCAGCACCTGCTGACTGCAATTCCTGCACCAGTTCAAAGCCTGTCTCTACTATCTGGCTACTTTTTCTTGGTTCTTTCACGCCATCCTGTTTTTCCCAACAAAGTAACAGCTTTACAAGTAGCCAGTCTAGGATGCAACCAGAATTTTGTAAAATAAAGCATATGCAATCGCCCATAAATTGTAAAACACCATGCAGGTATCGGCAATAATTTGTAGCATTTTTATAGTCCTCATGTGTCTTGGGCTAATATCCTTAATGATGAAACAGAATGCTGTCATTCGGGTAGACTAGGGTTATCTACCTAAGACAGTTTTGCATTGCAATCTGCAATTTCTTAAATGCCAAATTAGTCATTTGCATTGATTTGCATCTCCACTGAGAAATATCATTTATGCTAATGATGCTCTTGCTAACAAACCATAGAAGTAATAATGAGGAGACTAAACCCCCCTCCATACCTTTGGCTTTGTTGCATAAACCACAGCTGGCATTTTAGTGCAGATGTCATGGAATTTTTAGGGTGGGAAGGTTATTAGAGATCATCAGCTCAGTGGTTCTCAGCAATGAGTGCACATTAGAGTCACTTCAAGGAGCTTAAAAAGAATACAGGAAGGAAGAGAAAGAGAACTGATGCCTGGCTCTTCCCCTCCGCCCCCCAAGGTTCCAATTCCACTTGGCCAGGCAGCACCTGGGCACAAGGATTGTTTGAGAGCTCCCAGATATTTGCAATGGTTGGTAACTACTGATGTGGCCACCACACGCCTCACTTCACAGGTGGGAAACCTGACATGACCACAGGGTGTGTACGGAGGTCCATATACATGCACACTCATGCGCACACACGCATGCACACATGCTCACACACACACACACCAGAGGAATCAGTGCCATCAGACTTTCAGACTAAGAAAATGAAAATATTAATCCACAATGAACAGACTGAAAAAAAAGTTAAACTTTGAGTCTAGCTGTTCTGTTTGTGATTCTTCTGAAGAGCGAAGAACCAGTTGTGCAGTGGTCATACACCTTCGCTTGTGGTAGAGAGGAGCCTTCAGCCCTGGTGAATACTGGGCATGAGCAACTCAAGACCCCCAACCCAACTGGGCCAGCAGGAGACACGTGACTCGGTGGTTTCAGTCCAAAGACCAGCCTGAGCCAATCAGGTTAATAGATGGAGATGATGACCAGGTACCAGACCCGTGAGACTGACCACTGGCCCCACCCTGTCTACCACCTGGAGGGTCTTCTACTTGCTTGACTGCATTTCTCTTCCCTGAAACACGTGAGAGCAGCCAAACTCTACCCGGGTCACCAGAGTTGCCAGAGCATTTGCTCCGGCCACGTGGCGGTGAGAGAGAAACCTGTCAGGGGAAGGGGGGTTTCCTATCACCGTCATATGAGGGTCTCACGCGTCAGAAAGAGTAGTTTATTTGCCGTAACTAACCCAGGCAGTGGGAGTCCCAGCACAGTCGTGGTGAGGGCCATTAGGCAGTGTGAGGGGAGTCGTCTGGGGACCCGAGGAGTCGGAACCGCCCTGGACAGAAGTGGCACCCCTGGCCCGAGCGGAGAACGCACCCAGGCTCCGGACCCACACTGACTGCTCATCGGGACTTGTGTTCTTCTCACTGTTTACTCAGAGCAACAGCACACTCACACTGCCTCTCCAGTGATCGGTGGCGACAGAGCCACACAGGAACGGACCAAATCAGGGTCGCATCAGTGACACTGAAGCGACATAGGGTGCCAACATGTCCTACACCCACAAGACTCAAAAGCACGGTCCTCAGCCTTTTCATCCCTCAACAAGTGCAGCCCAGACACAGGAAGAATCAGCCTGTGCCTCCCTGAAAATGCAGCGCCCAGAGCTGCTGAGAGAGAGGTATGCGCCATGCAAATGGGGCCCAGTCCGGGAGTCTCAGTGTGGGGCTCCCGCCAGCATGACTCCTGACTCAGTGGGCCCATCTGCCCTGTCTACCTGTGAGGCTGCCCCCACCTGGAGGCTGAGAGAAGTGCAACACATGATCTGACAGCAGAGCCCATGCTGGTAACGGGAGCCAAGGACACACAAGAGCCCAGTGCACCTGCTCTCAGGTCCACTCTTTGAACACATGCGTGTGTGTGGTGTGGGTGTGTGCACAAATGGAGCTGAATACATTGTAGCTCATCTCAAGTCACTAATGTGGAGACCCACAACTGCATTTCTTTTCCTGTCGAAAGGCCAAATTAATTTGGCTCCACATCAGTTAACTCAGGAATTAATTCCTTTCCCTCTTAGTTTTGATGCACTGGAATGTGGAGTGGAATGAGCCTCCTGGTCACGTCAAGTGACATAATCCTGCAGCCCTGAGCTTGGGGTGCATGGCGAGGTGCCCACCGCCCTGTAAGGATGAGCGGCCTGCCCCACCCGCAGAGCTGCCTTGGATGACACAGATTGTCTTGGTACTTCATCACCAAGGACAACTCCAAGGGGGTGAGCCCATCGAGCATGCTATTGGCTGGACCTTTCTTATGATCGAATATCCCGAGGAAACGCCTGCCTGCCCCTGCAGTACTGGACAAGACCAACGGTGTGCCGGGCATGGAGTGAGTGTTGCCGACCGTGGCCTCCAGTGGGGCAGGATTTGGTGGAGTGGAGGGATAGGAAGGAAACACATCACTTTTTATTCTATGTATTTCCAAACTCTGCTTTTAACGAGAGTGTGTCCATATATTTGTATAACTCATTTTCAAAATAAAACATGAGGACTCTGGAGGGTGATCGCCATTCTCCCTTTGTACAGAACCCCCTGCACTCAGCTTCCTTCCCTGGCGGCTGCGGGAGGGCCGCACCAGCGCCCAGGGCCTTCTCCGTGGGAAGGAGCAGAACGTTGTCGGGAGCGGAGGACACAGTTCAGGGAGGGTAGGCCTGACAGGCAGGAGAACCGTGCTTCCTCAGAGAGCAGCATGCGTCCCTGAGGGAGAGCACGAAGGGACGAAGGCATGAGCCCTAGTCATTTCCACACACTGAGACTCTTCCCAGGAAGCTCACCCACAGCCTCCAGCAAAAGGGTGGACACACCAATACCGCACCTTAGCTCTCTAAAGCTGCTTCTGGAATTGCCAAAAAAAGCGAGTGAATGGCATCATTGGTGAGGATCAAAACCACGGATTCAGCCTCTACATCCTGCCGGTAAAATGGTCCGTAAAAGCCATGCTCCTCCACGTCTGTACTGGGATTGAAAGTGCCATGAACTTGTGACGTATGGGACAGAACTGCGACCAGACTCCGCCCCCGCAGAGTCTAGAAGCCTGGTCAGATCGCTGGTGCTGGTAAATAATGCCAGGGCTGCTTTTTACCACAACAGCAGTAGCCAAAACAGGACCATCGTTCTCCCCAAAAGCGGTGAAAATGATTATTGTAAAGCTGATTATTTAAAGCCATTCCATGGAAATCCACTGTTATGCACCCCAAAATCAGCTCTAAGAGCTGGAGGGTCCTGAACTCCAAGCTCATGTCCCCGAAGAAGCCAGCATCCCCTTGCCCTGCAAACCTACGCAGACCAGCCTCCTCGCCAGCGGGGGCCTGGGTGCACCGTCCCCCTCACAGGCTCTCCGAGTGCTCCTGACTCACAGGGCGTAGACTTTATTGCTGCTACCTAATCCTTTTCTAACCAACTGTACTTTTCCATAGTCTCCCACTTGTCAGATTAAAGCTTCTTATTATTCTATTTCCTCCAGTGCAATAAAACAGGATAGCTCTGTTTATCAGATTTGCCACAGCGCGCCGGGTACCCCAGCAGGTCACAGCCAGCACTTTGACAGACTCAGCTTGTGATCACTAAACACAAACACAGAAAAAAAATGTTCTGAGAACACCCAATAAAAATATTAACTTCATCCACTTCAGTTATACCTCAAGAAAGCTTTAGAAAAGAAGAAAAAGGAAGGAGGGAGGGGGCGGGAAGGAGAGAAGGAGGACCAGCAGCCAGGTCCCCAGTCCCTCCTGCAGGGCCAACACAGGGAAGCCGCAGGGGATGCGGCCTGAGACCGGACCCCAGGCCCGCCTCTTCCAGATGTGGCCTCGGGGCCCTCTACACCGAGCGAGGCCCAGTGAGACGCCTGGTCTACCGCTGGGTGCCGCTTCCTAGAGCTGGACCAGCTGTCCTGGAGGGACCAGCTGCCACCCCTCCCCAAGCCCCAGTGTGTTCGCTCCCCTCTTGGCCCCCAGGATTGTCCCTCACTGGACTTACAGAGAAGTTTTGTGCCCAGTTACCCGCCCAGTTCTAACCCCACCCCACAGACCACCTTCCAGGTTCCATCTGTGCACCTGCCCAACCACCTCAGGTGCCCAAACATTTCTACCACAAAGCCTGCCTCTGAGTCTAGAACAGGGGTCTCAGGGCTCCCAGGCTCCCCCTGCCAGGGCACGGGGGCTTGGCTAGAGTTCTGACCCACACAGGTCAGGGCCCGAGGCAGCAGAACTTAACAGATCTACCTACAGAACCAGTTCAGCAGACTCAGAAATGCCTTTATTAGACTAGTTTCATGACAACTGGCATGAGATTGCTTTAAATAAAGAAAGCAATGCCAAAATATTTAAGCACAAGGTAATAACACCCCCCATATGCCCTCTCCAAACTGCCCCGAAGATGCCAGTGGGCAAAGACTCACACCCCCCTCCCTGGCCATACAGGGAGGGAAACACACGTGCGTGTAGGGTTTTCCCAGAAAGTCACCATCAGTCCTGCCACTTCTCACACACGGACATTTTTCTGGTTGGGAAATTGACATTGTACTCATTTTTGAGTAGCTGCATAATATTCCATACCATAGACCCACCATAATTTGTGACACCGTTCTCCTACTGGTGGACTTGCAGGAGTTGTTACAGTTTGGGGCCACCTTTGCTTTTATACATGTGAGTCTCCAAAATAAATCTAACCATCGGTATATTTTTGTTTAATTGATATCACCAGATCACATTCTTACCAGCAAGATACATCGAGTGCCTACTGCTGGGGGTTCTCGCCAGCATCGGGGGTTACTCGTGTCTTTAATTTTGGTCACCTATGGTCCGGTTCACAGTTACATTCCCTTACTGAGGGCAAACACATTTTCATACATTATGTGGGCCTTCGCATTTACCATTCACACCTTTGCCCTTCTTCCCATTGAATTCTTTGCCTTTTTCTTATAATGTGTAAGAGCCCTTTGTAATTAAGAATGCAAACCCTTGTTGCGAATGGTTTCTCCAGGTTGTTTACCTTTGTAAAGGTGGTAGAACACACGTAACACAAAGTGTGCCATCTTAACCATGTTCAAGTGCACAGCTCAGAGGCGTTGGGCACATTCACACTGTTGTACAACCATCCCCACCACCATCTCCAGAGCTCTCCATCTTCCCAAACTGGGACTCTGTCCCCATTACACATCCCCCGGCACCTGGCCCCCAGTGTCTGCTTCCTGTCTTATGAATCCGACTGCAGGCGCACTGCCCTCGGACATCCCGGGGGTCCAGCCTAGACCCCGTAACAAAGCAAAGCAATAAAGTGAGTTGCACACACTTTTTCGTTTCCCAGTGCATATAAAAGTTACATTTACACTGTAGTGTAGGCTGCTAAGTGTGAAACAGCACTGGGTTTTAAAATGTGCCCACCTTGGCTAAAAAAACGTTATTGCTAAAAACTTCTGACATCACCTGAGTCTTCAGCGAGTCGTAACCTTTTTGCTGATGGGGGGGTCTTTCCTCAAGATCAATGAAAACAGTGTCTGCGAAGCACAATAAGAAGGTCTGCACCCCTGGGACTCCACAAAAGGAAGTCACACGGTATTTGTCCTTTTGTGACTGGCTAATTTCACTGAGTGTGACCTCTCTGGTCCATCCACATTGCAGCCTGTGTCAGAACATCCTTCCTTTTAAGCCTGAATGATAGTCCACAGCACGCACAGACCACGTCATGCTTGTCCACCCACCTGTTGTGAACACTGGGCTGCTTCCATGTTGGAGCTGCTGTGAACACTGGTGCACACACACTCTCGGCCCCTGCTTTCCATTCTCTTAAGTATATGCTCAGACTGCTGGATCCCAAGGTCAACTCCATGTTTAATTTTTTGAGGGACTGTCACACTGCTTTCCTCAGAGGCTGCACCGTTTTGCGTTCCCACCCACAGTGCACGAAGGTCTCCCGATTTCTCCACGTCCTCTCCACACTCATTTTCTGTTGTCATCCGTTACAGTCATTGTCCTGATGTGTGGGACGTGGTAGGTTTATCTTCTGACTTTCTTTATAAAGCACAGTTGGCCCTTGAATAACACGGTTTGAACTGCGTGGGTCCACGTAGTTTCAGATTTGTTTTTGAATATTCAATCAGCCCTCGGTATCCCTGGGTTTTCCATCTGAGGATTCAACCAACTAGGGATGGGAAGTACTGTTTCCCACTTGCAGCTGGGACACTGGGAACCTGGGGATGCAGAGAGCCACCTGCATGTTCCGCCCCCTTTACACCTAGGACTTGAGCACCCTGGTGTCCACGGGGTCCCAGCACCAATCCCCTGCAGACACTGAAGAATAACTGTACCTTATCCCATGCAGCCATTTTCATTTTAACTGTCACGAATGAGGTCTGTTGGGCTTTTGAAAACACATGTAAGGTTAATAGAATTATGTGTTTTTACCTCTATCCCAAGAAAAGGAAGGACCGTGCAGGGAGACAGAGAGAGAGAGAAATCCTGTGTCTGACCACAGAATATTCTGGACTCCATGCAGCATCCTAGCCACTCCTCCTGCCCCACCCGCTGCCAGGCTGAGTCATGCTGTCACCCATGGCAACCGCAATCCAGGCAGCACTGCTTTTATCACGGCCGGGGGCAGCTGTGCACAGCACATGACTTTGTGGGATTGGACAAGGCCAGCTTCCTCTGTCCCAGCCAGCCCTTACCTGTACTAGAATAAATAAACATTGCTTGTCTCCACAAATCGAGGCCTGTGTATTTATATTTACATTTAAATTGCTTTCCCTTGCCAAAGAATTCAAAGCTATTACCTTATGTAACGTCAATGTAATTCCATGTCAGGGAGGCAAGAGGAGGTGAGGGGAGAAAAGGCCCCGAGAGAAGTCACGATACCTGGGCCTGCTTTCTGTCCAGGACAGCGGGGAGGGGACAGAGCAGTAGCTTTTTCCCTGCCAAGCTGAGTGCGTCTGCAGTCAAATCAAACATTCACACACCCCTGTTTCCTTCATAATCAAACTTCACTGTGGGCAGATGAAGTGTTTTTTAATAAAATTATTTATTTAAAGAAGTCTCCAAATAAAAGCTTCAGAAGGTTCACTGCAGGAGCCCAAGTGGTGTGGGAATGACCAGCCTGTCCAAGCGCAGGAACGCTGTCTGCGGCGGGCAGGACCGAGGCGGCAGCAAACTGAGTTCTGTGCTCACCACTCATCACACTCTGCACAGAAGTTCCCCCAAAAGAAGAAAAACGAACTGCCCAGAACTGTCAGCAATTTCCCCCCAGGACACAGGTCTGAAATCAGCAGGACACAGGTCTGAAATCAGCGGCCTTGGACCCAGGACTGTTCTAACTGCGAGCCTCTCAAGGCGTCCAGTCTTTGCCTTTCGTGCCCTCAAATGGTGCCTCACTCAGAGAGGGCCTCCCAGGACTTGATGAAAGGGTCCCAGGGACCAACTGTCCCCTGAAAGTCAGCTGTCCCCGCAGGCAGCCACATCTGCACGGAGAACCAGGATGGAGTGAGGGGCGCTGTGCCATGTTGAAAACACCACAGGCAAGATCCAGGTAGTGACAAAGTCCACTCTCCCCCGAAAGGACAGGGATGGGTAGTGGGCGAGAAGAGAACCCACACCCATGCTGGGCTCTCCAGTGCTGCCAGGGTCCCAAGTGCAGACCCAGTCAGACTTTAGGAAAAGCCCCCCTGGACTGACTTTCTGGGTGCGTGGCCTGGACCAAGACCCTCCCCTTTGCGTCAGAAGGGCCACTACCCAATGCATGTTGTCCCATGTTGCCTGAGATACTGGCTTTTCTTCCTCTTCTGAGAAGCAGCCCTTCCAAACACACCCATCCTTTCCGGGACTCGCAGGGCAGGACGTGTGTGGACCCACCCCATCCAGAGCCCAGCTGCTGGGAGGACTCCCTCCTCCGGCATCTTAGGTCCTGCCTCAGGGGCTTTGCACCCTACTGAAAACACAAAGCACCAAATGTTTTCTTCTCGCCTATGAAGAGGGGAAAGCGGCCAGCAGGATGATGAGCTTGCCTACTGGCAGAGAGCCCAAAGGAGTGGGGAATGAGAAAAGCTAGTGGGCAGGTCAGAGGCAGGGAGGCTCGGGGCCAAGGGATGTGAACAGCGGGAGGATCCTGTCTAGCCATCATCAGGGTTCCAGGTCTGACCCCCTATTGTTGAGGAGCTCTCATGGGTTGCCCTAAAACACTGGGTGCCGACCCTGACACAGATGCAGACACACCCCCGTGCACAGAAAGACCACGCTCCACTTCCACTAACGTTCCACTTCCCTTCCAATGACGTGCAGAGAGGGTGTAGCTCCACAGCTCTGAAGGAGCATCACATGAAATGAACCTGACCCCAGGCCTCTGCCCCACATGGTGGCCCTGTCCTGGGTGTCACCTGGATGGGAGGGATAAGGCAAACCCAGCCCCACAGCCATGCATTTGCCAGGATCACACACTCACCATTGACACAGGTCTCTGACGGTCTGCAAAGGCCATCTTTCAATAAGCAGCCTGGGAGGAAAAACAGAAAACAGAACCGAGTTAGAGTTGCAGGGATGATACCTAGTCAGTCAGAGGCTGTGACATTAGCCAGCTCCCGAATCCCAAAGAGACAGGCCTCTGCACTTGGCTTTTCTGAGGGATGCTGGGATATCTGGAAGCCAGCACACATCCCTGGCTTGAGTCAGTGAGAGGACAGCTTCCCTACCGGGAGGGCACTCACACACAGGCTGTCCCTTCCAGCATCCACCTTCAGGGACCTTCTGCATGAGCAGCTGGGGCACGAGGGGGGTCATCTCCACAGACCCCTCCTGGGTGCAGCTGCCAGGGGCCAGACCCATGGGGCTCTGTCAGCATCACCGCAGGCCTTCTATGCCCACTGCCTACTACACACACACCCGGTGTGGACAACAGCCTGCCTTTGTCCCCAGAACAGAAAGAGGAGGCAGAGGGAGGTCTCCGCGTGCCATGAGGACAGACATACAGAAGGCAAAGTGACAGCGGCAGCAAACACACTGACTGCAGTGGAGGTGCTGGGGTCGGTCAGAGAGGGTGGCCATTCTGCCCTGAGTCCTAGCGCATCTCCAGTGCAGAGAAAGGACAGAGCACACCCACCCTCGGGAGGGCCAGGCAGGCAGGCGAGGGTGAACAGCATGGGGGGCCCATCCACACTCAGAGGAAGGCCCACCCCAGGGCCTGGACACCATATTCACACCCACCCCCGTGAGGGCCCTGAGCCACCAGCGCCTAATGTTTGCTGAGCGCACCGTGCCTCTTGGCAACACCAAGAACATTCTCCTGACAAAGCGCAAGTCTTCATTCCTATTTCTCCAACTGACAAACTCCCATCCATCCAGGAAGGATCAACTCGAAAGGCCTGTGGAAGCTCCCTGCAACTCGAAGCAAAGGTTCCATTTTCCTGAAACGTCACCGCATGGAAAACAGCATTTCCTCTTTCAGTCTCGCTCCAACCTGTCCTCACTTCCTTCACCTGTGCACCCAGCTTGGCCCCATCCTCCCTCCACACAGTCACTTCTCACTGGAGGGCCAGCACTCCGAACCCTGCGGGTGATGGAGGAAAGGGCAAACAGCTAGAAAGGAAAGCTGCGTAGCAGAGAGTTAGGGAGGTTGACTCCAATCTGGTACCCACAAAAGCAGTCACCCCGAGAAAGTCACTCGCTTGCCAAGTCTCAACATTGGGAGCAGGAGAGTCAGGGCCAAGTCAGCTGACCTCGATGACTCTGTGCAAGCTGCCCAGGGGACTGCATCGCAGAAGACCAGAGCTAACCCTCGGCTCCAGCTGCTTCTCCCAGGCCCCAGGCATCCCCTCCCAGTGCCCACATTAGCCCAGGGTCTGCCGCAGGGTAGATTTCTGTTAGCCACGTGGAAATGGCAGTTGACAGGCTGAAAGAAAAAGCAGCAGGAAAAGCCTTTATTCCCTTTCCGTCCTCTTTCAATCAGGGTGACATCCGATGTGATGGGAACAAGATTTGCATCACAATTAATTCTTGAATCTCGGCAGTGGAGCAGCAGCCTCTTATCAGTACCCCATCCAGTCCATTCCAGGGAACTGGCGAAAGGCTGCTCAGGAAGACCCACACCAGTGGTGTCTCCATTCATTCATCACCAGAGCTGCAGGTGTGCACATTTCCCCGAGCCCAGCAACATGCTAATTGCTGCTAATCTGTGTTGTTGTTTGCTCTAAAATTTGGAAAGGCCATATTTCATTTTAAATATCAGCCACCTACTAACAGTAATGATGACCATAAATCACGGAGAGAAAGAAAAAGGCATCCCGACCCTCTGCTCCGCCCTGTGCTCAGACTCAGACGCACTTTCTCCCCAGGCAGGCCCCGCCCTCCCCCCTCCATGCAGACCAGCTTCAGAACACACATGCACACTCGCAGACACACACAGACACACACCAAACCCTTTTAGTTCCAACTCTGCTTCCCCTCATTTCTCAGAGCACTGAGCAGCATCTCGTCACCATCTGGGCGTCTCTCTCTTTCCCTGTGTGAAGTGGAGACGGACCGACTCCCCTGTGAGCAGCCAGGCTGGCCCTGCTTCTCGCACCCACCATTCCCAAGGGGCGATTAGGAAGGGTTTCACTCTGTGGTGGAAACGGTCAGCGTGAGCGGGCCCCTGCCGCCCTGGCTGGCTGGAAACTGCAGGCCCACACCTACACGGCCCCCCATCCCCACTGACCCCCACACCCATGGCCACTTCCTGCTGGTGATTTTGTGTGCCTGTTCTGCCTCCTCCGAAGCTTAGAAAAAAGCATCTGCGCCAGACTCCACAAGCCTAGCCTGGTCACTACACGACACGCAGGCCTTCGTAACAGAGACAGACCGGCAGTGACAGCTCCGTGTCACTTGGGTTTCAATGCCGGAGTCTGCAAACACAGTGATTGTCACCAAAGCCCTGCGTCTCTCTCTCCCTGGTGGAAACTCTAAAGGTCACACAACCTGAGGTTCTGGGAATTACGTCATATTCTTTTCCAGGAACTGCATTAGCAAAGGGAGGGGAGGCGTAAGATTTGAAGAGATGTTCTTCTTTAGAGTCACCTTCATTTTTAATATTCTGAGTGAGGAGGTAGAGGGGCCAGCTCTGCCTCATGGTAGGTGCTCGGCCTTGGCAAAGCAAAGTGCCCAGCACGTACCATGTTCCCCGAGCTCTTCACACAGCCCTGCTGCAAGCACAGACCCACGCCACCGCGAGTCCCCCCACTGTGGTGGTCCTGAATGTCTCCCTCAGCCCAGAAGCAATGCTGCACTGAGGCAGGGTGTCCAGGCAGAGGCAGAGCCATTCCCACACTCAGGGGCCCCTTCTCTTGGAGTGAGACTCTGAAAAGCAAGTAAAAGACAAAAGAGCCTCACCCCAGAGGTGGGGCTGCCTCTGTGGACTATGCTTTCACAGGAGGCGGAGTGCCCCCCAAACTGGTGCTAACACCCCTTTCTCTAGGGCGACCTGTGCCATGGGTGGGAACATCCTCTTTCCCTCACCCAAGATCTCAGACTAAAGCTGTGATCGGGGACGTCAAAGACAAAAGGAAAAGGGAGGGCGGGAGGGAGAGAGAGGAGAGAGGAAGGCTGCTTGCTCCACCCCTCGGACCAGCCCCTGGCAGCAGTGCGCCAGCACAGGTCCTGTAGGGGACGTGCAGAAAGAGCTGAGAGAGCCCGGCAGGAACACACCCTCTGTGCTGTGTCCATCAAGCTTCTCCACACACAGAAGGGGCTGGGCAGGGCCGAGACGTGAGCGAGCCTTTCTCCGGGTGTGATAGGGAATTCTAATTAAGTGGCTGAGATCCCTGAGGCCCTCGGCCTGCCGCCCACAGCACGGGTAATATCAACCCTTGTCCTGCATTCCTGCCCCTCCTCTCCCCTGGTCATTAAATAAGGGGCTCTGTTAGGGACACACTGCCCACCCCATGTGGCCCCTCCACCCCTGCTCACCTCGGCAGTTGTGCCCTGGGCACACTCAGGCATGACTCGGGGACAGCACCTGCCACGAAAACCGCTAGCCCAGCAACCCTCACCCTCAAATGCTAGAACCTGAGGCCTCTGGGGGGAAACAGGTTATTATTACCTTTCTGTTTTACTCTGCGTGCGTTACGAAGTCTGCTCTTCAAGGAGGCTTGGACGTCGTCCAAGATAAGACGTCGTCATGCAGGCAGAGACCGGCCACAGGGACAGCACCACCATGCACACCGGACCCTGTCACAGAGGGACCGCAGTCCAACAGGTCATCAGGCAGCCCAGGAGATCGCAGGGACGGGTGGGCTCCGACAGGCAGTGCCGCACTGGTCCTCCCAGGGCACCTGGGGCTGCGGTTCCCGAAGCAGGAGACCCTCCTGTGCCCCACGAAACCCCAGCGCAGGCCTGACCCCCAGCTGTCCAGGCTCAGAGACCACAGTCTGAGTGGAACTTCAGCTCCTTTCTCAGGCCAGAGGCGGACAGTCGGCAGACCACACAACCAGAGGGTTGTCTGGACGTGGCCTGCTCCCTCCAGGTCTGATGTGTCACTCCTGCAGCTACTACGAGCCAGGTGCTGCCCGCCGGGGGGACCGTCACTGCCTTAGACACTGGGCACAGCGTGGACTAAACAGAGGCCACGGAAAAGAAGGGACGGACATGCACAGGTCGTGAATGGAGATAGGAGAGTGTGGGCAGTGAAGCCAGGTAACAGGATAGGAGTGGGGAAGGGGTGGAGGGGGGCCGCCTAGATGATTTGGAATGTTCAGTCCAGATGGGATGCCGGGCCCATGTTTGTGGGTATTCAGCCTCAGAGGAAGGAGATGGCCTCGTGGCCCAAGGACCAGCCAGCAGCCGGGATCCAAGCCCACACAGCCAGGACCAGGGTGGAGCTCGCCGAGCGTGTATTACCTAGGACACTGCTGCAGTGCCGTCCACTTCCTGGAAATGACTGAGAGCTGATCTTTCGGCAAACAGACATCTGTCTGTCCCACCACGGGCTTCACAGCTCCTGCCGTGGCACAACTTCTGGAGAAGGCTGTTGCTGCATTCTGTGCAGCCGGGGGGGGGGGGGGGCCCAGGCTCAGTGCCCTCCATGACTTGCCTCATTCCCAGATATGGTTGAAGACCCACAAACAAGGGCAAGCCCTGCCACACCAGTCACCAGGGGATAACGCCAGGTCCTACCAAGACCTCTCGCCCTGCGTCCTTGCTCAGTTGGCTCTGTCCCGTTGGTGGGACATGTACGGTGACATCTGTGTTCAGTGGGGAATGAAAACACCACAGCCACTGACCCGCCCACCCACAGAGCCAGTGTGTCACACGCAGAGAACCCTACACCACCCTGGGTGAGCGTCCAAGAGCTGGGCCCACCGACCGCCGAGTCCTGCAAGGTGTTTCTAAAATAAAGAAAAACTAAACCCTTACATGGAGCAGCTTCCTTGATTTCAAGTTCCAACTGCTTATATTTGTTTAAACTTTCATGAGAATAAGACATTGTTCTAGATTCTGGATATCTACCAGAATTTGCGTTTTGTGTGAAAGGCACATGAGCTAGTTATGGGTACATTCCTGCTTTACCAGTTTAGTTGACTTGAACTAGGTACATTGTGGGTGGCATTTTAACTGGCTCTTTGATTTTTGTGCTCAAAAATTTCCTGAAATAGAACAATATCTTCAAGAGAAGGCTTTTTTCTGAATTACTCTTTTGGATTATTAAAGCATTTCTAAGCTTGTTTCCATAGTTACAAAGTTAAAGAAAACCTCTGGAAAAAAAATATCTATGAGAAACCTTAAATGTCAAATTCTGAGGGTAAAAACAGACACTCTGCAGGAGAAAGAAGCGGAACCTCTGAGAACCCCCCCGCCACTAACGTGTGCTAGCTTAACAGCACACCCCAGAGAAGAACAGTGTCAAAAGCAAAACTAAAGTGAAGGAAACTGGTAAAAATTAGGCCTGCTGAGAGGTGGAATGAGGTGCGCATCGCAGAGCACAGCCTTCTGTGAGCATGTGCACTCGCCCCGAGACTCGAGACACGTGGGCTCGAGGCGGCGGCCGTGCTGGGCCGACTGAGCTGCGGTTGCGTGAAAGAGGGGGACTAGTCACAGTCTCTCCACCATTTGTGACACACAGGCCCCTTGGACAATTGCAGCATCAGCTCGGGACTCTCCTTAGGGGACTTTCACTGGTTTGTCAGCTGCACACATTAGAACACAGCATTTCTCAAACTTTGGTGTGTCCGTGAATCGATTGAAGTCCTGATGAAATGGGCAGGTGGATTTCTGGGGTAAAGACAAGGTTCTTCATTTCCAGTGAGAAGCAAGGGTATATAGCTCATAGAAATAACTGTAAGTTAAAAACCTGGTTCAGCGTATTTTTAAAAATTATTATAAAGTAAATTTTACAAACTCTTTACAATTCATGTTCTTGGGTCCAAATTCATTCTCGTTCCAAATAACAAGGGACATGCCTTGCTCAAATCACTTCAAATTAACAATATGGGAAAAATCACATGTCAGCTAATTTTTACAAGTGTATTAGTTTCAATTTTAAGACTAGATATATATTTAAACATACATTGTAATTTAATCAAGTTTAAAAAGCAAAACTGCTCCTATGGCTTGATGTTTAGAATTCTTACACTCTGTGCCCTGCCAAAATCTAATGGTTTATTTTGATACTTTTCTGCTTTTGTTTTTAAGTGCTGAGATAAGGAAGAATGTTCTCTCTGCTATCTGCAAGCACTTGTCCACAAATATTAATAACACATGTGGCAGGTTGTCTTCATCGCAACAATGAAAACTAATGAGATGCAATTGTTACTACATTTCCCTTTAGCACTGATATTCAAAGTGCTAGAGACAGCCGGACCTGTCACAGTAACAATTTTATCGGAGGATGAGACTGATGGATTTGAGGAAGAGTCTGAGGTGATTTTGAAACAATTGTTTTAATCCTCCTCTTTTAGTTGTTACATTTCAACCTCATTGTGCTATCCTAAGTCAGATCCACTGTGGATACAATTAAATGACGGAACAAAGAAAAGAAACTCTTCAAAACTATATCACAGTAAAAGTCACCTCGGGAACCCGCAATGTCCAACTGGCAATAAAGTGCTGTATTATTCAGAAAGGGTTGGGGGTCAAATACAATTGCAAAACATGAGGTTTTTAACACAACTCCCCTCCGCAGGACCTCTCAAAACCTTCAGGACCGCAACGGGACAGGCTCTCTCCAAAAGAAGGGTCCACAGACACGTTTGCCAAACGACTGAGATGCAACCCTTTATCTCGTGGACCCTCACTGGAATACAGCAAACTAGACCTTAGAATTACACAAAAGATGAGTGTGACCTGCAAGCGTCCTCCTGCCTAGTGGTTCTCAGTCTTAAGCACCCAAAGGACTGTTAAAACACAGATTGCCAGGCCCACTTCAGAGTTTCTGACTCAGCAGATGTGGGAAGAGGCCTGAGACTGTGCATTTCTAATGAGTCCCTGTGATGCTGGTGGTCCCAGGACCCCATTCCCAACACGCGGCCAGACAGGTTTGCCACGTGTGTTCAGCAGGAGCCAGTGTGGTGAGATGCTCTGGACCAAATGCATTTGAAACATTGCACACCTGGATGTCCCTGTGTTAGAAGGTCAAATGTATATTAGGTGCTGAGGATTCTGGGAGTCCTTCCTGTAGTGAGAATTTTACCGTTTGTTTAATCTGATTTTTTTCTATTTTCACATTTTTTAAAACTGTAACATCTTTGTGTGTGCCCATGTAAACAACGGCCCACTTAGCCAGACCACACAGGGAAACCATCTCTACTTCCTCCTGAAAGGAACTCTTTCCTTTATAATCTCTCCTGGTTTATTGAAGTGGCTTTCAGATCCTTTCCTACCCTTGGGTACTGCCAAGCCAACAACATGCAGCTCCACGCTGTCTCACTATCTGAGAACCTTTGCTCCTCTGAATTCCAGCAGAGAACTTCAGAGCTCAGACGGCCCCTCACGTGGACTCCTCCCCCCAGGACATGATTAATGGACCAATAAAGTGTGAGAACAGCCTGTGTTTGCTGGGAATCCTCTTCCCAGACCCATGACATCCAAAGGTGAGGCTTTGTTCTTTCAAATCTCCCCATCCCAAGCCTTGGAGGCAGGAATCCTGTAGAAGGACAGATCTGCCGAACACAGCTAGGTTTCTTGCCTCCCACGACATAACCAAGGAACCAGCACTGGCACGACAGCCCCTCTTGTTTTATGGGTAAGAGGCAGAGCTGTAAGCAGTGGAAAGATGACCAAAGCAATGCCCAAGGAGGGGGTATCCTGAAGAGGCATCATCGCTGGGGAAGCTACCCAGCTGTGGGTCAGATCCCAGCTCAGATAGAAATGTCACTCATGACCGAGGAGGTGACTTGTTCTGGGACAGCTCTGAATATGTTAAGGTTTTGTTTTGTTGAGAATTGATTTAGCTCCTGGAAGTTTCCCTAACGTCTACTACACAGCCTTGCAACACTTGGCATGACACAAAGCAAAGCTTCTCCCTCTTGAAATGAGATCCCAAACCACCCAGCCCAGTGCTGAGCGCACACCCTGCTCTCAGCGCATGCATGTCCCTCCCCCACCCCCACACACAGGACAGCCCCTCAGATGTGTAAATCTGCTCTTCTTCAACTTAAATACATCCAGTCTTTCACAAGATGTGGTTTCAAACCAAGACACCTAACCTCCCTGCTCCGAGCACACCGTATTGTCTAGACCTGTGTTAAGATGCAGTGCCCATGCCAGAATTGGCCAGGGAGCTGCAGGAGTGACCCAGCCACCACGTGCAGGTCCCTCATCTCTCTGTTCTGATTCCCCTCTCCTGTTGCAAGAACTGAGGGCCATCAAGCTGCCTAGGGTCAGAGAGGAGCCAACACCAGCAGCTTCCAGCACAAGGAAGGTCGGCTTTCTCAGGGGCAGGCGAACCCCAGCCACGTGTTTTGTAAATAGTGTTATTGGAACACAGCTCACCCATCTACCTACATCCCGTCTATAGCTGCTTCTGTCCTACAAGCTGAGTTCACTAGTTGTGACATAGACCATTGGCATGAAAAGCCTCAGTTCTTTACAGAAAAACTTAGCAGACCTCGGTTTATTTGAAGGAGAGCAGGTTGCCATAGGAACAGAAGGAGATTAGAAATTTGCCTGGGAATATGGGCAGGAACCAGGTCAATGGCCTCATGTCCCCAGCACACCCTGATGCCTGGACTTCACCGCCCAAGAGCACGTGGGCTGTTCCTGGGCCCATCATGCTGTGGAATTGGACCTTGTCTTAGAACACGGCTATTTTCTTCTCACAGCTGAGTCACAGCTGAGTTCCCCAGACTGGACCACCCTGTACTGTTCCCATACCCACCTCTCGACCCCAAGAATAAGACTCGGTTGTCCCCACGGAAGGTCACATTTACATTTGCTTGCCAGCCGAAATCTTCCTGGTCCTCCTTGTGCAATTCCAGCTTCTCGCTGCCCTTCCCAGCAGCACATCCTGTGCGGACTCAGTAAAAGGATCCTTCTGTCTGAGTCTATGTCACAGGTACCTCCCACCGGGGCGGACCGGTGAGCCCCAGGCTTGGCAGTGCCGAGGAAGCAGGACAGGAGGATGGGTGGGGACAGAGCCGCTCCTCTCTCCCACCAAGCCAGCCTTTCCCAGAATGGAAGCATCCCTTTCTTACACATCTCTGAAGATGAGCAAGCTAGGTGACGAGAAAATTTAAAAATAATAGCACTAAACACCAAAAATTCTCCCTGGTGTATTGGAAAGGGTGCTCACTCAGGGGTAGAAGGTTCTAGATATTAGTCATGTGACTATTGACAAACTATATCTTCTGTCTGCACTTGTTTATTGGGGATTTTTCATATTTAAAAGCCTAAGAAATTAATAAAATGCAGAAAATCATAGGGAATAAAAAATACCAGTTACCTCATCACCCAGAGATAACATCCCTACTAATATTTTGGTTTTCAGTCATTTTTCTTTGCATATTTAGCAGAATTGGAATCACATTATACATATTTTTTAAAATTTGAATTTTTTATTTATAATAGTTTACAAACAATTCCTTAAATTTCTCATCATCATGAATTGTAATCACTGCATAATAATTAATTCTAAAACACACAGAATCTACTTAACCAATCTCTCCCTAAAGTCACTTTACATTTTTTCCAACTTTCCCCATTAAAAATAATGCTGTAGCCCTGGCTGGTATGGCTCAGTGGGTTGGGCATCATCCTGTGAACTGAAAGGTCACTGGTTCGATTCCCAGTCAGTGCACATGTGTGGGTTTCAGACTGGGTCTCGGGTTAGGGGCATGTGAGAGGCAACTCATCGATGTTTCTCTCGAACATTGATGCTTCTCTCTCTCTTCCTCCCACCCTTCCCCTCTCTCTAAGAATAAAATAAAAAAATAAATAATATTTTTAAATGTTTTAAAAATAATGCTGTAGTTTCTCTCTCTCCCTCCCTCCCTTCCTTTCTCTCAATTCAATAAACAAAAAAACCCAATAATAATGCTGCAATCAGAAATCTTGATTATAAGTCCTCGGGGCTCTCTCTGGTTTTCTCTTATGATAAATTCCTATGAAAAGACTTTCAGATTTTTTTTTTTTTACTTTATTGGGGTGACATTGGTTAATAAAATTATATAGGTTTCCTGTGCACAATTCTATAGCACGTCATCTGTATGCTGTATTGTGGGTTGATTTTCAGATTTTTAGACTTTAGGAACATGTTCCCAAATTGCCTCTTACCTGCACGAAGTGCGTGTGCCTTGCAAGCAGCTTCTTGATTGGACAAGGATTAAATGCTGCCCCTCCTGCTTTCCAAGGTCATTGAGAGAGTGCAAGGCCATTGCACTCTCAACAGAGGCTGAGACAGAACCTGAAGCACACGGGAGCGTCTTCCCCTCCTGTCACTCAGGGACACTGTCCGCCTCCTTCCCCTGCATCCCTGGGCACACAAGTCTAAACCACCAAAAAACACACATAAATAAAATGCAGTAAGCCCTCCTGGCACCTCTGGCAGGATGAAGCCTTGGGCAAGGCCACGATTTGGCATCTTTAATGCGATTTTACACTCATCCTGAACCGCCAAGATGAATTAAAAGCTTTGCATTTATGCACCACGTAGAATTATCTCTGCTGACCAGTTCACCAGCTGACTTGTCTCTAGAAGTGTGATGTCTAATTATGTGCAGTGGACACTCAGGAATGTCCAAATCATCTGTTTTGTTACAAGGGGCTCTCCACAGTCTCCTGGAGTTAGAAAAGCAAATAATTAAGAGAAAAAAGTCCTGAGCTAAGAAACAAAAGCACATTCGGTTTGAACGGTCTGCCTCTGGTGTGGAGGATTTCGTCTCTGAGCTGGGCAGCAAGACGAGGGAAAGAAAGAGCAGACAGTAGAGCTGAGAGGAGAGAAGCTGGGGAGAGGGAGGCGCCCTGGTGACTTCAAAGCCTCCCAACCTATGAGCCTCAACGACTTCACCTGCAAGTGTGCACAAAGCATCGCGGGGCCCAGTGAGACACTGCCTCACCCTGGCAGCCCGGTGACAGCCCATGGTCCAGTGCCTTCTCAGGGGTCCGATGCTGCATTAGCTCAACAGAGAAAGAGAGGGCAGGTGCTCGGTTCAGTGGGTGTTGAGGAACTGGAGGGATATTCAGGAGGCAACAGAGCACAATGATGGGAGGAACTGTGAGCTCCAGCAGAGGTGGGACAAGGTGGTAGATTTTGGAAGAACTGGAGCTGTGTGGGGATGAAGTTTCTAAAGGAACAGGGTGAGGGGAGGAGGAAGCGAGGGAGGAAAGGATGCGAGAGGCTCACAGGCAGCTCCCCATGGCAGAGTGGAGCGGACGGCCAGGAGGACACACTTCCTGTCGGTGGCCATGTCCAGGGCTGGTTAACAATGTCTTCGGTGAGAGGCTGCAGCAATGCCCCCAGGAGTCTTCTTGCCTTGCTCACAGCTCTCTCCCCCCAGCTGTTCGTTCCTGGGGGCAGGCTCAGTGACTCCTCCAGAGCAGGAAGCGGGACAGTCATCAACACGCACACCCTAAGGGTCCCCAAGCACACGCACCACCCCACCGGAGGTGCAGAGGCATCATGGAGTCAATCTGTGGTGCAGTTCAGGCCAATCTCCTTTCTCTTCACCAGGGTTAAAGGTCAAGGTAAAGCAGACCCAGAGTTCAGGACAGTCGCAGACAGCATGACCAGAACAGTGCGTACGTGTGGAAATGAACTCTCCAAATTTCCTCTCTTTCTTTCCAGTCTCCACGGCCTCATTTACATCATATTATGGGCTCTGCTGACAATACACTATAGCAAAAGGCACACTGCCAGAAAGTATCCAGGGGGCAGAGCCAACCACATGCTCTGAGAAGGTGGGGAGTCCTGTCCTTTGTCTGAGGTTGGCGGGTTGGCCTGCAGCCCGGTGTGGCCACACGTGCAGAGAACTGAAGGTGACACAGAACAGACTTGTCTGGAGGTCAGCCCCAGAGACGGAGGTGGTGCACCTTCCTCTCTGCTCCACGCCAGGCGGAGTGCTGTGAGCACTCAGGTGCATCTTGCATTGCAGTGCCACTCAGCGCTCACTTATTCAAGGCCTTTTACAGGCCTTACATTAAAAACAAAACCAGAAACCAAACACAACTGAAATAGAGCATTCCGTTCCCCAGAAGCAGAAGGAAAGAGCACTTGCAAATCTTAAGTGACGATAACCTACAAGTGCAGTTTCAGGGCCTCCAGTTCCAAAAGTTTCAAGAACATGCTGGTAAAGTTGTTTGGTTTGGCGCTCAGGGGCATTTTTCTGGGCCTGGTTCTCTGAGGAAGCCTATGTCGCTTCTCCCTCTTGGAGAAATCAACGGGGAGGCTGGGAGCTTAGGATGGAATGGAGACTGTGACAAAAGTGCCCGCCTGTGTGACACATGGGGGGAGAGGCCAACCCAGGTAACTGGAAATGAGGAGGCCTGTAACACCAGAGGCAACGGAAACTGCATGTTAGCCCTGCATTCTGGTTGTAGGTCGTTCCCGAGCAGTTGGGACCACAACTCTGACACAGCTACACATGAGGACCGAAATGGAGCAAGCGAGCACACGGACAGGCAGTGGCAAGAGCCGATTCCCCCCACTGTAGCAGGAGGTTATGGACTCAATGGGAGGCGACCAGAACGATGTGCATAGAGCTGGGCTAGAATTGGAGTGGGAACGTGTGCTAAGCTGAGCTCAGATGCGGGTGGTTACAGGCAGACACACTGCAATGTACATATTCAGGTGCTAGCATGCCCACCTGAGTCTCCTTGCTCTGACATCTGGGCTCTAGAAGCAATGACACCCCCGCAGCAGTGGGCACACCTGGAGCTCAGATCTTGGTTTCTAATACCATTCTCAAATCAAAGGAACTAGGACTCCTTGGAGAACTGGCTGGTTCTAAGATTGGGGCGAGAAATGCACAATAAACATAGAGCATCTTTCAGTGTCAGAAAGTAAGGAAGTGCCACAAAAAAATACCCATAATGCTGGGAGTATTCAGAGACACGCCAACTGGAAGAGCTCTCAAGGGCCAAAGCTGGAATTTTTTGAACAACAACAAAAATACAGTATTGGATTATAGCTCAAAGCATACAAGAAATTATTGAATAAATAAATGAAGAAAAGAGATGAATTTCCTGTGCAGAAGAATTCCAAGTAATGTATGTAGATGCTCCCACCCAAGGGGGTGAAGCGTAACTAACCGTTCCCTTGATCTGAGCTGTGCAGTGACTTCCTTCCAAAACGTATGGCATGGAAGGAGGCGGGGGGAGAGTAACTTTACAGTAGAGGAAGCTGGAAGACACACCGGAGCCAGGAGATTAAGGTCAACTTCAGCAGAGATGAGTCACTTTGAGAGTGTGTACCCTTGATGCGGTGTGATGAGAATGGCCTTTCCCTCTGTGGTTGTCTCCCCAAAACTCATAACTGCAGTGTAATCATGAGGAAAACAAAAAACCCAAATGGAGGAGCATTTTACAAAATATCTGACAGTCACCAAAAACAACTCTAAAATGCGGGGACAGCACAGGCCTAGAAGGGAGCTGTGACACTTGGAGGCAAATGGCCCCCAGCCCGCCAGCCTTCCTCCAAGGCCAGAGGCAAAAACGAGAGCTGATGACACAGAACTTGGGCTCCACAACCTCATCCTCCTGGGGCAATTTGGATGGAACTCCGTTTATGCCCCTGGTCTTGGTCCCCAAACCGTCACGTAGAGCGGCATCTCGGGCCAAACAGCACCTGGGGCCCTCACTGGACCCGGGAAGTGTAAAAGTCATTTCATACCTTGGGGCTCCTTGACTTTCAAGTGGGGAGGGGGCGAGGGCATCAGATGAAGCCCCTCAGCACTGGCATGGCTCCGCCAGCCCAGGCGCCCCGCCTGGGTGATGCTTTGGAGTGATCTCAGCCAGGGCCATGGAATCCCTTCTCCATGCAGAAAATCATTTGTATTTTGCTTAAGAATTTGTAAATTTATGTGATATAAATTTGCTTGTGCCAACGTGAATGCAGCTCCCAGGCACGCACCAGCTGTGTCAGCAGAAACACAGTGGAGACGTCCAGGAGGGGGCGGAGGGAGCACGGGATGTGCAAATGGATTACTGGGAGATATGCAGGGTCAGGACATCGACCCTCACTGGGTCACTCTGCACAGCGAATCGTGGGCTCTTCCCACACTGGGGACCGGGGATTACAGCTTTCGAGCCACGCTCCACTCCTCCCGTCCTATGGCACACCCTCTCAGCAACACTCAGGCAGGTGTTCTTTCTGATGTCACTCCAGTCAACTCACATCTCTCTCTTTACTGCCCAGCTGACACCGATGGCTGCAAGCACTCCCTGATAAGGGGGGCAGGAAAGAGTCCCTGAGCCGTTCAGATACAAGTCTGCGAGCCCGAGACTCACATGGTGGCGGCTCCCTGGGCTATGGGAAGGATAGCGGCCTGGGGCCCCTCCCTCCGAGAGGAATGCGCAGGCGCCCGCACGGACTCCAGCAAAGCGGGGTCGGCTGTGGGTGAGCGGAAACCGACATTTCACAACCAACCTCCTGGAAAGCAGCAGATAAAAATAGACTCTCCTGACCAAGAGGTGCCACAGCCTCAGGAAAGAATAAAACTGATGAGCCATTAAAATATCATCTTTAGAGGAAAAACTTAAGAAATCTGTATTACATGAAAGCAATCTTAAAGCAGCAGCCTCGATCCCACCATACTGCCGCTCCTCTCTGACGGATGAATAAAGGGATGTGATTCAGGCAGTGGCACATTTTATTTCATTTTTACACAAATATGTGCCTGCTCTTCTACATGTCAACAACCAACACCATCCCACTCCCTCCAGAATCACCTGGAAGCTTGAACTCACCTTACAAACCTGCTGCCTAAATATTTACCTGGGTGTGAACAGCCCAGGTGTTCGGGGCTGTTGTTCACTTATGAGAACACAGAAGGCAAAAGCTCAGTTCTCCCATTTCACCAAGAACATAAACATGTTTATTTGTTCTTAGAATAGGTTTGTGCTGCATTGAACACTGTGAGCAAACAGTAGGGTCAGAAGGAAAAGAGAGACGCGTTCCTCCACAGCTGGACCTCTGTGTTGACGAAAGCTCCTCAGAGGAGGGGTGGCCGCAGGCAGCACACGCCTAAGGGCTGGCTGGCGCCTGCTTGATGCCCACAAGTCCCTGAGGAGGGGATCCCAGCTCACCCGGCAGGGCCTGTGTCCCCACCCTGCAGCCGAATCGCATCTCTGTCAGCCTGAGACCCCACTGGACTCCAGCAATATGTCCCAGAGCTGACCTCTTGGGAAGAAACTGGTGCCTTTGGAACCCAGGCTGAGCCCCTGTGCCCCTGTGGATTCCCAGGAGAACCCGGGATGGCAACAGGGCTGCCAGAGCATCTGGGCAGCGTGCCCGGCTGTCAGCAAAACAATTGGTGCTACTTCATGGCAGGACAGGAGGGAGTTGTGCCTGGTGTCCGGCGCATTCGACAGCCTCCACCAAGGGCCCTGGTTGGGCTCTTGTTACCACAAAATCACTTCTGTTTCCAGCTTTGATTTTTAAAAGGGGAAAAAAGAGCATATAAGTAAAAAATAAGAAAAGACAAAAATAAAGTCATTCTTGTAAACCTCATACACCTATGACATGATGTGGTTAGAGGAAAAATATAGAATGTGGAAAATTTTTTTAAATTAAATGAACTAATACTCTCTTCAGACACACCAAAGCATACTTCAACACTTTAACTTGTTCCTGATACAACTTGAATGTGTGTGTGTTAAATGGGCACAAGGAATACAATTTCCACCTGAAAACGCAGCTATGCCGGGCATACACTCCCGCACCTAAGGAGCCCTGAGGACCTCTGAGCACCCCGAATCTGGGTGCCTTTTTCTCACCAATTCTTCACCCAGCTAGCGAATGCATGTCATCCTAGAACCAAGCTAAACATTACCTTAAAGTAAAACAGGTTTGGGGAGAAAAACACTAGGAACAGAAGGTACTTGGGTTCTCCAGCCCTCTGGGGCCCTGCAGGCTCTGAGAGACTAGCAGCTAATGGCAACCGTTAGATATTTCCTGCTGCAATGAAAGCTTGAAGTTTTCATTACTCACAAAATAAACTGATTTTTGAATCGCCTGAAATTCTGGGGCTGTGGAAAGGTGGCCTGAGAACCCACCCAGCTCGTCCTCTAGTAAATCCATAATTAAAGTCACGTTCATCACCCTCGATGCACCATCTGTAGAGGGCAGCCCAAGATCCAGGCATTTGCCTGAATTGAGCATCTCATTGTCCCCACTAAGTCAAGAATGAGGTGCCACGGTACCCTCCACACGTGAGGTCCCCCTTGACCTGCAGATGACAGGAACATCCTGGAGACAACAGTCCAAGGGGGATGGCCCTTGGCTTCCTGCCGTCACCAACATGGCCCAACTGAGAGCGGGGCATGGGAGCCAAGACCTGTCCACCACGGGCCAGGGCTGGACAGCCTCTGTGCACTTCTAGAGGTGCTGCAAGTAATTGTCAGGGTTTCCCTGCAGCACGAAAGGGTTGTCTCCATAGCCCGAGCCACCCTCACTCCTAGGGCTGGGGCTCACAGGGGTTCAAGCCATGGGGAAGGAAAGCCCTTAGCTGTGATGGGCACCATTTTGACCACCACAGGGCATCCATTTACGAAGCACTGCGATGTGCCCTGATGGGTCCTCCATAGAAAGGTTCAGGGAGTTCCTCTCGAGCAAGGGACACTGAGCGAGCATAACAAAAACACAGGCATAATAGTAACGACAAACCTCCCACCATCTACATGCCAGCCGCAACTCCAGAGGGCACATTCCCAGAGGTGCCAGGAGGCTGTGTCCTTACCCATCTCCCAGGAGTCTTGTGCCTGTTGTGGGGTCATAACTGCCTGGCGTCCTTCTGAAAGGTAGTTGTGCCATCCTGCCCCTCACTCCTGTAGTGCCTCCTGCTCCTCCCCATCCCCGGTCTCCTATGAAGGACAGTCACTGCTCAGCCTGTCCACCATGGCCTTTCCCAGGATGCACTGCTCTGCCGGATATGCCCCTGCCTTGCAGGCCAAAGCTAAGTCACTGCCTAACGTCCCTGGTCACCCTCCCTAGGGAATGTTTGTCTCAATTGTGCCGTAAATCCTCTGAGTACAAGACATTCTTCACGGTTCTGGGCAGCTGGTCAACAAAGACAAGCAGCAAGATCCACAGCAACGACACAGTGGCTCCCCCTGCTCTGCTCGGCAGGGAGGAAGAGCATGGCAGGGGAGAGAGCAGGTGAGACACACAGGGTTCTGCTTTGAGGACTTAGTTAGGAAGAAAGAACATCCGTGTGGAGCAGAGCTGAGCACCCCACCCAGCACCCTGGTGATCTCTGATCACTGGCCAGTCCCAAAGCTGCTCTCCTTCCCGCGTTATCACCAGAGAGACTTCCCCACTGGGAAAGGCCAGGTTTCTGGGCCTTTCTGTGGCTCTTACTCATATAATCTAAGTGAGTGTTTAAGCTCCACGTTACCCTGCAGCAGAGACGTACCACGTTCCTTCCACATTCTTGTCAAAGAGGAAAAAGAGCAGCTTTGGTCTCTGATACTCTTGGCAACACAGTACAGTGGGGAGCCTCCGGCTTTTCACTAAACACACCCGATTCAAATCCCTGCTCCAGCCTGCGCAGCTGTGAGAACATGGGCAAGTTACATACACTTAGTCTTGATCTTCCTTCCCGTGAAGTGGGGATTGGACAGCACCTACCTCCCGGGATCGAGAGGGGGGCCGAGATGTGCCTGGCTGTGCGTCTACACTGTGGCCTCTCTTCCCAGTGCCACTACGCCCGAATCTTGCCTTCTGCCGCTGAACTGACTGTCAAATGTACATTGAAAGGAGAGGAACCAGAGGAGCGAATGGGGCTTCCCTGGGGATCAGATTATGGCATGGATGCCTCCTTGGGGGCATTTGGGTGGTTATTTATTCAAAACATATGAAAACAGTCATTAGGCAACCATGAAAACAAAGGCTTGGAAGGTTTTTTAATTTCTTGGTAAATTGCTTACACAATACAAAATGAAAAGAGAAGGCTACAGCTCATATGTTGAGTATGTCTTCACTCATGGTTTTTTTTTTAATCAAGTATTCAAAAAAGACTGGAAAGAAATACAGCAAATCTTAATATAGCAGCTATCCTTGGTGGTTGGTTGTCTCTTCCTCATTCTTTAGAATGTATAACTTTCCCACCCTGAGCCTGAGTTCTTCGTGTATCAGAAAAATGCTTCAAAAATAAGTAATGTAAGGAAAAGAAGATTTTGGCTCACATCTAAAAGGTTAGGACCTTCTAAAACAACTATACACCCTACCAGCCCCCAATCAAGATTTGTTGTCATTGTTGGTGATGCGATGGCCAAAATTTCATTGATCCACCCAAAATTAAAATAATGAAGAAATTTGAGAACATGAAAACTAAAATAAAAACGTCTGAGATGGTCTTTCAGTTTTGCTGAAAGTCTTCACTGCAGCTCAGGGTCCAGACAGGGCTGGTGAGCAGAGGCATGGCCAACTAAATGGAAGATTTGAGATTGGAGACTTTTCTGGGTTCATAATGTTGCTGTCATTTTTCTAGAAAACAAACAATACGAAGAAACTTGGGTGACCTTTGTTCCACACCAGGTTTGTATCAGACCAGACTGGGCAGTCGACTCCTGACGGACTTCCGGCTCCACCATCGCTAAAGAAGGAACTTAGGAGAGAACCGAACAAATGTCCTGTCAGCCAGGGATGCAGGCAGACGGTGCTGTGGACAGCAGGCTTGTGTCCCTGAAAACTCACGTATTAAATCCTTCACCCCGGGGGATGGTGTTAGGAGGTGGAGCCTTTGGGAGCTCATCAGCTCATGGGGGTGGAACCCTCATGATGGGGTCTGTATCCTTCGTTGAAAGAGACCAGAGAGCTTGCTTCCTCGCTCTACACCATCTGGGGACACAGCAAGTCAGTGGCTGTCTGCAAGCCGGCAAGGGGGACCAGACACAGGGTGTGTGTGGGGCCTGTAGAACTGTGGGGTCCATGTGGGAGCTCCAGGTTGACAGCAAGGGGCTGCTAGCATATGAGGCCCCAGAAGATGAAAGGACTTAGTCACAGTGAGACCCAGGGGACAGGGCCAGCTGGAACATCAGCGCAGGGAGGGAGCCACAGGGAGAAACCTCAGAGGTTTCAACAATGGACCAGGGACCGGATAACAGGATGCACGCACTGGTATTAGCACGGGCAGGATGGGAGAACACGGGCCACGTCCCACCAGCAAAGCAACAAGGGGCTCGGGGCTCTTCTGCCAAACTCTATTTCTTGCATAGAAATGTGAATATCAGGCTGGATTACCCTTATATTGCCAGTTCACCTTGCCAGCACTCTCAGCTTAGCTCTTATTTAGAGCTCTGATAAATGACTGTCTCTTCTGTTTTCTTAATGAACGTTCCTTTCCTTATAATATTTGCTAGTTCTACTTTGATCTCATAAACTTTAATTAGTTTTTTTTTTTTCAAATTCTAGCAGGAGAACTGCTTTTAAAAATGCCAAGCAGCCATCATTTTATAGCTGGTGAGAGAAAATATGAGTTTTGCTCATAATTTATTTATTCCAGCTTTAGAAGCAAACTGGCTTCCCCAGTGCTGTAACGGGTAAACCGCCGTGGGGACCGCACGCTCACCCTGGGGTGGTGGAGAAGTTGCTTTGGACAGCGGCTAAAAACACACAGCGTAGGCAGCTCTAGAATCAGTGTTAATATTTTAAGGAGCCCTGTGCAAGTTGCTTTCTGTACATGCTTCACAAAGCACACAGCCAGGTCTGTGAACTACATCTCATTTTGAAACTGTTTCCAAGACTCTTCTTTTGTTTACCAAATAGTCGAGAGCACAATCATAAACATTTATTTTCAGTGGTGTCCCTCCTAGCAACTTGTCTCATTGCTGGGCGGAAGTCAGCCTGTGGAAACCCACTAATGGACAATCTCAAATCTGTGTCTAATTGTCCCATGTGTTCGCATTACCAATTAGGGTGTAATTGCAAGTTTCCCAAGAACAAGCAGAGTGTTCCATGTTTTATGATTCTAGCAGCTTCCAGGTGTCTAACACAATTCACACATATCTGTTTCAATTAATAGATGTGATTGATTTTGTAGATGTGACAGTTTGACTGGATGAGGATGCTCCTTCAGTCCTGGGTCCAGGGCACACCCATCTGTCTGTCAGTCTGTCTCTGAAGAGTCCATCTCTGTCTGTCTGCATCATCTGCTCAGAGTACCTGGGCAAGCTCGCTACTGAGCCATCAGCTGGATAAAATCTGGATTTGGATTTGAGTTTGGTTGGTTGGGACCAGGCCCAGGTGTAGCTGCTGCACCCTGGCCACTCTGTGTCCTCCATGGTCTGGGAATGCTCATGGGCCAGGCTGCACCATCACCTTGCCCCAGCTGGCATGGCACCTGCCTTCTGTCTGTCTCTTCACTGGTCCCAAGACTCAGTCTTCTTTACTGTCACCTGCTGTCTCCCTGTGGAGGCCCTTCCATGCCTGAGTCAATGACATCACCCCTACACAGGACACCCATCGGCTGGTGTACTGACCAGAGCAGTGGCTGCAAGCCAAGAGCGCCTGGGGCTGAGATGCTGTTTGCAGAGTGGGCCTCAGTGGGGCAGGGAGGAGCCCCAGCTGTGTTCCTCCATCATCTAGAAGTGGGAGCGCTCTTGCCATGCTCTACCCTCAGGAGGGCCAGCAACTGCAGCACTCAGGAAATCTGAGTATCACCATGCATCACCTGGAACAGAGGTGGCCCCCGAACCCTGGCACTTTGGAGCAGCGATGTGGTCATCTCAGACCTCCTTCTCCCAGGCATGCTGAGGATGCAAACTCCCACCTGCCACTGACACCTCCTCCACCCTTCAATCCCACGAGTTTTCCCTTCAGTTTGGAAAAACTGAGCAAGTGTTGCAGGCCCAAATCTATCCATAGTGTTACACACTCAGTTTTGGTCACCTGACATCTGGTGACAACACGTCCTGTTCATCAGTGTTCACTGAGATCCAACCACGAGGGTGCTTTCCATAAATGACCTTACGTAATCCTCCCAACAACCTGTGAGAGAGAAAACCCAATCGTACAGAGGAGGAAAACTGAGGTCCAGAAAGGCTAACTGATCCACCTGAAGCTGCACAGCCAGTACTTGGCGCTGGGATTCAAACCCAAGTCTGATCCTGATCCTGTGGCCATAAAATACCTAAGGAATTGCTACTGTCAGAGTGCCTGGCACTCCAGGTACTTCTTAACTCAGTTTTTCTGCCTCTCCTCTTGAAGATACAGTGTAAGTGTTTCGTTACAAGTGTCAAAGTGACATGCCCTGGCCTTTCGGGGCCCGCCTGACGTCTACTGCACAGAGTGGTGGCTGGAGCTGTCATCCTTCTGAGAACTCTGGGGAGTTACTCTACTGGGTAGCTACCCAGTCCTGCTCCAGACACTGCCAGCCAAGGCTTGGAGCGCCCTGCTCCGGCGTCCGTCTGTCCTGGGCCTGAGTGTCACTCCCACAGACAGAGGCATCGGGCCCCCAGCCAGGTGAGCAGACGCACAGAACAGCATCACAACGGAAAACCTGCCTTGGTTCCCAGAAGTAAATGCTCAGGTTCCACAGCCATCTGGCTGCCATTTCATGAGCTCTGTGCAAAATCTGGCTCTAATTCTACCAAGCCGTGAGCATTAGTTAATTCTTTTACGGTTTGGCTAGGTGAATAGAAGAAAATCAAAATACTTGCTAAAGCTTGCCACAGCTGAGAATCAGAAAAGGGCTGTGGGGCCCATAGGAGGAGTGTGGAAGAGGGAGGGCCGCCAACTCGCAGGAAAGACAGCAAAGCCCACTCGTGCGCAGGGAGGGCACTTGCATGGACTTGGGGTGACTGAGAACTGCTGCTAAATTACAGCTGGCTCAATCAATTCATGGAGCAAACCTGGCTAACCTAGTTCAGACCACAAATGCACTTTATTAGAAGCACTCATTTACAAACCACGAATTAACATGCTAATAACTAACATTTGCATATAGTTATCAGATAGATCCCCAAAGAAGAACAGGAGTCAAAAATGTGTCTGCCTGGCTTTAGTCACAATCTTTAAAAAAACAAAACTGGGTATGTTTTCTAGCTTTCTCACCCATGCCAAGAAACCAGCACCCTTATCTTTCTATTTCTTATTGATTGCTCACTCTTACAGAAGACAACAGACAGCTACGCAGACCTGCGGGGCAGGTGGCCTCCTGGCTCTGCAGCGCGTCACCTGTGCACCAGAACGGACCGAAGCCCAAAGACGGGCCCCACAGCAATGCCTGTCGAGCTGTCGAGGAAGAGCAGCCGTTAGCCCTCCTGTCTGATGGTAGGACACTCAACCCAATGACCTCCGTCTGTTGGAAATCCTGCACACCTTTCTTCTTCTAATATTAATTTTCCTCAGTTTGTGAAACATTAAGGATAAAAATCTTTAAAATTATGTTGTATGCAATGCCCATAAATGTGGACAACCACTCTGTTGCTTATCAGCCAACAGATAATGGCTGGAGCAGGGAAGGCTGAGGCTTCCCATGGCCGCTCCCGCACTCGGCCCGGCCCCCTCGCAGGGGCCACTCGGGAAGAGGGTGGACAAGCAGCCTGTCCTCTCCCTGAGGGTTGTTTCACATAACCTTCCAAGGTCCACACGCCTCATACAGCTCAGGGCGTTTGTTTTGTTTCGTTTTCCCTTCTACAGGAACTAAAAATGCCTGATACATGGTGAAAAGACAGGATTGAGGGTAACTGCATCATCTAAAAATAAAAATAAATTTTTTTTAACTCCTGCCAAGATGGCAGAACATTTGAAGTCACAATGTTTGCACTTTGGGACATGCAGACGTAAATGTGATGCACTGTGTTATCCCAAACTGCATTCTATTCACATGTGCTGAGCCCCACTCAGTGCCCAGCACGCACCAGAGGGAGCGGGCAGCCTCACGTGCCCCATCTGTCGGGGACTGCTGCAGGTTCATCAGACAGAAAGCACTCGGACTTCCTCCAGGGCAGGGCTTTGGTGTCCTTCACCTGACCCTCAACTCGAACAGCCAGTTTCACTCCCTTGCTAACAGGTTCCCGGGCCTCAGCCAAGAGCACAGGCAGGTGTGCGGACTGTCTCTGCCAGGACTGTCCCGGTGGCTTATCTGGACCCCTTCTCTGCCAGGAGAACAGCTGAACTCCCACCACAGGCACCCGTCACCTGCCGCAGCCCATGCTCACCGGACTCTACGCTCCCTCCCCTACGCAGCCTTCTGACTGCACTTCCAACACCTGGAAAAGGCAGCTGCGTCCACGGCTGGTGTTTTCTTTGGAATGAAGGGAAGACCAGGAGCTGCTTCAGCCTGGTACTTGAAGGGTAGGGCTGTGCAGAGATAGAAACTGGAGCTTCCCCACAAACCTGCCCAGAAAAATAACAAACCCCAGATGAGGAGATGCCTCAATCCCTCCACCAACCCCTCCAAAGGTACAGATCGCCCCCCATATCTCCCATGAAGCTGTTTGTCAATGGCTGGGTAGCCCAATTCCTCCACACACTTGGCCCTTGTCCATCTGCCAGAGCAAGAAGCTGTTCTCTAAAAATATATATTTATTTGTTTTTAGAGAGAGAAGGGAGGGAGAAAGAGAGGGAGAGAAACAGCGATCAGTTGCCTCTCGTACATGCCCCAACCAAGAACTGAACCCACAACCCAGGCACGTGTCCTGATCGGGAATAGAACCAGTGACCTTTCATTTTGGAGGACAATGCCCAACCCACTGAGCCATGCCAGTCAGGATGCAAGAAGCCTTCCTTATTATCCATCAGCTTTTTTAACTTACACTTAATTTTTAAATTTATCTGTGCACCCTTTAAAAAATTAACAGGAATAATTGAACTCCCCAAATTTCTGTACTTAACCCTCTATTCAGCTGAGCAACATCAAGGGGCAGCCAGACAAGTAAACATGAATGAAAACATCCTGCTTCCTGTCTGGGTTTCGTCCCATCACAGGGACCTCTCCAAGAGGATGCTTCCAGAAGGCACGCCAAGCAGGGGGTGCACAGGGTTCCATTCAGCCTCTCCAGGCTCCTGCCAGCACACCGGTCAGTGCCCACTTAGAGCCACAATGGTCCAAGGAGGCGGCAGGCGCAGCCACTGGCCGATTCCTTGTCAGGACACACTTAACTCACGAAGACCTCCCAAACCCACATAAGCCCCACTGCCAAGCAAACTTCATGCATCACTTCTTCCTCTTTTCTACACCTTTCCCAGACAGATGTGATCACCCACGGCACTGCCGGCCAAACCTTTGAGCCAGTTCGCAGAAGTGTAGATGCGAGTGAGACCCTGGAGTGGGGACGTAAGGGCCATAATTATGGAGAGAGTAACCTGCTCCAGACCGCTGACACCCCAGCATCTTATCATGTCCCTTTTCCCTTTAAGACTCTCAGAGTTTACAAGATGTCATGTAGCAGTCATTTTTTGCAAAGGCTACAGACTAAACATGGGGCAAAATTACTTGCACACTTGAGCCAGGGAGGTGGGGACCATCTGCTGAAGGAGCAAGACCCTGGGGCTGGACTTCACCCTCCACATGCTCACTGTCAGGCCGGTTTGTCCTCTTTGGAGCAGGTGGGTGCATTTCCCCCACGCAGTTCCAGAAACTGTTTTTCACATGCCCAGGGCCTCTGCCCAGACACAGGAGTGTGTCCACTTTCTTGCAATGCTTCCTTTCATGTGTAATCATGTGTAATCTTTTTCTTTTTGCTCTGGCTGCCAGGAAGCTCAGAGTTAACTTTGCTGTTAAGACATAACTGTGTCACCTTTGTCAGTGAAACATTTACATTTTAATTGGAACATCTGCATCACCAAAATGTTTGACCTTAGGCAGCTGGTAACTGACCTCAGGTGACTCGTGAGCTGAGCAACATGACAGTGATAATTTCAGCCCACCAAGTGCCTCCAGTGTGCGATCTGTCCTACCACACTCATTGTACTTACTCTTCCCAGCCCCACGGGGTAGCGCTGCATTCCCCACCTTACTTGTGAGGAAGCTGCGACGTCCGCCATGCACTCCTGCAGGAATCCCCATCCTGTCAAAGAGCCCCTCACCATCAGCCTGTGACAGTCCCTCCAACAAACCAGAACTGGTCAGCAATGCAGCTGGTGACTCATGTCCAAACTGCCTCCTGTTTCAAGGGGACTTTCAGGCATCAAAGGAGCACAGTGACAAGAAAGGAGGATTTGGAAACTGGCTGTGTCCTCCAGGGGCAGAGAAAGCAACAGGAGTCTCCGTCATTAAACTCCCCCTCAAGGGTGAAAGGTACAGAGGTGTCAGCATGGATGCAACATAGAGAGCGTTTTCCAGGATCCTGACATTTCCTCCTGCCCCAGAGATGGGAAGTCCCTGCAGCAGGAGCTCAGACCTCAGCTTTGACCTTTTACTAAATCACTGTCAGCAACACGCAAATGCCTTTGGAGGTGCACCTAGCTAGCTGCCTTCTGTGTGTCTCTGTCTGAAAGCAGCCTCTGTTCCCTGAGTAATAAGACATGGGTTATCTCTTCAGTGCTCAAAGGGCCAAGTACAGAGGAATGACCTTGGATAGAAGCCCCAGCTGCTGGCCCCACCCACAGGGCCTGTTGCCCCACTGGCAGCAGCCAGAAGCGGGGAGGGCTTGAGAAGGGCTCACATGTATCTTCTAAGACCTCAACCCCCATCATCACACTGCACTCCCCAGGGTGCCCACCATGGGTGCAGTGTCAGGGCCGAAGAGGGTCATTGCTGGCTGGGCAGGAAGGTAAACCAGGCATCTCTTGTGGCTTCGTCCAGGCGAGGCCACAGCTGGTGGAATCAAGAGCAGGTATGGTGGCCACACAGCTGAGCAGCCCCTGGAACCCACAAGCAGCCCCATGATGTGGCACTGCCATCATGCCTGCTCCCCATCTCCCAGGGCCCCTTTACCCCACTTGCCACACACCATCACAGGGTGTCCAACTCAGGAACCCAGGGAGGGCCAACTCTTCCTGCCACTGATTTCTTTTTGCTTACTTTTCTGGGAGACCAGAGCCCCTCAGAGAGGCTTCCACGCTCTCTGAATGGGTCCTGACCCTGGCCAGGGACCCATCCTGTTAAACCCATCCAAGTGGTCAGACCCCGGCCCCGCGGGGACGGAGTGATGAGGGGTGCTGGGCCAACCTGTGGCTGCATGAGTACATCCTAGGCTTCAGCAGCACCCGGATGAGAGAGGCCAAGAGCCACTCAGGACACCCAGGCTGCTCCCTGCTGTGGCGCCCCTGGAGTCAGCGTCTGGTCCCTGCATAGAAATCGAGTTTAGAATCATGTGTACACTTGGAAAGCAGAGACACAAAATGGAACACTTGTTCCTCCTTCCCCAGGAGATTTCTCTCTGTGGATCCAATTCCTCCGTAAATAATGCAAGGGCGGTGGATTCGCAAAGGCCAACAGATCTATAGACTCCCAGAGAAGGAAACCCAGAGGGCACAAAACAGGAGCCTGGTGTCAGTTACCACAACAGCATTGAGCCAAATCCGAGACCTGGAGCAGCCAGGTGGCCACTTCCCTGCCTGCCCCACAGGCAGGCCCACGTGGGTGCATACTGTGAGGGTCAGGGGGAAGGCCCGCCAGCCTGGTCCACATCAGCATGGAGCACACAAGCTACCACGGGATTCTGATGACAGCACAGCCACACAGTGGTGGTTGAAAATGAACAAAATTAGGTGCCTGCTGATGGGTTCCAGGAGGCTGTCCTCATTACACCCTAGACATGGGCTGCTCCCTGCTCCAGCCCCTGTGGACCCCAGGGACCCCCACAAAGGCCCCTTTATCACCAGCTGACCCAGATTCCAGACCCCACCCCAACCAGGTTGGCCACTGAGGCTCCAATGTCATCCTGAGGAAGCTGTCCAACCAACGCATGAAGGCACAGCCCCTGGAAAGGGTCACTGTCATCACATCCTCCGTGGAAACTCCTGAACACGCAGTGGTGTCTCCATGGGTAGTTCAGACAGATCCTCCTGACCCCTCCACACACAGACCCACCTCGCTCGTGGGCACTGCCACTCTCGCCCACGTGGGGGGAGGAGAAGGAGGAGGACATAGCACCCCGATATCGGCTGCTTCGGAGGCTGAGCCAGAGCGCACCCCCTAGTTAAACAAACACCCCCTCAAACTACAGGAAATAGAATTCCGGATAATCCACAAACATGCTGCTGGGTAAGGACAGAGTCAGATTTGGCCAGAGGATTCAGGCCACCCTCACCCTGAGCCCCAGGACACAGAGGTCAGGACCTGCCTCAACCAAGTCAGAGCGTCACCAGGAGTCAGTGCACACGGCCTCCTCGTTAGGAGCCGTTGAAACCAGGAGAAGGGCAATGCAGGGAGACCCTGTGAACAGAGGCAGCCCTGGACTTGGGAGGGGTGACTTTAGCACAGACAAGATGCAGGACAACAAAACCCAGCGAGTCAGGAATGTTGGGCTCCTTGAGGGTAGGGACTGCATCTTCTGTCTTTGATATCCGGATACCCAGGCATGCAGGAAGGAGAGCCACAAATGTGGGGTTTCAGAGGTAACTCCAGTCTTCTTCTCGACCCTGCTTTTATTCCCTTCCTACAAAACCTCTGAGGGTCTTGTATCAGCTGATAATCAGGGACCTCCACCAGTTCCTCGCTCCCCATGCTCTGTTCCAGCCCCACCAGCCACAATGGGGGCGGGGGTCTCCACTGGGCAGGCAGCCTCAGAATGCCAGGTCGGGCCCTGGGACTATCTATACCAGGCCACCAGTGGCCATGACTGAGAAAGCATTCCTATAAGAATAGTACCTTTCTTCTGGTCAGCTCCTCCAGCCCAGGCAGGCTGCCGGACTCGGTCAGCTAGCCCAGGGGATAGCCCAAACCCCAGCAAGTGTGGTTGCACCCCTAGGTCTTGTGCGGCTTCCAACAAGCGCCTGTCTTCTCTGGGCTGTGTTCCTGGGATGCCTCTTCTTGTCAATAAAATGCTAAACAAAACAATGGATTCTTTGAAGCTCTGTGACAGAAGTGGTCTTAGAGCAAGGTGAACCAAACTGTGGGACCTGTCCCTGAAATGCTGGTTCACCCATCATCCAATCTATCGGCAAAGGGTAGCCTGCTTCTCTCGTGCTTTATAAGCATGCTGTTCGGTGGCCTTGAAGGGATTCCGATGGTCTGAGGGAGCACCCTCCTTCCCAAGGGAAGCCGCCACTCCCACCTGAGTGGCAGGGAGTGGGCACAGGTCGGCCCTGTCGGGCCTGGCAAAATCATGAACAGCACCATTTTTCCTCCAAGAAGCGTCGAGATTAGACAAATTGCACGGTGACTGCACCAGCCAGGCATGAGAACTGCTCCTGCCCCGGTCAGCTTTGGGACCTGGTACTCGTCACTGAGCCCCAGGTAGGTCCCTGCTTGCTCACCTGTGGAATTCTAAAGGCATCAAACAATTTTTCTAAGGAAGCACTCAGCCCAGCTGCCCCATCCTGAAAGCAACCACAAGGAAGCCCTGCAGGGCTCCTCAGGCACATTCACCCACCACCTGCAGGGACAGTAGTAACAAGGGACACACAAGGAGAATCCTGAAAAGTCGCCACCCTGTTGATGGAGAACAGGACTTAGAAGGAAGCTCAGAGGACCAGTTGGGTGGGAGAGGGTCTGACTCTGCAGGGGCTCCTGGGGCCTCCTCCGCACCCTGCCCTCCCCACAGGTTGGCACCAGCTCTTCCATGGTGCGCAGACAGATGGTAGAGCCTTGAGGGGCAGGACACCGATTGTGTGAAATTAACATTCCTGGTGCCCACAGCCCCACCTTGTTCCCCTTGCCAACCTGCAAAGCCCTCTCCGAGCTTATCCCTTCCCCTGTAGAAACAGGCTCCACAGGTACTCCCCTCCTAGGACACGCCTTGCCATCACCATGGTGACCACCAACCACCGATGTACATGCTAGGGGTGGCATTCCACCATCTAACCCTAGAGTGACCTTAGGATGCAGGGACATCCACTCACCTCACCTTCGGGTAGGAAGCCACCATGTACGGCCATAGAGGACACAGCTCTTCATGTGGACCTCTTCGAGAATAGAAATTGACAACACAAACTGTGCCATCCTGGAAGTCAGAGCCAAAAGTAACCCGACTGGCCAAAAAAATGAATGGAAAGCTTCACTTGAATGTCCTCAGAAGTCAGCTGCCTAACTTCTGCCTCCTCCCACAGGGCAAGTAACTCCAAATTTGCATGTAAGAGAACAGCCCACCTGCTGCGCCCACAGGTGTGACTGGGCACTCCTGAATTAACTCAGGGTCTGTGGTCCATTCGTGCCAGGAAAGCCCCTTGGTTCAGGGGGCTAAACTGTCTGCATGGGGGCAGCTCTCCGGGAACACAGGGCCAGACCTGGGAGCCCTGGGCTCTCATTTTGCCAAAGTCCCCATCCTTGTAAACTTGACCAAGTGAATAAATCTCAAAAACTCAGAAAGATTAAGTGGAAAGGGCATTTGTTAAACATTCCCATAGTTCCTGGAAGCCGGAACTTCCCAACATTCTAGAAGTGACAACCCAACAATTCTGATTAACATTGAAGGTATTTTTCTAACTTACTGACTTGCAGCACCTATCACTACAGAAAAGCACATGGTCCCCGGTGTGCCTCTGACAGCTCTCGGGGGAGGGCTTCCCAGCAAGGCCCTTCTCTTGTAACTCGGGAAAACGTCCACTTCGGCTGACTACGGGCAACCTCCAATACCAGCACATATTCTTCAAATACAAGAGACTTTACAGACTAAATAGTCTTACACGCACACCAGCAGGTTACCTCATTTTTCCCTTTGAATGGAAGCTGAAACTTTTCCCTTATCCCTAACAGGGGGTTTATGGCTTAGCCCCTTAGTGTCACACTGATTCAGACCCTGCTTTTAAGTATGGCCCCAGAAATGCAGAGCCGAGGGTCCGAACCTGACTCAGAAGCTGCATTTTAACATGCCCTCGCTCCCCATCCCGACTCAGTCACATTTGGCTGGAGAATCCCTGTGAAAGACAGGAGCTTCACACGGGCAGACAGCCCCAGGACAAGCACGCTGCTCCTGAAATCCCATCGGCTTCCTGCTGCAACACATGGCTGGAATTCCACAGGCTGGATGACCATGGTCACTGAGAGAGTTGCTCAGGAGAGCCCCGTTAGACATTTCCACAAGGGCGAGACCCTTCACTGCAGACCCCCTCTCCCTGGTGCTGCGTGGATCAGCACCAAGGCCAGCGAACAAGTGTGCCCTGAGCTCTAAAGATGGCCAGTACAAGTCTTCTGAGTTGGGCAGAGGGGCAGACAGCCCCATCTCCATCGTCCCTTTGCCTGAGACGTGGTCAGGGAATCAACAGCAACCACCGTAGCAAATAAAAGTCAAGTCAATGCAGAGATGCCCAGAGCCTGTCTGCATTAAACACCACCCCTCCACCTCCCACAAATAAAGTCAGTGTTGAGTTAAAGTTCCCTATTATTAATAGTCCATTTAGCACTTAAAAGCACACCACCGATCCTCGCACGAACACCCTGAACACTTGCTCGGGAGGCCTGAAGAAGAGGAATGTGCCGAGCAATATACCATGAGAGCGAAGCTCTTCAATTACCACTGGCCTTAATAATTCATGCAGCGCGTCTCCTGTTGTACCACCAGCTTCACAGTTACAGAGCTGCGAGCCTTGCAGCGGGCAGTGTGGGATCGATGCTGTGATAGATGCTGCCAGGGTCTGTGCCAAAACATAATGGGACCCAACTCAACTGCTCACGTGTGGACAGAGGTGTATTAACCAAAGACCAATTTGAAGACATTAAAAGTCTGCTTTATACAGAGTCCAGGTCCTTCAGAGGCACAGACCGGGTCCCCATCATATAGCATCAGTGCATGGCGGAGGCTGGTAGCTCAAGACTTCCCACAGCAAAGGCTCCCTGGGACAGAAAGCCTACCACCCAGCTGCAGATGCACCGCCCACATGGCCAAACCATCATGCACAGAGAGCCCCGCTGCCTTGTGCTGGCACGGGGACCTGAGAGCTGAAACCCCTGCCACCAAAGCAAGATGCAGACTCGCCACTAAGGCCCTGGGGGAGGGGAGGGGCAGGGCAGTACCATGACTGATCGGTCAGCATTAACTAGTCACTGAAGGCTTTGGCTTGAAGTTCAACCCAGGAAGGATGGAATGAGATGGGCAGGGTGCACCAGGAAGAACTGAAAGCATAACAAAATGCAAGTCTTATTCATACAGCAGTTTGCAAATTGGCTATGATGTTTCCTAACCTGAAGTCTGAGTGAGGCCTTGCCAGCACCCAGCTGGTGCAAGCTGGGAAACCGGCCTATAAAACATTGGAAATGCGGCTTCATTACAACGAATACTTCTCCAAATGGAGCTAATCACACAGCATTCAGTTCTTCCCAGCAGCTCAGATAGGCACGCCCGATGCGGCCCGCCCCCAACACCCTCGTCAAAACAGGCCCACACCCTTTCTGCAAACGGAGGTCTGAGTTGAGGGCAAGTGCTGCCTGCCAGACTCAGGGATGGGAGGGGCCCACACACCCCGGGGAATCTAGGCCCAATCTCACCTTCCGTCCAAACTCTGAAAATAGGGTGAGCTCTTTGAAAAGATTCCTACTCTCTAAGGAATGCTCGTTTTTATTTACAGAATATATGTATGTATTTTACAACCTGCCCATAGGGTCATTCCCTACACGTGCATTTTGATTACAGTGGTTAAGAACTCCGGTCCAGAAGCCCCAGCCCCTGACTGAGTCTACGGAACACCTGTCACAATCATCCCGATATCACTGGGCTGCCGTGAGCCCTGAACACGACAACCCGGAAACAGGGCTCGAAGCAGCGCCGGGCACACAGCCAATTCTCTGTATTATTAACCAGATCTCTGGAGGTTGTTCCACCCGTTTTTCATAGTTGCCAGATTCTATGATATGAGTGCACTGATGCATTTAACCAGTGTCTTATCACACAAAAAATAAGTTATTTCTAATATTCTAACAAAACTAATGCAACAGTGAATATTCTTGCACACACACCTTGCACATGTGTGCAAGAAAGTCATAGGGCAAATTCCTATAAAAAGCAGAGGTGAGCCCACTGCTACCCACCAAGAGGGCATGGGAGTGGGGCCACCCCCATCCTCGTCAGTCCCCCCCAGTGCCCTCACTGATCACCTCAGGACTCTGCGAGGCTCGGAGACCTGACATGAACATGAGTGTCACTCAGCACCAGGGTGGTACACTGGCAGCCAGCCAGGCTCTGGTCCCCAGCCCCAATGCCGACCACCCCCCTGAGTGTCCTGGGAGCACCTACTGGACCGCCCGCCTCCCACTGCATCCTCTGTCTCCGCCTGGACCTAGCACACATTAGTTTGCAGGGCAGGGGCGAGACTGTCAGGTAAGGCCCAGAGAGACCAGCTCGTCCAGTAGGCCGTCGATCCTTCAGACCCAAGACAGCCCCTGCTGTCCCCTGTGGCCTAATTAGCCAGGAACATGGAGCAGAAAGGCAGCCTTGGTGGAGCAAACCCAAGAAGAACTGGGCCAGGGATGAGCAGGGGCCCACGTGGTCCCTCTGCGCACACATTTGCTTCTTAGTGGGATCTGTGCTCAGGAGAAACTACAGGGACACCCTGTCCCTGGTGCTGCCTTTCCACAAATTCTGTGTGGCCCAGGGATGCAGACGCAACTTGGAAAACCACACTGTGGGGAGCGAAGGAGGAGGGCACAGCCAAGCATGAGGCTTTCCCTTCATAAAGCCACGAGGTTCCCAGGATGGAAAGAGCCCATGCTGTGCACAGGTCTGAGAGCAGGCCCTGAGCACACTTGCTGTGGAGGTCAGCTTTCAGAGAGCAGTTCACACAGGCAATGTTTGTGGCTACGTGACACAGGCTTTCAGGACAGGGCTGAACAGGCAACCTTCAAGTACAGCCACATGGAAGGGGAGCTCTGCAGAAAGACGAGACCCATCCCCCTGCCCCTCTGGTCCTGTCCACCCCATGCAGGGTCCACCTGCTCTGTCACCAAGTGGCCGTGCCCACAGAAGTGCAGCTTCCCTTGGACTCAGTGCATGGAGGGCCCCAAACTCAGGTCCGCTTCATGTGGGATCTGAGGCCTCGGGACCAGACACATGGGCATGGGGGTGGCAAGGATGCCACTCTGTCATATCACAGTGCCTCATGTCGAAAAGAAACAATCTGACACAAGGCTCACCATGACTATCCCACTGCAGACAGGGAGGCTGAGGCACGGAGGTGTAGTGACTTCGCAGCCAGGGCCCAGAGCCACCTCACCTGCTGTGGTGCTAGCCTCTGAGTCCAGTAGGTCCTGTTGCGAGTCGCTTTCCTGCCTCTGAACCCTCTCCCTGAGATTAAAAGCAGCTGTGATGACTTTGAAGTGCAACCAAATTGCTCTTTGTCCACAGATGTCAGAAGGTCTTATTAGCTCGAAGAACAGGACACCAGCCCTGGCTGGGTAGCTCAACCGGTTGAACTGGGTAGAACATCGTCTTGATGTGCCAAGGTTCTAAGTTCCAGCCCCAGTCAGGGCACGTTCAAGGAAAAAACCAACGAATGCATGGGTGAGTGGAACAAGTTGATGTCTCTTTCTCTCTCTTTCCTCCTTCCTCTCCCTAAAAATCAATTTAAAAATTCTAAAAAAGAGAGAGAGACCAGCAGTGATGCCACAGACCCCGCTCTAGGCCTGAAACCCCATGGCCCACCTTCCCCGTGACCTTCAAAGGCAAGGGGGCCCTGGACTAGCGAAACTGGACCCTTTCTGTGCTCTGGGTTTTCCATATTTAAATGTCTCCAAAGGAGAAAAGGGGTCTTCTTCATTTTCTTCTGGAGGGAAAGAGGGTGAGAACAGCCCCACATCTTTCTCAATGTAGCTGCTGGTATCAAAGGTTACCTGACACCACTGTTTCTTATTTTTTTAAGATTTCATTTATTTACTTTAGAGAGAAGGGGGAAGGGGGTGAGAAAGAGAGGGAAAGAAACATGGATGTGTGATTGGTTGCCTCTCACACACCCCAACCCAGGATCTGGCCTGCAACGCAGGCACGTGCCCTGACTGGGAATCAAACCGGCAACCTTTCAGTTCGTAGGCCAGTGCTCAGTCCACTGAGCCACACCAGCCAGGGTGACACCACCGTTTCTATGGTGGGTCTGTTAGCAAACAGTAAAACCACAGGAATGATGAAAAATTAAAGGAAGCTAAATGGCTTCCATCCAGCTGAATGAGTGAATGTGTCTCGCTCTTTGCCTCCCTGGGTATTTATGGTGTTTATTCAGATCTCCTCTAGGCCAGAAAATTCCTGAGCTCACGACAGGCTGTCCTGGCACTGTGACAACAGGCTGAGGCCGGGCTGAGCCTGTGATTGTGGTTTCCACCCTCCCCATAGAATACATTAGATGTGACGCAGGCCGCATTTATTTTAGGAAGGCTCTTCGTTATGGAGATGTGAAATGCGAAGGCTGAGCCTGGGTGGGCTCGCTGCAGACCTGCAGGCCCCTCATTATCTGACAAATGCACGAGTTCCTGCCGTGAGCCAGGCGGGCTGGCCCAGCCCCCAAAGCAGTCCACCCAACATTCAAGTTAATTAACCAATGGGAAACGCAGGAGGAAGGATGAACCGGGCAGGGACACGGCCCTCCAGGACTGAGACGAGAGGCAGGCATCGTGCTGGGAGCAGTCAGACCGTGAGCAGTGGAGAAGTATCAGGAGCCCTCAGGGGCCTCCAGCCCAGGATGCAGGTGCCATGCCCATCCCGGATGTGGGGACAGTGTGGTCATCCTGGGTGCAGAAATGGCCAGAGTGCTGCTAGGACGTCCATGACTGCCACTACGATGTGCATAAAAGGAGGTGACTGTCATTTATTAAAACGTGTTTATAAACCTATGAATATGTAGACTTCAATTTTCCTATTTTATGTGGGGAAATTGGGGTCCAGAGAAGTGGATGATTTGGTTACTTATAATATGATAAAATTCCTTACTTTTTTTTTTCCTGTTACTCCCAGAGATTATAGGAACATTAAATGATTCCTTCTGGGGTCCTTAGTTTGGGTGTAAAAAAACAACTTTTAGACTAGACTTCTTTTCTCGAATTTACCCAGGAGAGCTGCAGGGAAAGAAGGTCCTCGAATATTGGTGTCAATCATAGCCCGATTTACATTGCACAAAACTGTGAGATTTGCCACGAATCCTTTAAACAAATACTCCTGGAGCAGACCTCATTCACCGGCTACACTTCAGAGAAACGGTACTTCAGCGTGACGACCATACCTAACTCTCCTGAGGGGTATATTTGGAAGTTGCTAAGAAAGTTCTCATCACAAGAAAATTTTTTTTCTTTTTTCTTCTTTTTTTTGTATCTGTATGAGATGATGGATGTTAACTAAACTTATGTGGTAATAATTTCAAAATGTATGTCAGTCAAGTCATTATGCTGTCCACCTTAAACTTATACAGCACTGTATGTCAATTATGTCTAAATAAAACTTTAAAAATATTTATTAAAGAGTGCTTTCTATTTTTTTTCAATTTCGCAGACTAGTAACCATTTTTTTTTAATTTGGGGGAACTTATACAAGGTTGCCAAATGTTTATGTTTCCAATTAAAAAGCCTTAATTAAAGAAAAAAGTACCTACCATCTGCTATCATAATCACTTCTTAAAAGAAAAAAATCACTAACGTCAAAAAAGAAAAGAATATAATCTCAGAATATCCAGGTAGCTCAGTGGGTTAGAGCGTCGTCCTGATATGCCAAGGCTATGGGTTCGAACGCTGGTCAGGATACACGCAAGAAGCAACCAGTGAATGCATGAATGAGTGGGACAAAAATATTGATGCTCCTCTCTGTCTTACCTTTTTTCTCTCTCTCTAAAAAATTAATAAGCAAAAGGTTTTTAAAAACATTAAACTGAAGGGACTTAAATTTTTTAAAAAATCTTTCAAAGTGAATAAATGTGGCCCGATGGAAGCTAGTGGCTGGTCATCCCTTCTGTGTTGAAGACGCCGTGTCTGCTCTACCCTCACCAGATGCAGGGCAGTGACCCACACTGGTCCCTGCTGGGTGTGTGTCCCCCAAGGCATGACACTGACCTTCAGGTTATAAATCAGGCTTTGTAAGGAAGTGTTGGCTGAACCCCATTCTCAGAATCAGATCGTCACTGAGTGACCTGGAAAGAGTTGAGTTTGGGAATCCCTGATATTAGAGGACCTAACACGACCTTCATTGCTGCCAGCTGGGACAGAGACTCACGTGGGTGGACTGGTAAGCCAGAGCACACGTATATCCACCTAACCTCGCTGCCCACAGAGACGCTGATGCCTTGCCATTCCTGTAAGAGAAATACAATCACCCATCCAGGAGGAGGAAGGGAAAGGCCATGCAGCATGAATGCATTTCCATTCTGCTGCTGGAAGAGTGGCCACCTCACCATCAAAACGCCACAGGACACGGTGGCCTCATCCCTCTGAAGGTGCTCTGTCCTTCCTGCTCACCAACAGTGGGGCCATCCTGCCACCCCTGCCCACCTCTTCCCCTTTGCTCCTCTGGGCTTCTAAGTCCACCCGCAGCAAGCACACACCCTCAGTCTGACACCCCTCCAGCCACATTCCCATCAGAAAATGCACAGTGCCAGGCCGAGACTGGGGGTGGGGAGGGAGTGGTGAGCCCTGTGGCAAGAGATCAAGCAGCACCTGCTCAGAGCGATGTTTCCTTACTCCTTTGGGTTAGAAAGTGCAGTGAGCCCCATCTCATGGCCTTCGCTCCTCATGAACCAGGTCTCCCTGCCCCCCCCCACCCCTCTGCCTTCACCCACTTGCGGTCCCAGAACCCCTGCTCCTCCACCAGGCTTAGGTCAGGGGTGCTGCCCCCACCTGGAACCTCACATATCAGAAACACTCCCTGCCGCAGGGAGCAGGGGAACACAGGGTACTCTGAGTCAACACGGAGTTGCCAAGGAGAGGAAACTTGAGACTCCAGCTGTCAGATCCCCTGCAAAATCAGGTGCTCTCAGCTGTGGGGGGACCTCGACCGGCCTGGGCCGTGGGCCCCAGAGGACTTGGCTTGCCCACTGTTACAAATTAGTCTGTGCCGTCAGGACAAGACCGTTGAGCACTCACACCCGCCCACACGGCCCGGTGCACCAAATCCAGACACGAGCCCTTCCTTCTCACCCTTGTTTCCTTTCCGCAAACACTTCACTTTCTGTTTTTCCTAGTGGTAATTTATGACCCAGCCCACAGAAGAAGCCAGAGGTCATCAATTCCAAACACAAGGTGAGCAGAGCACAGAGCAGAGAAACAGATAACAACCTGGCAGGCCCTGAATTCGTCGCCCCTCAGCAAGGGCTTGGGTCACTTTTTCGCCACTCCACGCTGGCACACGGAACACTTTATAAGCTGGTGGGTCGAGGTCAACTGTAGTTCGTGGAGAAGGAAACAATTCATAGCACAGAAGCTGAGACGCTTTTATATCTTTTTAGGGATTTATGGAAGAGCTTTCTTCTCTCACCCAAGCAGCTGCAAAGTCACAAACACCATGGAGAAGGAGTAGGAGGGGAGGAAGGCCAGACTGCAGCCCACGCCTTCCCAAGTGCCGGCTTGCCCCTCGGCCCCACACGCACAAGCGCCTTGTGCGGTGAGCGTTCGGGCTGGACCTGCACTCAGTCCCGTTTCGTTGCATTTTATCCTGACTGTTGCAGGATGTGGGATTTTTTTTTATTTGCTTTTGCATGTTGTTATTTTTTAATAAGGCCCATGCTTGTTGGCACATCTAATGAAAAGCATCTATTTCTTAAGGGCCCCAAAGGTAAAAGCCAAGTTCATAGGTGCCATTTCCATTTCCTGGCAAAAGTTAGGAAACACAACAAAATAAATACCCATGGGATGAAAATTCAGCACTTCCTCACCAAGGTCTTTTCACGCAGAGACGTAGACAAGCTTCCCAAACCAAGAACAGTGGATGTGGTGTGGAAAATAGTTCTTGGCAGTTATTAGTGAATTACCTGAATAGAATTCCATTACCGTATAAGCACTAGGAATGCCCAGGAAAGAGAAAGGCTCTGGTGGCCTTCTGGAGGCAGGGAAGGTTCTAGAAGGCAGGGAAGGTTCAAGAGGCAGGAAAGGTTCTGGAGACAGGGAGGGTTCTGGAAGCATGGGAAGAACTCGAAAGCAGGGACACTGTCTTGTTCGTGCTGACGTGTCCAGTGCCTGGTACAGAAGCGGGAGCACAGTAGGTGCTCAGGCCACTGCCCCGACCATCTGGGCGCTGCAATGCTGCTGCCTTTCTCCAGGAGTCGGCTCTTGCTTCTGTCTGGTGTCCAAGGGCCTAAGGAGCCCGTCAGCCTTACTCAGACGGGATGAGATGCTCGCCGTGGACTTCTGTCACCACTGTCCTATCCCTGGTGGGCCATTTCTCCTAGTGTGGTTCGACGTTCTAGAGGAACTAGTACAACAGTTGGAATGTGGTAACAGTATACCCATACCTGGGTAGAATCTTTCAAAATAAGGCTTTAATTTTGGAATTAGTATCCATTTCACACACAACCTTTGTGAGATGTTATTTTATGTAAGATCAGCTCTAATGGTCTCAAACATTCTTTTTTCCTTAGTGCTTCTATTTAAATTTACCCTGGACATCTGTTGTTCTTTCTGAGTTCCTAAGGAAAACATTTAATCATTAAGCAAATGCTATATATTCTTTGGCAGTATCAATTTGGATTGAACATACCACTTTTCACATTACCAACAGACTTCTTAACGTACGGCCGTGTCAGTAACATAGTGTACCTGTGTCCTGAAGTGAATCTGACGTCTACACCACTACCTCAAAGTCTCTGGAGAATAAGAACATAAATATCCAAATTCTCAGCTCGATCGCACATTTTTTATCTTATCAGAACAGCACTAAATCAAGATGCTCTTTGCGAACTCCATCTTACTTCCCAAAGATACGACATACATATAACCAAGCGGAATCTAATTTCATTACTAAAGAGTGATATTCTGTTTGTCCCTTACACACGTTCCATATGTTTTACTAACAAATTTTTCGTCCCCAAACTGTTGTTTCGATATGGCCTCGGTCCATTCTCCTGACAGTTGCTCGTCTTATGAGTTTCATGTGCACTGGCAATGTAGCTCACACATTTCAGCTACTGGACGTGTATGTGGCCACCCACGTCCTATGATGAGGATAAATTAAACTCCAAGTTCATTACATGTTGGGAATAGACAACTACTGGGAGTTGTTATAGAGATTAGAAAATAAGTAGACCCCACTTCTTAGGGGACTAAACTGAGAATCTAGTCTTTATTCTGAAAAATATTTTTTTCCATTTAAAGAGTGCTTTTTCCTGCTCAGACTCCAAGCATGAGAGACTCCTGTAAAATGGTCTCTGTGCTTTCACCGCCCTCACTGGATGTGCATCCCTAAAGGACTTGCTTCTTGCCCCAAACAAGGCAAAAGCAAACAGGAGCCTCGGGCCTGCTGTGGCCGCTGAAAGGGAGGTGTGTGCACAGAGATTTGTCTAGTGACCAACAGGCGGGTATGGACTGGACACTGGGCCCTCTGTAGAGAGACCCTGACAGGCTCCTGGCAGACAAGGAATTTCAGTCCAAAACGATTCTGCAAGAAATACGTCTTTGTATGATTTTGCTTCTGATATCATGGTTTCTCTGTTCAACTGAACTCTGACAGTAAGCCTTTTTTCTGAAGCATATTCCAGGTCGTAGGTGTGAGTATTAGGGGCTGAGAATGTGGAGTCCTCACTGGGAAAGCCCCAGAACATGTCCCCCACAGCCTGTGAGCTTTACATGGGACCCCCAACATCACTACCCTTCTCCACAGACATCCCTGCCGGGTTTTCTCTGAGGAGGGACGTGCTGCTGCATGAGCCACACCCCACACCAACAGCAGCAGAATGAGGACACGAGAACATCAAAGCCAGTGGTCAGGGCAAGGGTTGGTGTACACCCCTCAGCTCCTGACCCTCCCCATTCCGCACAAATGGTCCAGGGTCCGCAGAACCCAAGGAACCTTACAAAAGCCGGGAGGAGAGCAAAGAGGTGCTTCTCCTCGTCTTTCTTCCTCTCAGAGGAAGTGTTTTGGGAAGAAACAGGTGACCTATGGGGAGCAAAGATCACTCAGTCCAGACCCCACGGTTGTCCCCTGAGGAACCTGGCACACCCCAAGGAGGCCACAGGGCACCCAGGATTCTCGTGTATCCAAACCTGCCCACAAGAATCGTCCCTCCAACTGCAGCACAGAGGGCTCACTTTGTGAGAACAGATTGGGGCCCACAGAGCTGTGCAGACAAGCAGGAAGGGACAGAAGGCACAGACTGTAATGATGCCTGGACTCCAATGAGGTGCAACCTGGAGGGCAGAGCCCTTCTCTGCAGAGGGACTCAGTCCTGGCAGGCCCACACACAGAGCCCCTGAAAATGAGCCCAGGACTCACAGCAAGAGATGTTGAAGGAGCCAGTGAGACCTTCGGGGACCTCGAGACACCAGTGTAACTAGCACAGTGGACTTTTCTGAGACTGTGGTGGCACGCTGGTGTCCTCATGCCTCCCGAGTCCCGGGAGATAGGCACAAAAAGTGGTGGGTGTGGAAGCCCCACATGGGGGTGGATGACATCCCCCTGGCTCTGCCTTCACTCCACTCCAACAGAGGGTGCAGGGCTGGGGGTGGAGGGCACTGCTGGGGTGGTGGCCTCGCAGTGAGGCCGTGCGGTCTGTGTGCCCAGGTGGACGGGCAGGCCTCACGTGTGTGCAGTCCTCAGTGCTTCCACACGAGGACAAAGTCCTCCCATGTCTGTCACCAAATATTTTTCAAGCCTTGGTAACAAAACAAAAATCCAGACACTCAAACACTGTGCCACCTAGACATGTCAGGTACACTAAAAAAAAATGCTCTGGTTTTCGCATTTATCAAATGCTACAAATGTTACATATTTTAAAAGAAAGTGATGAGTGTGTCTGAAAAAGGGTATGTACTATTTCTTTTTATTACACTTTCCACTCAAATGTGTAAGAATTTGTAGGACTGTTATTTAAGTCCTATTTCTTTTATTTAAGGGCTTTTAGCTGTTCAGAGGGCTGATAAGAAATAAAGTCCAGACAGTGTTATCGCCCTTTACTATTCTCATTACTATGACATGATCAGCCAGCATCCTAGTTGAATGGGACTATTTTTTAAATATGCTTATTTAAAAAACATAAATGATATTACTATTTAAGATCTAGTGGTAATTCTTTTGAAAATACCTCAATAGTAAGTTCAGCCAAGACTTGGAGTCAGCAAAGTAATATTATTTGGAGTAATAACAATATCCCCCCCTGTCTGGCCATCGACCTCCGACATGAAATACAGAAAGCTGGAGCTTCTGGGAATAACAAACTGGACTCTCCCACCGTCTCATGTGACCCTCTCACAAACTCCAAGAATTTGGCACTTTCTGTGCTGTGAATTCAGAGAGACTGCAGGTGAAGTCCTTTCATTTTTCTTGACTTCAATGAGTATAAATGCAAACTGTAAAGATTTCTGAAGTGGAAAGTCATTTAATTTGTGCTCTGGGCCCACATCCACTCACTCCCCACCTCGTTCTGGAGATCCCTGCCGTTTCTGGCTGTGCTGGAATCCTCTTTTTCTCTCTGGTGGCTAATATTTCATAGAATCCAGGACCGAGCACCCTGGTGAAGCAGGGACAAGGCCCCAGGAGGGCCAGGTGCCAAGGACAGGTGCCTGCCCCTCGGAGCTGAGCCTGTCTTTAATCACATCTTTGTCCATTCACACGGCACTTAAATCCAATGACGTCTAGTGGTTCCAACCTCGACCTGCTTTCAGGCAAAAGCAGAGGAAGAGAGAGAAATCCTGACGCAAGTTTTGGTAAAAGCCAGTGGAAGGTGACTCATGTTGCTTCCTCACCAGGTTCCACTGCCTGTTAGCCACTGTGAAGCCACATTGTCCCTGGTACTCCTCATCTGGTGCCATTAAAGTATGGCTACTTCAGAGAACATGCATATCGCTGAACTGTCTTCCAGCCGGGTCACAGGTCCATCACAGGTCCTTTCAGCCGGATTAAAGCCACAGCCCACATGGAAGCAGCCTTGGCCTCCCATGGCCAGTTTTATTGCCTGCTCTGTCCATTTACGAGGTGACTGTATTTTGCTGTTGGAGCCAAACTTGACTTGCACCATTAATATAGAGTCCTTTTCCCTTGGGAAACCAGGTCAGCCTTTCTTCTGAAGATTCCTTCCACCAAACAAACCATTTCCAAACACATCCTCTCTACTGTATTTAGGACACAGCATCAGAAGCTGAAATGGGCTTTCAGAGCCACATGGTGACACAGAACGCCCGCGTCATATCAGGGGAAGTTTCATGCCAGCATGTCTCATAAAAGAACAACAAGTGACTAAAATGAGCCTTCCTTTGCTTGTTGGACACTCTAAATGTCAAACTTAGGTGGAACCAACTCTTAAAATTTTCTTATGAAAGTAATCCCTCCTTCATCCCTTGATTTGATGTGGGCTTTTTGTTGTAACAAGTCTAGTATTGGTATTAATACATTTTAAAAATCTGATGGAAATAAGCAAGTGGGGCTACGTCAAACCAAAATGTTTTACACAGTGAAGGAAACCTTCAGCAAAACAAAAAGACAACCTACTGAATGGGAGAAGATATTCATGAATAAGACATCTGATAAAGAATTAATAATCACAATATATAATGAACTCATACAACTAACACACAAAAAAAATTCAATTTAAAAATGGGCAGGGGGTATACAGATGGCCAACAGACATATGAAAAGGTGCTCAACATCACTAATCATCAGAGAAATGCACATTAAAGCCACAATGAGATATCACCTCACACCTCTCAGAATGGCTGTCACCAATAAATCGACAAATAACGAGTGTTGGTGAGGATGAAGAGAAAAGAAAAGGGAGCCCTGGTGCATTGTTGGTGGGACTGTAAATTACTGCAGCCACTACAGAAATCAGCATGGGAATTGTTCATAAAATTAAAAATAAAGCTGCTATACAACTCAGGTATTCCACTGCTAGGTATTTACCTGAAAAAAAAAAAACAACCCACTAATTCAAAAAGATATGTGCATCCCTATGTTCACTGCAGCACTATTTACAATAGCCAAAATGTGAAAGCAACCTAGGTCCCCATCAATAGATGATTGGACAAAGAAGGTGTAGTGCCTATGTGCAATGGAATATTACTCAGCCATAAAAAAGAATGAGATCTTTCAGTTCCCAGTCAGGGCACATGCCTGGGCTGTGGACCAGGTCACCAGGAGGGGGCGCTGGAGAGGCAACCACACATTGATGTTTCTCTCCCTTTCTTTCTCCCTCCTTTCCCCTCGCTAAAATAAATAATTTTTTAAGAAATGAAATCTTAGCATTTGCTACACATGGATGGACCTAGAGGGTATTTTGCACAGTGAAATAAGTCAGAGAAAAACAAATGCCACAATATTTCATCTGTATTAGTATGTGGAATCTAAAAAACAAAACAGAAACAGCCACAGAGGACGGAAGGCTGGTGCAGTAGCGGGACTGCGGGGAGTCTGATGGAAACCCAGAGCATTCTGAGCAGAGTGTTTACAGACGCGTCAAGCTTCTATAGGGGAACATGCATTCCTGCCCCAAACAAGTTATTCTTTTCTGAACATCACAGTTTCCACACAGAGGCAAACCAGATAATTAAATCTGACACCAGAACAAAATCCAACTCAGAAAAATTACAACCCCCGCACCCCTACCTGTGGTCAAAGAGCATTTTCTTTTTTTTTTTTTTAATTTTTATTGTTATTCAATTACAGTTGTATGCCTTTTCTCCCCATCCCTCCACCCCACCGCAGCTGAACCCACCTCCCTCCCCCACCTCCACCCTCCCCCTTGATTTTGTCCATGTGTCCTTTATAGTAGTTCCTGTAATCCCCTCTTCCCACTGTCCTGACCCCACTCCCCCCTGGTTATTGTTAGATTGTTCTTAACTTCATTGTCTCTGGTTATATTTTGTTTGCTTTTTTCTTCTATTGCTAATGTTCCAGTTAAAGGTGAGATCATATGGTATTTGTCCCTCACCGCCTGGCTTATTTCACTTAGCATAATGCTCTCCAGTTCCATCCATGCTGTTGCAAAGGGTATAAGCTCCTTCTTTCTCTCTGCTGCGTAGAATTCCATTGTGTAGATATACCATAGTTTTTGGATCCACTCATTTGCTGATGGGCACTTAGGTTGCTTCCAGTACTTGGCTATTGTAAATTGTGCTGCTATGAACATTGGGGTGCACAGGTTCAAAGAGCATTTTCAAATGTTCTTGGAACAGGACCAAAGAGCCTAGAGATTCTGAAGACCCTTAGAAAGAGGCAGTTTGACAAGTGGAAATGGCCTCTGTCCCTATAGTAGCCAGAGTCAGACTGCCCTGTTCTCGTGCAGAACCCTTGTGCTGGGACGCATATCCTCCAGAGCCAACTCCTCCCCATCCCGAATCACCCACCGGAAAAGAAAGGCAGAGTCTAAAGGCCAGAGACCTGGGACCCAATCTCAGGCCCGGGCTGAGTCTTTCCATTTGGGAAACAGATAGAGAGCCTGTCTTGTCGAGGTTATTCTGGGGGGGCACATGTAACCAGAAAGCTCCCGGGGTTGTGGGGCGCAGGGAACCAGGCAGGCTGTCACTACAGAGGGAGGGTGTGGGCAGTGCTAGGTGATGGGACACTATCACCTATCACCAGAATCCATACATAGATCGGTGCACCAAAAGAAAAAATAATCATTTCCTTGTATGATAATTTGAATTAAATTAAAAAGAGAAAGCTCCCCAATCTGTTTCATAGCTGTTAGCTCACCCTCTCCCGCCTGGTGCCCCTGAACCACCCCCCCAGGACATACGCGCTGGCAGGGCGTGTCCCTGCACTTTCTGAATCACAATTAGTATGATTGGAGGAAACAGACAAAAACAAAATAAGTCAAATACCCTCTAATCCACCTCCATACAGGTGAGTTAACACCAAGTGACCATTGCAAAACCCCAAACGGCTTCCTTATCTGTTCACATCACACACATACAGCAGTGTTTGGAAGACAGATGGGCCGTGTGTTTCATACATCAGCACCTCCGTCCGAAGTTCACTTCCTTAGACTAGTGTTGGAGTTCCCCACTTATCCACACAGGAGCAGACGAACAAACAAAGAACTCACGTACTGTGTGAACACACGTGTTTCCAGGAGAACCACGCCCCTTCTCATTTCCTGCCCTGGATATTTGTTTAAATAGTGGCTGCGGCAGAGCTGGTAGAGAGAGCACGAATTAAAAGAAAAAAATTTCCTTCTTTCTTCAACAAACTGTTCCCACTCTGTTTCCAGGTAGCAGAAAATTGTGTTTATTATTTTCTGCTTCTCCGGTTTTCTGGCCTCCTATCAACCTAGATTTAAAAAAATAAGTCCAGCTAGGTCTACATTTACAAGGGTCAATTTAGACTAACGTGAAAACAGCTGCCAGGTGCTTTTCTGTGACGCAGAGGGTCTCTGCCGTGAAGTCAGCTGTCTGCTGTCTTGGGAAACGAAACATCTTGTCAGAAGAGATAAGATGGGTTCTCAGTTAGCTGAGCCTCACTGGGCTGGCGACCACCAGGATACATGTAGATGAAAAACCCTTTCTGCCCATTTCTTAAGCTTTTTTTTTTAGCCTTTCCATATTAAACTATCAATATTTGCACCTATCTGGGCAAATACCTGCCACCCAAGCCCAGGCCACATTTAGTTACAACCACCTTTTCGTGACAGAGTTTAATGTTCTAAGGTAACGCTCCAAGGGGTCATGTTAACAGAGACCTTTCCTAATAAGACCATGTGCAATGACAGCTCAGCTAACACCATCCCCCCCACAACGTGGGTGAATAACTACATTCACAAATGAGGTAATACTGCATGTAAAAAACACAACGAAATAAATTCAGAATTCAGAAATGATCACACAAAACAATCAATGGTTGCCAAAGAGTTCATCAAATCACACCCCCGACGGTGATGAGTCTTGGGCTGGCATCTCAGCCCAAACTTCAGGTTCACCTGCTGCTCTTGACCTTTTTCACAGGGACCCAACAGGTCCTCACATTGCACAGTGCATAGGAATTCCTGGAGTATGTGCCAGCGCTAAGGGGCCCCATGGAGGAAAGTAGAAAGCAGACTTCCAAATTTAGCACACCCCCACACCTGCTCCTGGGCACCACTGAGGGTGATCTTGGTAACCAGGAATAAAAACAGATGAGCTTTTAAAGAAGAGCTGCAAGATGCTGAGACTCAGCTCAGCTGGGCACAGAGCGGAGGCCATCTGAAAATCTGCTTTATTCCCCACACGTTCCCCCTGAGGCTGACACATTCAGCTGCCATCTCTGGACACAGGAGGCCACGACAGTCCCACCCGATGCATCTGGTTTTGTGGGTGAGCCCATGTTGGGTGCCTCTGCTTCCTGAAAGCGCAGGGTTTTCCATGAGCCCCAATCCTTCTGCACAGGAACAAGAGCACCTGAGGGTGAAGGAGCCGGAGAAGCAGGAGACAACAGGCAGAGAAATGTTCAGGCTTTGGGAAGGAAGCAGGGTGCTCACTTTGGGGGAGGGGCAGGCTGCTCATTCCTCACAACCAGTAAGGAACAGCAAGGGCTGCAGACCCCAAGAAGCAAAGATGGATTTGTGCTTCTGTGGCAGGAAGGATGCTTCGATTTAAAAATAAACCATCACGCCATCTAGTTCACAAAGGAAGCCGACTGCTGCTCCTCCTCTCTCCTCAGCCCCGTGTGGGCTTGCTGGTGAATGAAAAAATATGTGTGGGCAAATCAGGAGGCAAAAAACAAAGGAGGAAAATAAACATTCAGCCATCTTCAAAGACAGGTGCATTGATGAGGTTTGACTTTGGATTCTCCAAGCAAAATATGCATGAAAGGTTGACGACCTAACCTTTGGCAAAGGAAAATCGCATCTCTTTAGCAAAAGGAGGAGGGTCTTACGTGGCTGCCCTTTAAGGCAGGGCTGCCTGAGCAGGCTCACAAATGGGCCTCCCAGTAACCGAAGACCAGCTTAAAGACAAAGGGCTTACACTCACGTCAGATTTGTGGAAAAAGTACTGAGCACTAAACAAAAGGATGTCCTGAAATCATGGGGAAAGGCAGAGGGAGGAAGCAAAGGCAAACCCAGGGACCGACGTAAATGAAGAGAAGAAAATCGCTACACGGTTCCAGCTCTGACAATAGTGTCACAGATAGTGGTGCACGATGTGCCATAAGGGAGGCTTCTGCACCAGAAACACATGGGCACATGGGGGGCACAAGGGCAGGGAGCTAAAGTGATTAAAGGGGAAAGGGTGTCCTTGAAGAAAGGGAGAAACGGGGGCACCCCACCGCCTTGGGGTCAGCAAGGAGCAAACACCTGAATCTTTTGGGGCCGGTGTGCTCTGCAGGCCTCAGCCTGGGGCTGAGCGCAAGTGGCTCAATAAACAGGTTACAAGTGACATACATGGCTGGGGCCGGACCTAAGGTGCATCTTTCATATGGAATGACACAGTGGGTGTGACCAGATGCAGATGGCAGAGCGAGAGAGCGAGAGCGAGAGCGAGCGAGCGAGCGAGAGAGAGAGAGAGAGAGAGAGAGAGAGATGGGGGGGGAGAGACAGCAGCTCATGCCTTTCACGGGTGACCGTGGCCCCTGCACTTTCCCGAGACGGTGTGTGTGGATCCTGAGGACACGGCAGCAGCTGCCTGGGAGCGGGGCTGCAGGGTAGGGTCTGGGCGGGCAGGACGCAGGGAGCGCGCCCAGGCCGATAAGGCTGTGCGGGAGCGGGCCCCAGGGCGGGACGAGCACGCTTGCACCTCGCTTTCTGTACTGACCGCCAGGCGCTGCCCGAGGCGCAGGGAACGTAGGAGGGCGGCCCATCCCCTGGCGCCCCGGGGGTCAGTTCCACTGCCCCGCGTAGCGGCCGAGTCCCAGAGGCTCCCTCGGGGCGCCTGGTGAGGGAGGGAGAGGCACCCTTTTCACCGTTGCCTGCGGTCAGAACACCGCTGCCGCGCCAGGGGAGCTCGGGGACTGCCTTCTCCTTGCCCGTGGCCCTCTCCAGGAGGACGCTGCCTCCTGCAGCCACGTCTCCCCTTCTCTGCGGTGTCGCCGGGCAAACGCGAGGGACCCGCGGCTGCCGTGGGAGGACGGGGCTAGGACCGGGCCCGCTCACCCGGAACCTCAGCCCCGTCCCGGACCCGCGCGGCCGCGGCGGGCGGGCAGCTGAGCAAACAGCTCGTGGGCGGCGGCAGGAGGCGGCAGGCGCCGCGGGCCTCCGGTGTTTCCGGCCCTGCGCCCGTCTGCCCGAGCCGCGCGGCCACCCAGCCGGGGCGCGGACACTCGAGAGCCGGGGCGCAGCGCGCGCCCGGCCGCAGGCTCCGTCAGGAGTTCTGGCCCGAACCCCGCGGACCGCTGCCGGGCCTCAGTGCCCCCACGCCCCGCGCACGCGGCACGGACACGCGGGGCGCACCCACGCGCGTCAACCAGGGCAGAGACCCGGAGACGCAGACGGGGACGAGGGCCGCTGCGGGGGAAACTGAGGCGGGGGCGACGCGTGGGACCCGCGGCCACCTTACCCGGCGCCCCCTCGGACCCCTCCTTTCCCTCAGGCGCCCCTCCCCCTCTCGCGTTGGGGCGCCCCCTCCCAACCGCCTATTTCCTCAGAGACCCCTCCCCCAACCCCTCATTCACAAACGCCCGTCCCCCGGCGCCCTCTTTCCCTCAGACGCCCCTCCGCACCCTGTCCCCACTCACCGAGCAGCCCCGGGAGCGGCCGGGCGAGGGACGCGGGCGCGGCAGGCAGGAGCAGCGGCCGCACGAGCAGCAGCAGAAGCAGCGGCGCGAGCGGTGGCCCCATGACGGCGGCGCTCAGCGCTCAGTCCTCCGCGGCCTCTCCTCCCGGTGCTCCGCGCCGCCGCGGTTTCAGCACCGGACAGCGCCGCCGGCCCCGCCCAGGCCCCGCCCCCGAAACGCCCCGCCGCTCCAGGACACGCCCCCGCCGCACGTCGTCCTCAAGCCCCGCCCCGGCCCGCCCCGGCTTGCCCCCTCGCTGCCAGCCCGCCCTCAAGTCCCGCCTCACCACGGCCCCACAGCTCCCGCGCAAACCACCCGCCCTGCTTCCGACCGCAGGCCCCGCCCCCGACACGCCCCAGAACGGCCCCCGACTCTCTCTCTCTCTCTCTCCCGGGCGCCCGGCCCTCGGCCCCCTTCCACCTGCTGGCGCTCAGCCTCTGCCGCAGTACCTCTGTCAGTCAGCCCTCGAGCCCCCAAGCCCTCCTTCCATCTCCGTCCCCACCTCACCTGCGTACGCCGCACCCTTTCCACGCCCCTCGCGGACCCCCTTTTCACCCACCACACCCCACCCACCAAGCCACTCCCTGCGGCCCTCTCTTCACCCACCACCCGCCCCTCCCCACGCAGAACCGCTCCCCACCCACCATATTCCCTCTGAGGACCTCTTCCCCACCCCGATTCCCGTGCCTCCTGCGGAACCCTCCCTAGCCACCACCGCCCCTAGGAGCCCCCGTGGACCCCCGTCCCGCGGAAGCCTTTCTCACCCACACACCCCCCACGAGCTCCCTCTCCACCCCCGTGGACCCCTGCAGACCCCAGGCCCGCCTGCCCAGGGGGCCGGGGATGGGGATTTGGGAGGTGTGGCACTGGCCTCCCTCAGATGCGCCGAAGGGTCCACGGGGAGTCAGCGGCACCCCGTCCTGGTACAGAAAGGCAGAACCTTCCCTGCCGGCACCACGGGCCGTGACCCAACGCTGTCCCATGCAGAGCCCGGGATCACACCCGGGGTCAGAGTGGCTGGACCTGGGTGGGAACATCACCTGAACAGGCAATGCTGGGACTCCCTGGAGCCCAAGCTGTGCAGGGTCTGAGAGTGTGTGGCCCCAGTGTGGGGATGGGGTGTCCTCAGCCCGCAACGGGGAAGGGCTTGTGGGAGCCTAACCTGGAGTATCAGCTGGGAATGGGGGCTGGAGCGTGGAAGCCCCTCCTGAGATCTGAGCTCCTGTCAGGGGGTCGGGATTCTGCGGGGGTGGAGGGGGGAAGGCGGGGGTCGCTGGGCAGGGGGGACGGTGAGGGGAGGGGCCCTCAGATGGGATCTGCATGCGGTTCTCCCCTTCTTCCTGTAGCTGGGCCCTGTGCGGGCCACTGTCCCAGGGTCTGGGGAAGGGCTCCAGGGACCTGTGCACTCCCTGGGAGACTACTTCCTGAGGACCTAGGTACAGCTGTGCTGTGGGGGTGGGGGGGGGGGGGGGAGGCAGAGACAGCGGGCATGAATGTGTGAGTATGTGTGTGTGGTGTGTGTCCCTCCGCAGGAGGGACAGGAGCCCAGGAGTCTTAAGCTTGAGGGCAGGACATGGAACTCCGTCCAATGATGTCACTTTGTGATGCAAAGGATCCATTACCAGTTACCCTCACTCCATTTCTCTGTTGTAGATGAGGTTCTACGTCATCACATATGACAGTCACTGCAGCTCTCCACGGACCACAGCCTAACTGCGCCCAGGACAACTCAGAAGCAAAGTCTGGGCACACTCCACCCGCATTTCAGTGAGGCAGGGAGGAGCTTAGGGCACCTCCCGAGCCTGCATCCTGGAGGCTGTTTGCTTTTGGGGCTGTGGTTCAAAGGGGCCTGGACTGTTTGTTCCTCCATTGTGTGGCTGGCTGCTGCTGTGTCTTCCTGAACCTGTCCTGCTTCACCCAAGTGCCCCAACCTCAGGACTGCTGTCACGTCAACATTGGGGGGTAAACACCCTGAGAAAGGGAAAGTGGGGAACCGGAGGCTAGGAGGTTACAGTGACAAAGGCACTGGGAAGCAGCAGCAGACCCACACAGGATGGCCCCGGAAAGAGGGAGGATGCCCCACCATTCCTGTGTTCAGACCTGAGCAGACCAGCCCCGGGCTGCACTCCACAAGCCGAGACCTCCTCTCCCCTGAAATGACAAAGGCTGAGGGCAGAGAAGTGGAGTGTGTGGAGGAGGCAGGGAGGGAGCCATTCCTACCCCCTGCTGCAGACCATCGCCCCACAACGCTGCCCACCGCTCCACCATCCTGGTGGCACCACGAACCAACCACCATTCTGAGGCCTCCTCCGGAGTGCCCCATGCCCCTGCACTCCCCACCACAGCACCTCCCTGCACCAAGCACCACCCCAGTGTGAGGAGAGGGAAGCTGCACCCCCAGTGCTGTTCCTGGGCCCCAAAGCTCATAAGGAAAGGACTGGGCTGAGCATGTTGGAGGCTGTTGCCAATAGCCGTGCAGCGTGTTGGCTGCAAGTACTGTTCCCCTATGGCCACAAGCACTCCAGGTTGTCTTTGTGGGACTTCTCCCCTGGACATGTGTCCTTCCACATGTGCCTCAGGCAAAGGCCTGGGCTTCAAGGGGGGCGGGCAAATGCTCTATCCTGGAATGTCAGTCACAGTCAGTGAGCTGAGTTGGTAATGGTGGGAGCTGAGGCTGACACTGGCTCCCAAGGCCGCTCCCCACTCCCCATCTGCACCTGCGTCTCCCTGTCTCACACTGCCCTCTGCTTTGCCAGGGCTGCTAGAGGCCTCTCTGTGGCTCTTCTGATGGGCTTGCTGGCCTGTGTAGGTCACCAGCCAGGCCTCAGGCTCCTTGTTACTAATTAACAGTCACCAGCAGGGAACAATGAGACGAATGGCTAACTTCACAAAGACCAACTAGGCCCCAGCCCATGATCACCATGACAGACAGGCGCCAGGATTATCCCCATCCTGCAGGTGAGGGGATAAGCTGAGGGGACTCAAACCGTCTTCCTAAGATCCCGCAGCCGCTGAGTGGTGGAACTGGGGCTCACACCCACGGCAATCTTGCCGAGAGTTCAGCAGACATGCTGCCATCGCCACCCTTTCAAGTTCACCGTCTGATCACTTGGTGAGAAAAGTCCGGAAGCTAGTCCTCATGATGGCACCTCAACGCCTGCAGAGCAGGTGGTCAGCCAGGGGGTCGATGCCATGGCACTGGGCATCACAATGGGCTTTGCGACTGTTATCAGTGAGTTTCTTTCCCTTCAGGTTAGTGGTAGACCAGAAGCCACATGCACTAATCTCCACCAAAATTTACACTTAGCAGGTCACATTCTCTCAACAAGCTCACTAATCCATGTGTTTCTAGAAGACATTCATACCCTCTGGTGCTTCCCCAGAATGTTCTAGATGGAGAGGTGATACATGGAACCCTGGCTGAGGCACAGCAGCAGAAAGGGATCAAGTCAGAGCCCTGGGCGCTGTCTCCCGCTCAGGGACACCTGGCCCAGGACCCGCTTCTCCTCACATTGTCACCCAGCACACAGGCACCTTGACCCACGGGTGCACGAGACAAAGGGCAGGCCTTCGTCAGACCAGGGCTGTGCCCGGTGGGGCCTCTGTTCTCTGACCAGTTCTGCTTGGAGCCAGGGTGCAATGTGTCTGAAAGTGCCAGCTCTCACCAACGGGGCTCACTTCCCATCAGAGTAACCGAGTGCTGCCACGTGGATGTCAGAACAAGTCTCTGTCCTGTGAGGGACCACTTGTCCCCCCACAGGGAGTGGGCCCGAGGACCACAGACCACCCAGCCCTGATGGACGGAATGACAGCCCCCTTGGGGAGGCAGGGATATACGTCTCTGAGCACACGGAGCAGAGCTAAGACTGCGGGGTGGTGGGCTGAAGTCCTAATTCAGAATTGATATGTTCATTGGCAGAGCCAAACCAGTACGGCTTTGCATCCCATCTGGACTCTAGCTCCCACTTGGCGGCACTGGAGAGCTAGCTGACTTCAGGGACGGGTGCAGAGCAACACCCAGTTCGGGTGGCCTGTACTCTCACTCCCACTGCGAAGATTTAGTAACCCCCCAGGTGGCCCCGTGGTGCCCATACCGCGTGTGAACTGTCAGCGTGAGCTTCCTCACACAGCACACGCTACAGGGTGTAGCGGGGATGTCCGAAATAAGGAAAGGGGAAGTATGTGTGTTGCCTCCTGTTTCAGGGGCTTCGCGTCGACACCTTGCTGGTGGGAGAGGAGGAGCACCCATCACCCAGACTTTAGAAGAGTTGGCAGGCCTACCGGACTGGCCCAGGCCTCATAGCTCAGGAGGCTAAACTGAGCAGGATGCCAGAATGCCCCCACGGCTGTCTCAGAAATCCAGGACCAGGACGCTCCTGGCATGACCCTTCCCAGGGACGCCGGGGTCGTGTGCAAGCAGCAGGAGGACCCAGTTGAAGAGGATCCTCCTGGCTGAAGGCAGAACAGTGTGACTGCTTAAAGAAATGACTGCAGTGGAATCAAACCCACAGACACAGATGCATGTGTCCACCACAACACCAGAAGCACTGGTGCCCTTCAAAGGCCGCAAAGACATCAGCTCACTCTTCTACAAGTTGTGAAAGGATCAGAGCATTTTTCCTGCCTGATCACAATCATCAGCTGTCGATAACTAGATGTGCAGCAGGACGTCATCCATGGGGCAGAATACATTTTCTGCCGTCATAGCCCCAAAGCACTAGTGTTCACAGCCGGCCACAGAAAATGGCCTTTGCAGAAGGCCCCGAGTCTAGCAGGGAAGTTCCCACAAGTTGCTGGAGTAGAAATCTAGGGCTGGACACACCAGGAAGGGGAGAGGAACAGTTTTGTTTCACTGTGGCCTCTCCCCCAGGGCCCAGAACCCCTCTGTCCCTGATTCCTCCCACATGGGAACCTGAGAGCACATGAGCATGGGGTCCCAGCTGTGCAGACAGCCCTTCTCTCACCCCATCAAGTGCTGAGGTCCCTGCACGATCCTAATAACTGATTTTATTTTTAGACAGAGGGGAAGGGAGGGAGAAAGAGAAACATCAATGTGTAGTTGCTTCTTGTGTGCCCCCTACTGGGGACCTGGCATGCAACCCAGGCATGTGTCTGGACTGGGAATCGAACTGGCAACCCTTTGGTTCGCAGGCTGGCGCTCAATCCACTGATCCACACCAGCCAGGGCTGGATACATTTTTTTAAAAACCCATCAAACCACTGACTTAAGATCAGTATTTTTCACTGCATGTACAGTATTATTCAGTTTTTAAAATAGCGATAGCAATTTCTCTGGAATTTCAGAGATCACGCTGGGGTCCCATCACAGCCATACCCCAGTGTGCTGAGGGTCTTGGAGAAGACACGGGAACATCGTCACGAGCATACGAGGTTGGCTTGCACTCAGCACCCTAACCTCGTGCCACGGCAAGAGCACATCACACAGCCAACCGAGGACACCGGCCAGCGAGACCCCGCAGTGGCAGGGTCTGCGTGTTGCCTGGTGGACTGTGTGGACATATGGAAGCTGGCCTGGCCTACCTGAGAAGCAATCCCCAGGAACCCTCAGGACGTGGAGGTGTGCCAGTTTCATGAGGCCGCAGAAAAGCTCTTCCACAGACAGCACACAGTGCTTTGCTGTTTGCCTCAAACCAACACACACGAGGAGGTTTCTGCACGGACTGGCTGTGGCCTGCTGATGGCGATGGCACGAGAGCCGTCCATTTCTGAGCTTCTTGGAGAAACAGAGGCCCTGAAAACTGGGCGCTGCTTTACTCTTTTGCCAGGGAGCTGAAGACAGAATGAGCATGTAACCGAGGAACTCACTTCCCGTCTGTCACTGGGTGGCCTCCCAGGCCCGAGGGTGCTGACCAGCCATGATGTAGGACCCATGGACAACAGGGGTCAGGGATGAATGTGGAGACTTCCTGAGCAGGTGCAATGGGACAGAAGTCTGTGGGCACCATGACAGCTCTCAGGAAGATAAAATATCGGTAGTTCAGCCTCAGACTGAAGGGCTCACATCTGTAGCCGCAGGGCCTATCTCAACCTCAGGGAGGCAGCTCCAGGCCCCCGTGTGTGGCCTCCCCTTGCACAGCTGTGACCTCGGCCGCTGCACCTTCTCCTGGTGGGAGATGGTTCCCCAAGAATTCAACCCTTGTCCCTACAGGGAAGAACTCAGACTAGTATTTTTAAATTACACAGATAGGTACTGTCATTGCTTTATTGCAGTTTACAAGCAATATTACATATATATAAACGTCATTTTTAAAACCACCAGGTTTGCTAGAAAGGTGACTTTCTTTTGCTTTGCACCATGGGTTTCTGGAGTCCTTTACATTAAATATATTATTTTGCTAGCACTGGGCAAATATTTAAGAAAGTTTGAGCTTCCTACTCATACCTTCCCCAAATAAATCCCACCTTCTCTATTATATGGGGTATTAACATTAAAAACACTAGGAAAATACACATTCATTTTCTGTAAATTCCTTTTCTCTATTTTTAAATAATCAAAGATGCTGGCTCTGTTATGAATTCAAAAATGCTCCCAAAGTTCTTGATGATGATTCGTAGAGAAATCTGAAACACAAGGAAAGAAAGAATTGGCTACAGAAATAAGTAACCAAATTATCCAAATGTACATTTTCACAAAGTAAATGTAAAAATGGTTTGCAACTGAAGACACTTAAAAAGGAAGTAGAAGCAGCCTGTCACCATCGCCTAGACTGTCCTCAAACATAAGCGGAGAAGGAAACTGCTGTGTCCAAGTGGATGTGAGACTCATGGACGAGCCATCGGCAATGGAGCAGTCATCGCCGTCCCCACGGCCAGCAGCTCAGGCCCCCAGGACCCCTCCGCTCGAAGGAAAGACATGCTCACCAGCCGTGCTTTCGACAGCGTGCTTCGCTCTCGTTTGTGAGGCTCCGCACCCTACTCAGGTCTGCAGCCCATGTGACCATGACGCGTGCACTTCCCTCTCTGGCTCCCAGAATGTGAGCTCTTCCTGTCCACACGAGGTCACACTGTTACCTGGACACTCACCCCCTGGTTCAGTCACTGAGACCTTCAGACACACCTCACTGCTCCCCACTCCCCGGCCTGCTTCGCCGAGTTTCCCTTTTCTCAGACTTCGTCTGAGTTCTGTTGCAGGCATCTAGGTCAAGAACCTTCACTGGGCAGCTGGCACATGCCGGTGTGTCTCCTCCTCCGAGACTGAGCTGCACACAGTTACGCACTCAGGTCCACCCTACTGCCACCTTTCTCATCCCCAGTAACTCCAACAGGGTGCCCAGCACTCCCTTCAGAGTGGGAACTTCACCTCCCCTCACATGGGCCAGCTAACCTCTCAGTTCCTTCCTAGACACAAGTGCCAATCTCTATCCCAAATGACATCTCTTCAACCAGTGTCCCGGGGTCTTGCTCCTCAGGGACACAACCCACCTTGTGGCCCAGAACAGCCCTGACTGGTGTTGATATGAGCACATGTGTACCTGAATTTCCTAGTGGCTACATTAAAAGAGATTGAAAGAATCAGGTGAAATCCATCACCTCAAAGTATTTCACTTAGGCCACAGGTGGCAAACACAAGGCCCACGGGCCGAATCCCGCTCTCCACTTTGTTTCTACCCGGCGGCAGCTCTGAGCTCTTGCTTAACTGTTAAGGAGTCCTAACTGTTAGGACTGTACATTGATACAGTCCTAAAATTACACTTGGCCCTCTGAAGGCCACCTCGAGGCTGATGTGCCCCTGGTGAAGATGGGTTTGACACCCCTGCCTTAGGCCAATACACCCAACACACATCAGCCGTAGCAATCAGTACACGAATGCTGCTGTCACTCTGCGGTCTCGGTCCTGCCACCTCCAAACACTGGGGCACGCGGTGCTCTGGCCACAGCGCAGCTCAGACTCATTTTGCCACGTTCAGTCTCCACGTGCGACAAGCAGCCAGTGTGGGGCCAGCACACGTCTAGAAATATTTTTAAGGTTCCTCTTTATCCCTGGAATTCAGGAATTTTCTTGACTTAGGTGTGATTCTCCCCCCACCAATCCCGTCCACAATTTAGTAAAAACAACAACGACAAAAAAAAAGTATCTTTAAAATCACACATTTCTTCAGTTCTGGGGAACTCCCTCCTGTCGTTTGTTGAATTACTGCCCGTCTCGGGTCTGTTTTCCTGGTCTTTGTCTCCATGGCTCCTCTTCACTGGTGTCTGCTCTGAGATACTCCTCTGGTGCGGTCCCTCGGACCACCTACAATCTGATTCTCAAGAGTGCATCTCTCCTGTGTGCCGGTGACATTTCTAGTCCAGGGTTTAGTTCTAGATCACATTTTTGGGGCTACAAGTGACTTCTTGAAAGACTCACTACGATGGCCTGGCTGGTCCCGCTGCTCTTGTATCAGTGGGTGTTCTGACTGTTCCTCTCTAGCCACTGGGCCACCCTGTGTGTGGTGGTTCTTGTCTGTGCCCTGTGGACACTTGGGGGGAGCAGAGACGGGGAAGCTGCCACCACAGCCGCAGGGCCTCTGCTCCTAAAGAGACCCCTCTGCCCCTAAAGAGACCCCACCACTCTCTGGTCCCCCAGCCTCAGCAACAGAGAAGACCTCGCCCAGTGGGTCAGCTTTTCAGGGCCCAGAGAGACCAGGACAATCACGAGGGCAGGTGTCAGCCAGACCCAAGCTCCCTGGTGGCCAAGAGGGAACACCCTCTGCCACACCCAGGAGCAGGACACCTGGGAGTCACCCCCCCCCAGGATCTCAAGTTTATTAATTACCCCAAAACATTATCTCCTTAAGTGAGACTAATTTAAAAATACTTAAGAGAAAAACACTAGGTCCCCTTGACAAAAGTGCTGCGAACTATCGAGTAATGAGCCGTCCGAGCCGACCTGAGTCCAGACTGGCATCGAGCCAGCCCCCACAGGCCTCCGGTGCCAGGGGCACCCCTTGGGCTGGCAAGGTCCAGGGGCCAACTGGCCCAAGACCACACTGCGGATAAGGGCAGAGGTGGGTTCAAACCCAGGCTTCTAACTACCCTCAGGGCCTCAGACGAAAAACGCTCAGCTATTCGTGTATTTACTCAAGCTCCTATTACCTGCACTGAAGGCACTATGTAGACCAAAGAAATAAGTATCATTAAAGGACAAAGATGAATGAGATGTTAGAGCCGGAAAGGGCAAACCTCAGACAAATCCAATCCCGGGCCAGCTTCCTCTCGTGTGTGACAACACATGTGAACTTGGTGACGTGTTCACCCACTGAGTCTCACCATCTCTATACACAGGCCAGAAGCCGGTCTCCATGAGCTGCCCGAGGCCCACGGCAGGCTGTGCTCACGTGCAGAGAGCACCCCGCACAGCCAAGGCCACAGGGGGCCACAGGGCGAGCAATGATGCGCGTGCTGACGGAGGAGCAGTCTCATTTACGCGGCACACACACTTGGTGACAACCGACGTGCGTGCATCTGAACGAGCTGTGAAAAGCAGCCAGCCCCAAACCCATTAAAAAAAGACTACTAAAGCTACACACAGCAGAACAGCATCGTATTGTCCATCAGTACTTGACAGCAGAAAGAGCTTGCTTGTTCAGGGAGTGCTGCTTCCCTCCAGGTGGAGACAGACCCAGGCTGGGGCTGCACATATGCGAGTGACAGCGGTGAGTGACACGGCGAGTGCCTGACACACCGCATGGCTCACGGACTCCGTGAGAGAAATTCACGGGCAACACGACCCTCAAGAACACTTCCACTTCCACAATCTCTGTTCGTAACCCTGCTGCCACTCGCAAACCACTGACGAAAGCAGTGCAGACTTGACGCTGGCCCCCGCGTGGCACCCCTGAGAAAACACACTGGGGTCACGGGGCGCCGTGCTGGTGAGGGGGTCCAGGGCGGCGGCAGCGTCTGTACTTGGGGCCCAGCAGACCAGCTGACCAAACGCCAGCTCTGCTGTGGAGAAGGGAAGTCGGTGCACTCAGGAAGCACTGGCGTCTACTCCGGAGCCTGCAGTACTAATGGACCTAGGGCCCCCCGAGACTTAAAGGTGCTGACCTGCCTTAACGTCTTTACTCCAACATTAAGTCAGAATTCCAAACTATAGTCTTAAATCTTAGTGTCCACCTTCCATCAGGTCAATTTTTGGACAATGGATTTTCCAATGTGCCTCTTGTGTATTTAAGAGAGAAGCCAGTGTTCCACGGTCTCTACCTATTCATTTTCTTGGATGTTTCCTCTTTAAAGGGAAGAACTATTTTTTCTGCCTGTGCATTAGCTTAGCCACACAACTGCTGAAACAATGGAGCAAAAACCGTTACATAGCCTGTACTTAAATTCAGTTAAAATCCTTTTCCTTCCAGAGTGTTATGTGGTCTGAGGCCTTTTTCCTCTCCGTGTGTCAATAAGTAACACACTCAAGTGATCACCTCAACACTCTGCAAGTGGAAATGGAAGAGATTCCTCGCAAGGAGCAAGGATCCCCCCTTCCTCATATCCTCCTATCTTCAGAACAGGACACGCCACTCGGCATCCCCAGCATGGTCCTGCAAATGTTATTGCTACCACAGAGATCTTCTGAAGTGCTCTGACTTCCGAGACTGACGCCCCGTGAAGATAACTTATCGTTTCCACAGCTGGCAATGTTGAAGGCCACAGTTAACATCTGTGCCTGGTGAAGATATTTACACTGCCATGCATTTCCTGAAATACACAAACGCTCCTCAGTTTTCTCCAAATCAGAAGGCCACTTCCCTCTTCACCACATTGTCTGGAAATAAAACAATTTCATGAAAGCTCCAGTCCTTGGGTTTCTCCTTCACATATACAGGTGCAAAATACTTGGTAGTGTTTAGAATAAAGTATAAAACTGAATGCATTTCCTTAGCTCACAACTAAGGAGGCCCCAATGCCCCACTCCAGTGCCCAGCTCAAGGCCTCCTTGAGGCACGGTGCTCAGCCTGGACAGTGGGGTTTCCTCTTCCCGGCCTGATCCCTGCGGAGCACATGGGTCCCCTGCCAGGTTCCCAGAGGCTGCTGCCCCACAAAACCTCAGGGGGCGCTGTCCGGCTGGCAGCTCCCTGACCGGAGCAGGATGTGGAAGAGGGCTCTAGTGCTGGCTCCCCCAGCTCTCTGCCCCTGGGGACAGGATGCCCAGTGAGTCCTCCCAAGGGCCTCAGGGCTTATCCATCCAGGGAGTGGGCCTCAGGCCTGGTGTGCATTGGCCCTAGAGGCAGATAGGCTCCCACCGCTCCTTGCTTGAAAGTCAACTTTAACCCTACCTAGCCGATCATCTGTGACACCAATGGCCTGATAAGAATTCCTGACACTGGGCCTGCCTGTCCAGTCACTGTGTGGTTTCTGCCTACTGACCAGAATGCCACAGCTCTAAGGTCAAACACTCACCAGGAGGCTGGTACACTTGCATAATATCTGACAAATGGACTTTACAGGGAAGCCTTACTACAGAAAGAAACGCTTACAAAAATAAAAGGGTCAATTCATCAAAGAGACATAGCAGTTCTAAATGCATATGCAATATGCCCAGTATCATGTTGGCAAAACCTACAAAGTAAAACCCGCCTACCAGAAATGAACAGGTCCAGCAGGCAGAGAACCAGTAAGGACAGGTGTGGACTCAACAGCACCACCCCTCTGCCAGGTGCAATGACGTCTATCGGCCGCTCACCCAACAGCTGTGACATGTGCTTCTTGAGCTCCTGTGAATACTCACCACCCATAGAGAACACTCTGGGCCCTAAACACTCCTTGACAAATATAAAAAACACAAATCAAATGATGCCTGCTCTCAGACCACCATGGGATTAAAGCAGAAGTCAGTGCTGGAAAATCCTAACACATGTGTAGATTAAATGAACTTCTAAGTAACACATGGGTCAAAGAAACAATCTCAAGAGAAATAAGAAAATACTTCCAACTAGATGACAATGAAAACACAAGTTAGCGGAGTTCGTGGGATGCAGTGAAAGCCGTGTGTAGAGGGAAATCTGTGGCACCACATGCAGGTTAGAAGAGAAGAAAATCGAAACTCAATCCTCTAGTCGTCCATCTTAGGAAGCTAGAGAAAGAGCAGAATGAATTCAAAGTGGGCAAAAGAATAAAAATTACAGCAGAAATCAAAAAGATTAAAAATAGGAAATCAATGAAACTAAAAGCTGGTTCTTTGAAAGATCAATGAAATTGATAAGTCTTTAGAGAGGGTAACTAAGGAAAAAAAAGAGGGCTCAAATCACTAACATTAGAACTGAAAATGGGCGTCTCCAAGACCCCGTGGTCAATCAAGGGATAAGGAGGAGAGACCGAGAACTCTGCCAGCAAGCCTGACAACCCAGATGGGAGGGACCAAACCCCTGAAAGACACAGTTCACACGGGAGGAAATAAACCATCTGAATAGGCCTATTACCTATTTAAACATTGAATAATTAATGACCTTCCAAAGCAGGAAGCACTAGGCCCATGTGGGTTCACCAGTGAGTTCTACTAAGTATTTAAGGAAAGAGCTAAGCAATCCTTGACTATCTCTAAGAACCCTTTCTAAATGGTTGGCCAGCATCTCCATGACACCAAAGACAACACAAGAAAACTACAGACCAATCTCTCTCATGAACACAGATGCAAAACACTCAACAAAATATTACCAAATCGAATGCGACAATGCATAAAAAATTACACACCACAACCAAGTGGGATTTATCTCAAGTACATAAGGCTGGTTCAACATCTGATACTCAATTAATGTAACCCATCCAGAGGCTAAAGAAAAATTCTATAATCATATGACTAGATGCAAAAAAAGCTATTGATAAAATCCAGTACCAATTCATAACAAAAACCCATGAACTTGGAACAGAGTGGAGCTTTTCAGCTGGACAGAGAATATGGACAGAGGCCCTACAGCTGAGCCTGTCCTCAGTGGTGAGGACGGGGAAGCTTCCCCACTGAGACTGGGGACCGGGAAGCGGGCCCCTTGTGCCGTCCTTTCCAGCGTGGTGCTCGAAGCCCCAGCTCATGGGATAAGGAAAGAAAAGGGGAAGAAAGAAACCAAACTCTTCTGAAAGCCTTTCTCCAAGGGAGAAAGTGACTAGTTTCCCAGACATATATAAAACTGATCGCCTGGTTCACCCCCAGCCCCCACCAGGGAGAGAGCACACGTATTTCTGCAGTCTCTGGAGAGACCTTCCTGTCCCCTGCACATGCTCGCGGGAGGGTAACTGCCTCGAGAATGTCCATGGTTTCAAAAACATAGCAAACCATCAAAAATAATCTGTCTAGTTTAAAACCACGTAAAGTAAGTTTGCATGCCCTTACTTTTCTAGAGTGACAGTGTGCGAATGAAGTTCTGTTTCTGTTTTTGAAGACAGACATAGAGCTAAATTAAACATGCGCTCCAGGGGTTTTGCCCACAAGATGGGTCTACACTCACAGTCCTGTTCTCTAACTCTCTGGCGGTAAGAAGCGGAAGTGAGCACATGGTGTAAGACACACCCACGGAAGGAGCAGCTCTTCCAGGGTCATCACGCCTGCGGCATAACCAGTGCCTTACCTTTCCATGCTGTCCTCCTCCAAGGTTATCTCCATGAACTTCTTCAGTTTTCTGTGAACAGTAGCTGCAACCTCCCTCACTTTTGGACTTTTATGTTTCCCTGTATTAAAGGCAGAAAAACGGTTTTAGCGGGACCACACAAGACACACCTCCCTGTCGCCGATGCAGGCACAGTCCAATCTGGCGGAGCCTCGCCACTGAGCCTCAGCGCTGACCCCTCACTGAGCACAGACAGCAATGGTCCCCTCCCAGGGAAGCGAGGTCCAGGCACTGACAAAGCCCCTCGCAGCTCTGGGGCAGAGCTCCGATGAACGCACCCCGAGTCTGTCCATCAGCAAGTGCTCGCTCACCTGTGCCTCCGTCGGAACTACAGCCACCACAGTGTAGTCACCACCTGGCAGGCAAATATTGGGCTGGCTACAAAGTTTGTTTGGTATTTTCCATAGGATGGTTTAGTAGTGCTCAGTTGTCTTTAACTTCATCTGAAACAATTTTGTTTCAGCGTGCATTACAAAAAGAACTTATCAAAAGTGGCAAATTTTGTGCAGCCATTTTAATATTGAAGATGGAATAAATATGCAACATTTTTGGCATATCATGCTTTATTATTTCAAGAAAGGTAAAAATGCAACTGAAATGTAAAAAACGATTTGTGTAGTGTATGAAGAAGGTGCTGTGATCGATCGAACATGCCAAAAGCAGTTTGTGAGGTTTTGTGGAGATTTCTCACTGGATGATGCTCCACAGTCGGGTAGACCAGTTGAAGTTGATAGTGATTAAATCGAGACAGTAATTGAGAACAATCAATGTTCCACCACACGGTAGAGAGCTGACATACTCAAAATATCCAAATCAATGAAGTTAATGGGGAACATGAAATATGTGCCTTATATTCTATGGAAAAAACCATATGGACTTTTTGGCCAACCCAATATTTAAATACCTATGAAATACCAGGTGCTTGCCAGCAACCCACTCTCCATCCACAAACCTCTGCCTGCCGCCGATCTCCAGATCTCCAAGTGGGACATGCGCTGCGGGGAGGCTTTTCTGAGGCCTGCCCCAGGCAAACCAGTTACGAAGTATTGTTATAAGACAGCAGACATAGATGGGCTAGGCTTACTGGGAAAGCTTGTTTCTATGTATCTAATAGCAGCACTCTGTGTATGATGCATTATCTTAGAAAATGATTTCGACATTATTAAAACTGAACAAAAACATAGGTACAGCAGTCCATCTGCAGGACACTACTGTATTGCACGCTGAGGAAAGTGTGTGGTAGGCGTCTCCAGGCACTTTCCCAGCATTATTTCAACTGGCCAGGATATTCACAACAGGCAAGGGTAAGGCTTAAGCAAATCAGCAGGTACATTGAATATTAACACCAAACATACTGTCATTAGCAAAAATACATTCAGACTTTTAAACATAGGTAATAAATGACAAATGCACGGAAATTCAATTCTGAGGCACAGGAGGGACATGTGATGGGTCCAGTGCGGAAAGGTGATGGAGGAGCATTAAGAAGCTCAGGCCAGTGGGTTCCTGGCTGGTGCAGCTCGTCAAGCAGAGGGAGCCACACAGAGAAGTGACAGGGCAGAGGCCTGTGCAACACGGATGAGCTGAGGTGCCGCATGTTCCTGACAGTTCTGAGTGAGGGAGACCCAGCCACAGCCCAGACAGCATAGAAAGAATTTAACCAACCTTTATTAATAACCAAAATAATATGTGTGACAGCCGTAAGACACACAATTCCTTCAATATCATCAGTAGTAACACATGCCTTTAACTCTTCTAAAAATGACCTGCAAAAAACAAACACCCGAAATTACTCAAGAGTGTACATTCTAACACTTTACAGAAAGACATACACAGGTCAGATTCATCAACCACTGTGAATTCCCGTGCCCACACTTTTCACGTAAGTAAGCAAGCCAAACCACACAGGTGAGATGCTCAAATCAGAATGGGACTTCTGGTCAAGTGAAGGAAGCTATCACAATATACACGACAAAAACTTAGTATGTTACTGAAAGATAATTCACAGCTGCTAAAATGATGCCTTTTAAACTCTCCATTGAACTTATCTGCCATTAAAGTTCCACAGGTATCAGGTATCTGCAAGACTATTCTTTCTTTGAATAATCAGTCCTGTATAATGCGTCACAAGCCTAGGACTTCAGGCCAATGACATACAGGCTGCAGAGATGCATGCGAGCTGGGTGACAGCCAGACTGGTGTCTAATCCAGTTAAGTTCTGGGAGCTTACACAGTAAGAGGTGTTTTACTATGTGAACACCTTAAATGTTTCCTCTCACTGAATTTTAGTCATGAGAAGCATAACCAGATATTGTTTGGATGAATATATTTTACAGAAAATTAGAGAAGTTCTACTTTACATACACTTATACAGCCCCAGAAAGGCTCTATAAGTATAATGGAAATATTTTTAATCACTGATAAAAGGAGAGATTATTCTATGGAATGTTTTTTCAGGAAAAAAAACCACAGCTCTGAGAAATAAAGAAAAATCTGTGAGTAAAAGGAATGGAGAAAAATCTGAGTTCTTGCAGCCACGAGAGTATCGCGATAATAAGAAGTTATTACCTGACCACATTTGGAGATTTTATGATTATTCCTATTAAACACCTTGAAAACGGGGGCAGATCTGAAAGACACTCTGGGGGGGTGAGCTCTTCTACATCAGAAACCTAAAAATAAGTAATTTCAAATCAGTAATTTATCAACAGAGACTGAGACTTAAACCTTATTTTACATAGCTTTGGGTTTTCGTCAACACTTGAGAAAAGCTTTCCAGAAACTCGAAAGAATGACTTCACTAACTGTTGAAATTTCTACAGTAACTCTGATCCATCTGTTACTGTATACAGGGTGTCTTATTTGGTTTGAGCGAATAAAAAAGACAATGTCACTCAACAAGCCTTCCGTCAGATACACTTTAATTTGATGTCATCCTCTGTAGACAATGTCTTATACGCTAAACAACTTTAACTCGTCCTGTTAGCCCAGATCTGGTTTTCCCCATTTCGAACTTACCGACATTCTGAACAGGAGAACCCCTGGCTGTGGGGGTTCCTGCAACCCACAGGGTCCTGAGCGACAGCCCCTCCCTGGCTGTGAAAAAGAGAACGGGGTGGACGCAGCCAGTGTCCCCTGGAGGGGCAGTGAGAACTGCTGGTCTGCACCCTGGGGGGGCCCTGCCAGGCCTCTGTCCTCTGACAGCACCTCGTGAGTTCAAGGCCTCTTGTTATCGGTGATGAACCCCATGTGAAGTGTGGCCCTCCTGCAGCCCACCACTGCCTCTACCTGCCTCGGGGAACCCCTCTCACACTCCAACCAGTCAGCACTCCCAACCAGCCCCCCGTGTCTCCTCTGCCAGGCCCTCCCTGTGCTGTAGTGCCGCTTCTCGTTCCAGGGCACCGCATAGATAGAGGTCCACCCTCAAGCAGACTCGAGCCTTGGGGTGGCTGCGCCTCGTGACAGAGCTGCCAGATGCACAGAGGGAAAGTCACAGTGCCAACCTGCACCGAGGACAGCCAGACAGACACCATCAGTGTGGACACGCGACAGGAGTCCAGAACACTTCTCTTGGGAAACGGTGCACTTTCAGCTTTGCGGCAACACGACCCTCATAGCTACTCACCTCTGCCCTCGTAGCACAGAGCAGCCGCTGACAAGATGTCAGGAAAGGGCGGGTGTTCTCCCAAATAGCTACTTACAAAAGCAGAGGGCAGGCCAGGCTCCGCCCACGGGCCATCGTTGATTTATTTACCATTGTGACTATTTAGCACTGGAGAAAGTAAGTTCCAGTCCTTATTCTATGTATAATCTAGCAATTACTTCCTTAAACCAAATGACCTCCCTTCAAGTTTTAAGGGGGCCTTAAATTCTATTGATGATTTAAAATTCAGTTAACCTTTTTTATCTGTGATTTTACAATATAAAATCTACATAACATACATCTACGTTTTCATCCGTCAGTGGCAGTCCCTGTCAGGTCTCATCTTCTGTTGCTGAGGAAACCTATCTCCTCAGTCCCTGTTTCGTGCCTCCCTCAATGCACCACAGATCCCACATGGGAAAACAGCGCTTCCTGTTCCAAGTTCAGTTGTCAGCCTGACCATGACGATTTTGCAGCGCCCTGTGGCTAATCAATAAAACAAGCTATTGCGAGGAAAGGAGCCAGTGCGCTGGAGGAGGAATGAACAAATTACATGTCCAGCTGCTTTCAGAGCTCGGGTTTCCTGTGCTCGGAGAAGAGAAGTCACACTTGTGCCACCAAGGGGCAGGTGCACATGCGTGTGACCCCAGCCGCATGTCGGAGCTCTGCACCTGCTCACCACCCTCCATGACATTCACCTCATCAGCAGACAGGAATTTTAAGAAATGTTATCAGCTCACTTAAATCTCTAACACATGGCAAAAAGAAATGTTCATGAAAAAAAGACTCATTTGGTTTTAATCAAGAATGACAACATCCTTCGCTTACATTCCTAGTCACATGACTCTAAAATACAGACTACTGGGGAGGTCCGGCAGCTGGAGAAGCAGAGCCCCCACTAAACTGAGTTCTTTGAATACTTATTAAAACAGAAAAGGCATTACTGGCAAAAAAGAGCACCTGGTATAGTCAATAAGACACACAGAAGACTCAGGACCACGAACTTCACCTTTCGCAGTCGGTGACTTATCTCGACGACAGAGGCGGCCATCAGAGTGGAGAGCACCCCGTGGTGAACAGGCGTGTCCGCGTGCCAAGACTGCACTGCTGCTATGAACTCGAGCAGAGGGGTCTGAACGGAGTACAGGAGCTACGAGAGAGACACCAGCAGCAGCTGATGAACAGCAGGCCCTGGAGCAGGGGACATGCTGGCCGCCCTGCCCCAGGGCAGTGGTCGCTCATCCGTCTGACCTTTCCCACTGCCCACTGCTCCTTCCTGCTGCTAACTCACATCACTAAGCACCAGGGCCGGGAGCTGGGAGACGGCAGACGGGGTGGACGCCCACTCACAATCACTTGCCCGCCATTGTTTCCCCAAAGTGGAGACAAAACCTCTAAGAACAAAAGCTGCCAATCAGGACAGAAAGAAAAGGAGAAGCAGCATCACTGACGTGGAGGGGACATCAGCCGTGTGCCCCCGAATGCCGCTGCTCAGCCAGTGGTGGAGACCTGGGGAGAACAGGAAGGGCCGGGCCCAACCGAACAGCACAGACAGACCAGACATGCGAACCCACTCGTCAAAATAGACATTTCAAGTCACTCAGACATGGACTGGGCTAGGGAAACCACATCCACTAACCTTCAATTACCTCTGTCAGCAAAGAACAGAATAAAACGGAAACTTCAACATTTCATAAACCTCCTCCCATGTGAGCATTTTTTAAAAACTTCATTAAAGAAAGAATAGCTCGTTGCTGTTTTTAGCCACTAATTGAAAGCAATGGCCTCTCCAAGGACAATACAGTCCAAGGAGCCAAGCAAACCTGGCACCTGGGTCACTGGACCCCCAGTCAGCAAAGGGAGGTGGAGCCCCGCCCGCTCTGTGCCTCACATCCAACCAGAGGAGCTTAGCATGCGAGGGGAGGGTAAGCTAGGGCAAAAATCAGCATTTCATCAGGGAAAGTCTTGTCATCTACAGTAATCAAAATTAGCGTTCTCAAAAATATGTTGGATTTGGAAACCTCTGTGACATAACAACTGAGTACTCAGAAGACTTCTACAGCTCTTTCTCTGCCTCCTGACCTGCTGGGAGGGGGTGCTCTCCCTGCTGGCCTGTGACCTCCATGCAGGAACACCTGGCCCAAGGCTGACAGTCAAACCTGGGCTCCTGGCCCACCCCCACCTCCCACCCAGGTATAGACATTAGTGTGTCACACACCAGTGTGCCATGCTGTGCAGGCTGGCAAGCACACCGGCGGGCTGGCACCTGGTGGTGATCCCCTACACTGTGCTGCCCCTCACCGGACAGCCTACACCCGAGCAAGCCCACTCTAGCACCCGCCCGTCGGCTGAGGCAGCCTAACAACTGCCCTGTGAGGACGTGAGTACCCGCAGGCCTTCTTCCGGCTGCTTCCTGAAGCTCCAGGCCATACACTCCAACATTTTCTGAAAGACCTTCTGGACCATATCAAACAGCGTTCCCACTTCGTCTGAATCTGTTTTCTGCTTCAAGGAACTTCCAGTTATCTCTTTCAGAATGCCAAGGAGTAATGACACATAGAAGAATCCTTTCACTAGAAAGAAAATTGGAGAAATTAGCCATCTCACACGTAACTTGGTTGAAATTATTACACATTTTCACTTAACGTATGTGTATTAAGCCAACTTTAAAGAGGTAGTTACTGGTAAGCCAATATCAGATTGAACAAATTAGTCTAAATTTTAACATAAATCAAACCTGTTCCTTTTGAAATAAAACCAATAGTTTTGATAGCAGTGCCTTTGACTCACACACTGAGAACCGGGCTCACGGCACGTGTGGACATGCGGTGCCTCAGTTTCCAGATTAGAGAAGGTGTCTTATTTCTCACGCAAGAGCGACATGGAATCGGCACAGGCTCTTCAGCACCAGCCTGGGACGGCAGCCCGGGAGCTTTGCAAGCACGCTCTAACGGCCACACAGGCCGACTCCGTTCCACTCCTAACGCCTCTCTGCAGTGTGCTGGTTGTCCTTCTCTTCCGAATACCACCCCGCACTGTGCTGTGTTAATCTGGGAAAATGTTTTCCATGTGTGAGTCTAACCCTACAACTCCTCCTAGAGGTCTTCGATTCACCCCGTCTTAGATATTGTAAGCTCTCTCAAGACAGGTGAGAGGCTAAGCCCAAACCCAAATTTATATGCTAAAGTAAATAAAATAAAGGGCTGTGTTCCTTCAAGAACACTCTGGCACCACCAGAATACACCAACTTTCTAAAGTCTTTGCAAATATAGTAGAAACTTTCAAGAAACTAATCACTTTTACTATTCAAAAGGTAGCCAGGGGGCACACACCGTCCACACAGGTGGGCCACCTCAGTGGAGCAGGTGGAGGGGTCACTGAGCCCTTGAAAGGGCCAACAGCTTGGAAGCAGCCAGTGTGGAGAGTACAGGACCCTGGACACAGGAGGGTCTGTTCTTGCAGCCACCACAGGCATGGGGGACACCACACACTTCACTGGCACCTTCAATTACTGACAAAAACCTGAGAAGTTAAAAATTTTAACTCCAGTTGATTTCATTATGTCCAAGCAGTGTGTGCCCTGGAACCACATACACAGACAGCGCTTCAGTAACATGACCAATTCCTGGAGGCATGTGGGGGTTCACACCCGTGGAAGAGAGGACAGACCAAGTTCCTGCTTCCCTGAAGCAGGCAGGCAAACAGGCCACCGCTCGGCAGGCTGCAAGCGGACCACATGCCTGTGAGCCTGACCCGCACACTGCTCCGGGTGCCCAGCAGGCCGAGGCAGGCCCGCCTGGTCCCCCTGGCTCCGCCGGCCGTGTGCCCCTGCCTCAGCCCCACACAGGGGCCCTGGCTGCCATCAGCCTGCCCCGACTTTCCCACCTCAGACCATTTGCTGGCACTTTTATTAGAAAGGCCACCTTCCTTTCCACCTGTGCTATTTTTGCAAGGACTGCCACTTCTTGGTGCTGTCACACAGCCTGTTCAACAGTCAGCCCAAGTCACTGTCCACACGGCCATCACTGTTGGAGACAGACTTCCAAGGCCATCCCTTCTGGGATGTGCACCTTTTAGCCCGGAGAAGGCTGTGCTTCGTTGTTAATAACACGCGGTGACTGGGTTTTTAATTAAAATGTGTCATTAGTCCAGTGAACAGCAGACTCTGGGTCTAAACTGCTACACTGCTCAACGCAGTCCCATCTGTGACAGGACTATGGTGACCACACAGTGGTTCTCTCTGGGAAATCCTGATAAACACAAACCTTTGCACAAATACAAAAGTCATTGCAGTTTGGTCAGAAGCCACGTCACTAGCTCAGGGGCAGGGATTTTCAACCTCTTTCATCTCCAGCACATAAACTAATTACTAAAACTCTGCAGCACACCAAAAAATACACTTTTTGCTGATCTGACCCCCCCCCCCCCAAAAAAAGGTATAATTTTGATTCATTCACACCAGACGGCTATTGTTGTGCTGGCTGCCATTTCTTTCTTGACAGTCTAAGGGAAGGGAGGTCAGTGCCCAACTCAACAGTCGGGCGTTTCATGTTTTAAAATTTCCAGTGAGGACTGCTGGCTTAGGGCCTTGCCTGTAAACCGATACCTCTACGTGATGGAACCGGCAACACCGACAATCTAAAATTCCAGTTAGCTCTTCTGGAAAGTAAGTTTTATAAATATTAAAAATAGATTTAGCCTCAGGGGAAAATAATTCCTAAGTGAACAGTAAAGTTAAAAAAAAAAAAAATTATTTGTAGTGTTTCAATGATTAACCTTAAGTTGAAAATGCTATTTTTATAGTAGAAAGTAAGAATTACAAAGGGTCAAACAAAGAAACAATACTTTAAAAGCCATACTATTTGTTCGACTTGCTATTCAGTCTGTAACTGTGGATGTTTTAAACAACCAGGCACGACCTGTAGGCACAGGCTGACTGAAGGCACAGCACGGGGAACAGCAGCACGGCCCTGCAGTGGAGCCCCGCCCTCGGTGGCGGAGGCGCAGGCGCAGGCGTGAGGACGAAGACCCAGGTCTGTGCTACGAGGACAGGACTGCAAGTGGCCAGTGAGTGTCAGCTCAGCCACTGCAGTCACCCTGAGTCGAATTTTCTAGACACAACATTGAGTTTGCTACATGCTAATCTCATTTTCAATCTCTTCTTGCAAACACCTTGGCTTCTGAGAACTCAGCCGATTCTCTAGTTTCTGCACATCTCAGAGGGAGGCAGGCGCAGCATCAGGATGTACAGTGACGACAACTCAGAACCAGCACTGCTCAGGGCGTGGCTGCCCAGGGCTGTGCTGGGTGGGGGTCACAGCCCAGCAGCACTCCTCTGAACCTGTGACCACAGCCCCACTCCTCCCGCCGTCAGGTAACGGGGGTGGCAAGAATGCAACCGGGGGCCCACAGATGGATGATACAGACCACTGTGGGATCTGGGCCTGGATGGCCAGTTCCTCCCTCTCTCACTGAAGACATTTCACTTAGTGCCAAGTGTGTAGCCAGTGTGGCACCGGGATATTAGTTCCTAGAGTGGCCCCATCCTTGGGGTAATAGCAACTGCCCATTGCTCCTGGGGGATGCTGAACAACCCGATTCACAGCACTGTTCTGTGATCTTTGCCTCTGAGTGCAGGGAGGGGCAGAGGGCTCGGTGGCCAGCACCCGAGCCCACACATGGCCGACTCACCCCATAGTCAGCAAAACCAGCGAGGAAACCCCGAGACCTCCTCAGAAACTCTGGGCTACTGACATCTGACGCCATACCCAACGTTGAACTCCCTGCCTGTAAGGCCCTTGTTGGTGTGAGCTGGTGCATATCACCTACCTGTCACTCGAAAGCGAGTCAGCAGTGAGGGAGGGAGAGGGACTGGTCTTGACTGTTCACTGTCCTGATCGACCCTTTAAAAAAGGACGCATACCTGTGTGCATGATTCTGAGACTCCAGTGTAAAAGCTGTATCTGAAACTTGCAGTCGCCGAGGCCGATCATAATGACATCTTTGCCCACGGTCAGGTAGGTCTGTAAGAGAGAGACGGGTGGACGTGACTCACCAGCCAAGGCTGACGGGCTATAACTCCAGAAACATTACCAAGCACCTATCACATGCAATGTATAAAGTTACATTAAAATTATGCAGTTCATGCTTTGGAAAGGATAAACTGATAATCGAATGCCACTGTAAGTATTAAGAGCAACACCACTGCCTGAAGTTACTATTTTAAAACAAAAAGTCTTGAAGCACCTGACAAACCCCATAAGGAGGAAGGTCTCTGTGTTAAGAGTTCTAACCTAGAGCCCTAGCAGGTGTGGCTCAGTTGGTTGGAGCGTCGTCCTGTAAACTGAAAGGTCATAGGTTTGATTCCTGGGCAGGGCACATGCCTAGGTTGCAGGTTCAGTCCCAGGTCAGGGTGTGTATGAGAGGCAGCCCATCAATATTTCCCTCCCTGTCTCTCTCCCTCCCTTCCCCTCTCTCTAAAATCATTAAGCATGTCCTCAGGTGAGGATAAAGAAAAAATTCTGACCTGGATAATCTGCTGATAAACAACCCTATGACGCTTCAGATCCTCTTCCTCTTGATCTTGGATAAAAGATAAAACTTTGCTTTCCAACCAAAATCCAGTGTCTTCCAAAACAGACAGGTACACTTTTCCTTCTGAGCAGAACTGTCCAACAACAACAGAAAGGTGACTTAGTAAGGGAACAGGTGTGACACCGGGAAGGGGGTGGAGAGGGACGCACCCTGTGCTGGAGGTGGATGCTCAGACGACAGTGCAGGCTGAAGGCTTGCAGGGCAGCTGCTTCGGTGAAGTGCTCAGCTTTCCCACCAGGGGACTGCAGAATTGATTCCAGATCCACCTGTAAAACAAAACACCTGCGGCCACAGTCCCACTGACAAGTTGCCACCACCCCACGTGTGGCGAGAGCAGCGGGAGCACTGACACCTGGCTGCACAAGGAGAGGGAGGCCAAGCCGCAGGGGTGATTCTGCAGCACAGCAAAGCTTTCTGAGAGATGCACAGTCTCCTTTCCTCGGCCCCTGCAAACTCCCCCCACAAAGGGACAAGATAATCACTTTTTAGTTCCTCAGGCTTAAAGGGCCTGAGGAACAGACACGTTGAAGCTTTTGCCCCTGGGATAGACTCCGACCTGCCCCAGTGAGGGGTGCAGACAGCGCTGTCAGGACGGACCAGCCAGCTCGGAGAAAGGAGAGAACCCTCCAGCCTGGACTCCTGATGGGGCACCTCCCAGGAGCAGTGCCGTGTCTGGCTATGGCGCTGTTGAGGGAGGGGACGTCCCTCTAGCATGTCATAGGATGAAAAGCCACTTATGCCAGGGACACTCCCCCATTCTTCCTAGAAGGCACAGGCAGCCCAACTTCCTACACCTATTAGTCACCCGAGTCTCATGTCCTCAACTGCAAGTGGAGGGAGAAGACCCGATAGCTCTCTATGCCTTTCCAGCTGGGAGAACTTTCATGACGAATATGAAAAATTCAGACTGCACTTTATCCCTCCTACTATCATGTAAGGTCATGAACCTTCAGGGTGTCTGTATCTGCTCTGTGAAGTTACCTTTGATGTGTCAAGTGCTTTCAGAAGTTGGTTCAGCTTCTTCCGGGGAGCAGAGAGCAGGGACTCTCGGTTCTTCGGGTGGGTCAGCAAGTACTCCACGTAAACCAATGCCAGCTGGGGCTTTGCGGGGCGTGGGTCGTGGATCTGCACCTTCCGCTTAGAAGATGAGTGCGTCTGAGAAGGAATGCAACAAACTGACACACGTGCCCTGGGAAAGTGTCTACTCTGATGCAGCTCCTGCCCCTTAGGGGTGACCTCGAGCACACCTTTCTCTGGGGTGGCTCTTCCGGCAGCCAGTCGCAGACGAGTTCCAAAATGTGTCCCACTTGTCCCCAGGAGCAGAGACAGTCTAACAGAGTGGAGTAGCTCCTGTCCACTGCTCCTTCCTCTTGATTTCTTAACGTGGAAATCACACTGCAGCTGAAAATGTCAAATGCAGCAAGTCAGAGCCAACATTTGTTTCAATGCAACCTCCCCCTTCCCTAAAAGGGGAGGAAGACAAAGAAGCTAGGAACTGAGGGCACATAAGTCCTTCCTGTCACAGGAGCTTCTCCACTGCCAGAACACACACACCTCCCCCACCGTCCCTAGATGGCCGAAGTGCTCACACCAACTGCTGGGTCTGGAAGCGGCTGCAGAACCCAAGCATCAGCACAGCCCGGAGTGCAGTGCGAAGCCGCCACTGAGATGTTCGCGCGAACCCCACTTTCACTCCTGTGTTCTCTCTGCCTGCCTCCAGAGCAAAGGCTCCTACTTGGGGGCACTGATGTTTGTTTAGCATCAAAACATTAATTTCACCATCAATACAAATATAAATAAATAATTTTCCCCAAACTAATAGCCAGCACTCTAGAGTAACACTGTCAAATAAAAAACATAATGTGAGCCACAAAACAGGTCCCTGTGTCACTTTAAATTTTATAGTTGCTACATTTAAATGAAGAGGAACAGGCAAGATCAATTCAATCACATCTTATTTAACCCAACGCACCCACACTGTCACTTAAGATTTAATGAACAAACACCGTGAGACATTCCACACTTACGTCTTCCGTGGCCACATGCACCCTGTGCACACAGCACATCTCAGCCCAGGCGGCCGCATTCCCAGGGTTGGCCACACTGGCTGACGCGCCCAGGGGGCAGCAACACGAGCAAGGTCTGGCGCCTCAGAGTGTCGGGCTGGACAAGTACCCCAACCGAAGGCCCAGAGAGCTCTGGCCCCACACAGCCTCCCCAGGATTCCCGGGCAACTCCAGGGCCCATGGAAAATTGCACCCTGCTATCCTTGCACAGCAAGAAGTTGGGGGGGGGGGCAGGACAGGCAGCTGAGAACTTCCAGGTAAAGTGGGACAACCCGTGGGGCGTCACTGAGCATGGCCGTGGCAGGGCCCCCACCTCGCTGCTGTCCCGCACGGTGTACCTGAATGCTGGCACGGCAGAAGGTGGCATGAAGGACATCAGCATAAACAAAGGGGTCTTGCAGCGGTCATCCTGAAAGCATTAAAGGGAGACAAAGCAAAAGGGTATTTAAACACTAGGATGCCCCGACAGCCTCCCCATATAGCTTCCCATTTTCAAGGGGGCTCAGCAGGAACTACATGAGTAACCTGGCTGCACTCAGTGGGAACACCAACAAGTATGGGAAGCCTCACGTTTGGTAACTGTTCTCCCAGCACACAGGCCACTTCACTGCTCTGTGCTGTACTGATTTGTGCCAACATTTATTAAGTGCCTACTGTATACTAGGCACCAAGCTAGAACCTGAGGCTACATCAAAACCAGAACACACAAGACTGCATGCTGTCAAGGCTCTGGCTCCTATTGTAAAGACAACACTGACAAAAGGAAAAAGTCATCGTGTGAACTTGGAATCCTGAAGACAAAACTCAAAATGAAACTCATCAGAGAAAAACTTGTAAATACAATCATCAGAGTATCTTTAGGAAGCCAGGTTAGTTTGATGGAAAATGTTGGGGCATTGGAACTGCCTCACAGCACCACGTCCGATCAGACTCCACAAGACCACGGGAGGGAGCAACAGTTTCTTCCCCACAAGACGGGCAAGGCCGTGGGAAGAGCTGAGGGCAGCAAACCATGCAGGCTCTCTGCGGCGCCTAGAACACCACGTGCTGAATCAACTGCAGCTACACTACTGCTATCTGTATCACAACAGTAAAACACAATAAAAAATATCCTTGGCTGGCTGGAGAATGATGGATCCTACATTTAAAAAAAAAGACAATTTTCCTGAAAATATACTTGAAACAGAAACAGAGGCAACATCAAAATATGATCTGCAAAACTTTGCATTCAGTTAGAGTGAACTCACCCCTTCTCCTAATAAAGAAAGAACATCTCTTCTCCACATTACAAAAGCAGACGGGCCATTACTGCTGGTCCCGCTCCACAGACTGCTCATTCACCTACAGGCGGCCATGCTACCCTCTGAGCCGCTGTGGGCAGGGAAGCTCCCTGGCCAGAATCATTTGGAATTCAGGGAATGAGCTGACCGCCTCCCTGGGGTTCCCAGATACCCCCGCCACTCTGCTCTGTCGTCTCATCCAGTGTCTTGTGGGCGCCTGAGCTTATCTCTGAAGATTCTTGAGACCATGCTGGCTTTTCCTGAGTCCATGCTGGCTTCTCAGTCCCACGGGATTATTTGTGCTTCAAATGTACCAGGAACTTTGGGAGCTTATGTTATTTACTTTCCCGGACAAGACAGTTTGCATCCCAGGAAGAACGAAGCTCAGAGGCGTGTCAGGAACAGAAACACAGCTCTCAGAAGAGCTGAGAGTAAATTTTCCACGAGAAGGTAGTTCCTAAGAACTCTGGTCTTGCCTCATTTACACTATGTTCTCTTTATAACTGGGAATAATTTGCATTATTAACTATTTGTTTTTAAAATATAAATTCCTTCAGAAGTAAAGGAATGAGAAGGCTCCCTTCATCCAAGCAGAAGTTGTTGCTACACCCATGGTTCCCTTTGCCCCAAGGGCAGACACAACCCGAACACCCCGGAAACACACTTGCTCACAGTATGGCATCAAATGCCAAAAACTGCCCACACAGCTTAGGCGCGACTGCATCTTCACGCTCACACACTCCTCTTACTCAATTCCCAGCAGAGCAAACTGGATTCTAAAATAGTGTCACAGACCTTCAGAGAGAAACAGAAAAGCTGGGAGCTGACCCTCGAGATTCCCCGGTGTGTTGGGGACACCACACTGAAAGGCATGTGGCCTCTGCCCTCGAGAAGGCTAGAGACAACCTCCCCCCACCCAGGGAAGAGCTGGCTCGGCCCCTCCTTTCACAGACGAGGCTGGCGTGTTGAGCGCTTCTGCTAACTCTGCTCCGGTGTCAGATCAGCCGGCCTGCTTCCAGCTGTGCAGTCTTACCTGAAACACTTTCAGGTACTCGGGGAGCACGCAGGCAAACTTGTCGACGGTGTAGAGTCTGGCCTCCTTGTTCTTCTCCAGGCTCCTGTGAATGCTTTTCCAGAGAATCACAACGATCTCTAACAAACCCGACATGGATGCAGCGTCGCTAACTGACAGGGTTTTGTCCAGAACCTAGGGTACAAACCATGTTATTGTGAAAGAATCAAACCATAAAAACTATTACTACAATAGCACTACATTTAAAAGCCCTTCTCAGAATTCTAGACCTAAAACAGAAATGTAAAGAATATCAAGTCTACAGGTTAGGAGTTTTTCTGTGTTTGACAACCTCTAAAGAGTAAATCCACTTTCATTTTTTATTTTAAATATATTTTTATTGATTATGCTATTACAGTTGTCCTATTCCCCCCCACTATAGTTCATGTCCATGGGTCATATATACATATATATATATGTAAGTTCTTTGGCTTCTACATTTCCTATACTATTCTTACCCTCCCCCTGTCTATTTTCTACCCACCATTTATGTTACTTATTCTCTGTACCTTTTCCTCCTCTCTCCCCACCCACTCCCCCACTAATAACCCTCCATGTGATCACCATTTCTGTGACTGTTTCTGTTCTAGTTGTTTGCCTAGTTTGTTTTTGGTTTAGGTTCAGTTGTTAATAACTTTGAGTTTGTTGTCACTTTACTGTTCATATTTTTTATCTTTTTTCTTAGATAAGTCTTTTTAACATTTCATATAATAAGGGCTAGGTGATGAACTCCTTGAACTTGACCTTATCTGGGAAGCATTTTATCTGCCCTTCCATTCTAAATGACAGCTTTGCTGGACAGAGTGATCTTGGATGTAGGTCCTTGCCTTTCATGACTTGGAATACTTCTCTCCAGCCCATTCTTGCCTGCAAGTGTTCTTTTGAGAAATCAGCTGACAGTGTTATGGGAACTCCTTTGTAGGCAACTCTCTCCTTTTACTTGCTGCTTTTAAGATTCTCTCCTTATCTTTAATCTTGGCTAATGTAATTATGATGTGCCTTGGTATGTTCCTCCTTAGGTCCAACTTCTTTGGGGCTCTCTGAGCTTCATGGACTTCCTGGAAGTCTATTTCCTTTGCCAGATGAGGGAAGTTCTCCTTCATTATTTGTTCAAATAAGTTTTCAATTTTTTGTTCTTCCTCTTCTCTTTCTGGCACCCCTATAATTCGGATGTTGGAACATTTAAAGATGTCCTGGAGGTTCCTAAGCCTCTCATTTTTTTTGAATTCTTGTTTCTTCATTCTATTCTCGTCGAGTGTTTCTTTCTTCCTTCTGGTCCACTATTGATTTGAGTCCTGGTTTCCTTCCTGTCACTGTTGGTTCCCTGTACATTTTCCTTTATTTCACTTAGCATGGCCTTCATTTTTTCATCTAATTTGTGACCAAATTCAACCAATTCAGTGAGCATCCTGATTACCAGCATTTTGAGCTGTGCATTTGAGAGATTGGTTATCTCTTTGTTGCTTAGTTGTATTTTTTCTGGTGCTTTGATCTGTTCTTTCATTTGGGCCATTTTTTTTTTTTTTTGGTCTTGGCGTGCCTGTTATGTAAAGGGGGGGAGCCTTGGGTGTTCACCGGGCGGGGGGTAACACTGGTCGCTGGGCTGTGACACTGAATGTGGGGGAGGGGTCCGAGAGGGAACAATGGCACTTGCTTCTCTCTCTGCCGGTTTTCAGTCACTTCCCTCACTTCCCACAAGTAAATTGGGCCCTTCTGGTGCGGATTCCTGGGTAGGTGGGGCTGTGTACATTCTAGGATCCTATGGGTCTCTCCAAAAGACTCTCCTGTGAGACTGGGAGTGTCTCCTGCTGCCACCTCAACCCCCACAGGTGTTTTCAATCAGAGGCTTGGAGGCTTTATTTCCCCGCGCTAAGGCCCCAGGTTGCGAAGTCTGTCTCGCTCCCCAGTTATTCCTCCTGGTTTATCTGCATGCGAACATGAGACTGCCCAGTCCGCAATCTGCTGCCTCGCCAGGTCCTCTAGCTGTGGCCTTGCCCTGAGTCCTCTCTGCCCGGTTGCCCATCTCCGCCCTTCCTACCATTCTGGATGAATGTTTCTTCTTTATCTCCTTGGTTGTTGGACTTCCACACAGTTCGATTTTCTGTCAGTTCTGGTTGTTTTTTGTTTTTAAATTTGTTGTTGTCCTTGTTTTGGTTGTGGGAGGAGGCACACTTTGTCTACCTACACCTCCATCTTGGCCGGAAGTCGGTAAATCCATTTTTGAAAGCCCACCTAAGAAATAATATATTCTAAATCAACCCTACATCTTTTGTTTTTTTAAAGATTTATTTATGTATTTCTAGACAGAGGGGAGGGGAGGGAGAGAAACATCGATGTGAGAGAGAAACACCGACCAGTTGCCTTGTGTTCCTGCCTCAACCGAGGCCCAAACCACCAACCCAGGCATGCGCCCTGACCAGGAATTGAACCAGCGACCTTTCACTTTGCCGGATGACACCCAACCATATCAGTCAGGGTGACCCTATATCCTTTCAGTAAACAATTTATATGAATTTAAAACTCTCTAAAAGTCAAAATGCTTAAATCACTGTCATCATCTAGGGACACAGCACGCTAGCTAGTAAGAACTGTGCTTTTTCTTTTCCCGTATCTTCTGACTGTTGAAGGGTGTTGCTTCTCACCACAGGTCCCACTGTGAACAGAATGGACGCAGGGGGTGGTGACAAACCCTGATTTACTCAGTGTCATCACCACTGAAACTCAGTGACTAGACGTCTGTTCCCTAAGGTCGGCAGGGGCAGCCACAGACTCTGGTGTGATGACCTGGTTTCCTTGGATCACTTTAAAAATAATATGCCTGCTCTCGCTGTCCCAACGTGTGCAGGCAGTGAGTAATGAGTGCTGCTCTTTATCATCTCAATGGGTGCGGCCTGACCCACAAAGGCTCTCTAATAAACCCCCTTCTGCCATCGCTGCCCCTGCGCACACACGTGCCCCACCCAGACATGCCGACAGAGCCCTGTGGTGACCGCAGCACACAGTCTGAGAAGCGGTGAGAAGCCCACACTATGTCTGAAAGGGGATCAGCTTATGCGCTAGCACCTACTCAGATGTGATGGAAAATAAACTTGATTAATGTGCGCATACAGAAAGCACAAGAGTAGTTTCTATTCAGCTACATTTTCCAACGGGCACTTAATATATGAATGAGGTATAGCCGGTCAAATTTAAGAAGCAGTGAAACTACCAAAGTCTGACTGTAAGAATACAAATGACAGGTTAACAACATTTCATTCTGTATTTAATTTTACTTTTTACTGCTCTGATGTTTAGCACAACAGCCTTATCATGCGAGTCTCATAGAAAGCCATCACTTCTTACAAAAATGTGCCAAGTGCCTAAGGGGGAGTCCTCATTCAAGAGGAAGCCAACCTTATATTTTAGCAGAAACTCTTTGAGTTTTTGTAGATAGCAATGAAAAAAGTAAAAGAACACTTCAAAACCTTCTGCTCTCAGCCTTAAATTCTTAGAATGACAGTATCTATATGACAAACTGTTTCTTTTCTAGCATAGCTTACATGAAACTGCATTATTTCAAAACCTTGTGTTTTCTAACAGTACCGAAAATGACCTGAAATGTTATAAAATGCAAGCTTTCTCATTAACATCTAGGACTTTAATAGAGAGACCGAAGGATTCCTTCCATGTTTAAAAATGGAACAGTCTCAACTGTTACCTCATAAGTTATGTTCCTGTTCTTTCGCAGAACCATCTGCACCATCAGCACGAGTCTGGCCCAGGCTGGCCCAGATGCTCGCTCCGCAGCAGACGTCTGCTCATCACCCCCTGCTGTGCCCACCACACATGCTGCAGCCCCCTTGCCCTGCTGGCATCTTTGGCAAAGGTTTCTAAAGCTGCATCTGCAACGATGGGATTGCTTTCCTGAAGAACCCTGCCCACCCAGCCCACACTTGGAGAGCAAAGCCCTGAAGAGGAATCTGAATCCTACCAGCACTAAATGTGGGGCCAGTCCTGAATGCTCTTGGCTAAGGGTTCCCCAAATCTGGGCTCGAAAGGCCCGTGAGCTGATGTATCTGTACTCAGGGTCCACTGTGCGGATGAAATGCAGACCCACTCTTTCGATGCCCTACTCTCTCTTTACCCCACACCTGTGGTCCTGACTAGGACAGAGTACAGGCTGGTGAGCAGGTGAATGCACAAGGCGTGAGTTCAAGGGCATGCAGGTGAGCAGCACTCTCCTCCTGACATGCCGCCGGAGAGCCTGACACCAGTGAACATGCAAAGCCACACACGAGCCCTAAGTAACCAGTCAGCCTGGGTTGGAGGTGGTGGACACAGGGCAGGAGCAAGGCCAGATGGACTGGTGCCAGCGCTTGCCCAGGGCCAGCACACAGGGCTGCAGTTCAGCCAGAGTGGAAACAGTCTTTGGTGCCTTTCTTCTCAAGGCCAGTTTCCTAACCTAGTTCAGCACCACAAAACTACCCCTAGATTTTACTTTCAATGTATGTAAGCACACAAGTTTGATTACAAGCTTAAGACAATGCCTGCAAGTAGTAATTTTGTCTAAGCCTTAAACATTGTTTTCATGTGCTCTGAGTGGTCACTTTGGATTCCGAAGAAGTAGCAGCCCAGCAGTGCCTTTGATAAATTACTTTCTAAAAGAGAATTCTAAATGAAACTCAGTCCCAGAAATTCAACTCAAAGATGTTTTTACAGCAGTGGTTAAGACTGCCACCACCTAACTAAAATACAGTAATGCCCAGAATCCAATCCAGGTACGCCGCCCCCAGGTATAATTATAATAAACAGAGAAACTTAAGGCAAAGAAAATTTGGGACACGGTGTTGCCAATAATAAATTTGCTCTGTATTAAATCCTACCCAAACTCCACAATGAACTACAAAGGATATATAATAATTTTTTATGATCCTCTAAAATAATCAGTTAAAATGTCAACACTAAAAGAATAAATAGGATAAAAGCATCCCTGATGTTGGGGTTGGGGAGAATTACCCCACTTCCCTTGAGTTCTTAAGGCTGGACTAACAATAAGTTGATCTAAAACCAGATGAACAGGAGAAAGATGAACTTAATGTGTGTGCATAAATGAGTCCCTCTGAGTTTGTGAGGGACACAATCAATGAGAAACACAAAGTTTGGGCTTGGGTGGTAAATTGGTAAAGGGGTGACCTAGTTTGTTTGTGGCTTTCAGCCCTGGATTCCTTAACTCTAGCCACAGTGGGGTCCTTGGGTCAGCCTGCCCTGGGCCCCAACTCTCACATCCAGGGCCGTGGACAGGAGGGGAGAGTGGCCCGGGGGACCTCGATGGGTGTCCTACTTACACTCACGTTCTCCTTCTCCCTCTCCTCGTCCTCCTCCTGGCACTCTCGGATGGCCTTCTGAATGCAGGCGTTTAAGCAATGGCGAATCACATGTATCAGCTTTGCTAAATGATTAAGATAATCAATAATTAATTTAAATGTTTCTTCAACAAAATTACCTTTTACTAGTAAAGTTATAATCCCAAATAATTACAAGAACTATTTAAGGGAAATCATTAGCAACGCATTACAGCAAGGAGCCCTGAAGTGACCTGCAGTGAGCACGGGCACCGAGAGCCAGGATCTGCGGAGAGCGCAGCCAGAGAGAGGGGGGCATGTGCAGGAAGTACCAATGTTGGTGCAGGCGGTGTGCTCGTGGGCGTGCTGGTAGAACCTCCTGGCGGCGGCGTGGTTCATCTGCAGCAGTGTGACGCAGCGCTCACACCACACCTCCTCCGGCTGGTTCACGGGCAGAAAAGAGTTAAAGATGAGGCTCACCAGGCGCCGACATACAGGCCGGGAGTCTGATTCCAGACGAACCAAAATATGCTCCATGGGGCATATTTTCCAAAACTGTGGAAAGCATGTATACAAGAGAACCAATCACTTGTTTTCGTAATCTTGAAAATATTTTAAGCAAAATTTCCAGAACATAATAAAAAGGGAACTAACTTTTATACTCCAGAAAATCCATTTGGCAGTTACAAGAGAGCGCCAGGGTGTGAAGTCCAGCACACGGACAGAGTCAGCAATATTGCAACAGCCACAGACGGCGCGAGGCTTACTGGGCTGACTGCTCTGTAAGCTACCTGTCTAACCCATGTGCTGTCCACCTGAGCCAGTATGATACTGTATTCAACTGGAATTAAAGAACTTAAAAAAAGTTTTAACAAAGCGTATAATCTTGAAAACAATTTCAAGTGACTATAGGATCTGTGACACTTCTTCAGAGAAATTCAATGAGTAAATCCATATTCTAAAAAGCAGTGACAAATAAGGTACCTGAGTGTAAGGCTGTGGGAAGGATTAATTATAATTAACACCACGGCCGACGCACAGTTAATTCAAATGATGGCTGTGATTATCAGTCTAATCACTTAAAATTTCCTAAAACACCCTGGCTGGTATGGCTCAGTGGACTGAGTGCCAGCCTGCGAACTAAAAGGTCACTGGTTCGATTCCCATTCAGGGCACATGCCTGGGTCGCGGGCTGGGTCCCTAGTTGAGGGAGTGCGAGAGGCAAACCAGTCAAGGTATCTCTCACACACTGATGTTTTTTTTTCCCTCTCTTTCTTCCTCCCTCCCCCTCTCTCTAAAAATAAATAAATAACATCTTTAAAAAAGCTTAAGGGGACACCCCATTTCCTACCTGGGAGATACACCCAGGGCTGCCAGACCATTGGCCATGGGTCTGTGAAGGCCCCTCTCACAAGGCACTGCACCTGCAACACCAGCCTGCCCCAGGCCCCCCGGCCTCCTCCACCCCAGCCCCGCTCTCAGCTGCTGCCAGATAACTGACAGATCAGAGGGAACCACTGCCCTCGGCTCACAAGCATCAGAGTGGTCTGCTCCCACAGAGAATGGCCAACTTCTAAGCAGGAAATTCAAGACAAGAGGAAATATCACAGAATAATAGAAAGAAAGTAGATTCTCATGGTGAAATTTCAAATCCAGACTCCAGCACTTATCATCTGGTAATCCTGTGCAAATACTCACACTTGAAACAGTTTCTCACCTGTCACCGGTACATCCATTCTCAAGGACCTGATCCTAACGATCACCCCCACGCCCGAATTTTCAATAACACTCCAGATCTCTGCCACCTCCCAGACCTCACCTCCACTCCTGGGCCTTTAACTGTCAGCCTGGGTCAGTCCTTCCGCCCAGGGCCTTGCAGAATGAGACAGGCTCTGGCCCTTCTGGGCTCAGCCCTGTGTGTCTCACAATGGAAGTGAAGAGAAAGGGTAACTCATTCCTCCACTGCTGGATGCAAGAGATCCTGACTCTGTGAATATACCCGCTGGCACCACAAGCAGGACTGCAAACTGGCCGTCGTTCCAACCTGGTGGACAACCAGCCAGCCACTCATTCCTGTTAGCTGCCTCTCCACACGCCCATCAACCTCGGACCCTGACTTTCAAGAGTCAGTGTATGTATGCCCATCACAACCTTTGCAGAGACCTCACTCTCTGCCCTGCTGGCCGCTGCAGAGCTAAGGTCAAGGTGAAAGTAGCACCTCATTAAGACAAAAACCTAAACTCTGGGTCACAGGCCTGCTGTCCGTCTCACTGTCTCTTCTGTTCTCTTGAGGAGACCCATTAATAAAGTGGAAACTACTGCCCTCTCCGTGCTCTCACCAGCCGTCATCTCGTCACCTCCATAATCCTGTGCAAACAGACTTCCAGTTCAAACAACACAAAGCCAGAAGCTTTCCTTTCAGACTTAGAACTGTAGTTTTAATAGGCTGTTAGAACAAATTCAATCAAAATTGCAGCCAGCTTTCTTGCTGCAACTAACACAGTGATTCTAAAATGCACATGGAGATGCAAAGGACACAGGCAGCCGAAGGGCTCTGAAAGAAGAGGCTAGGGATCCACACGCCAGGCCCGGGGAGCTGCAGCGTGCAGGCTTGTGGCTTGGCCCAGGACAGATGGCAGGTGAGCCAGACAGAACCAGTCCAGACACAGACCACACTGTCACAGGATCAACAACAAAAGTACCAACGTAGCAGGATCGGGGGTGATAAGGGTATTCTTACTACATAGGTCACACAAAACATGCTTTTTTTAAACATAAAAATATTCAGTTCCAAATATGAAAAACATGAAACCATACACACCCAATGCAGCGATAAGGCCTCCCCAGAACCCATCCCTAGACACCTGACCCTGCACCCAGGTGATTGTCACTGACTCTCTGACATCATCTGGGCATGTGTGAGGTGCACCTGGGCATATACACACTGTGTGTGCCCTGCTTTACACAGCTGGCGTCTACACTTGCTTTCATTCTTCTACCTTAGAGGCGTTTCCTCAGTCACACAGCATTAGTTCACCGCACAAACGCATCCCAGGCCCTGCCGCCGACCTCACACTGATGGACACACAAGCTTGGACCCACATCCTGGGCTGTGAGAAAAACGCCTTTCTGAAGGTAAATCTCAGACAGCCATTGTAAGAAGAGCCATTTACCCCACCTTTGCAGCCCTCACGGCTTTGACCTTCAGCAGCATCTCCACGAAGGCCACGCGCACCTTCTCCGAGTTGTCGTGGAGGCTGTACTTCAGTGCTGGCAGAAGCTGCTCTAACAATGGGTGGCTTAATTTGTTATCCAGAATTATCGGCAGACACTGCAAGAAAAGAGAAAGGTAATGCTTCAAAATGAGAACATAAACTAAAAAAGTTCAGGTAAGAAACCATCCAGTTCCATCTTTTCTAACACTGCTGGTGAAATAGGTAAACACACCTGCAGAATACAGCGCATTTCTAAAATGGTTTCATATAAAAACATACTTCTAATGAATCCGTACGGTTTCAATGACCGACAAGCTTCACCCAGTATTCCACTCAGACGAGATGAGAGCAGCTATAAAATAATATTTAGAGCAGAAGGAAACACAGAACCACTGCAGGTGGGGTGGGCTCCAAAGCCAGCAGTGTCCAAAGCAAAGGCCCAAGGAAGGGTCCTTTATCCACAGCCACAGCCCCCACATGTGTTCTCTGATCTCCTGACTCCGTCCTCCATGAAAACCAGAGGGTGGCCCATCTACCAGACTCGCACCCGCATTCGCCAGATGGACAGCCAAGTGAGTGACCCGTCCGAGCACAGGCCAGGCACCAATCCGTCAGAAGACTGACACGCCCTACCACCTTCTCTTTCCAGTTATAAGGAAAGAAGATGTTTTATTTTGAAAAGATGCCTATATTTTAAAGCTCAAACATAAATATTTACAGATGAGATGATACATGTCTGGGATTTGCTCCAAAGTAGCTGCGGGAGACGAAGGATGGAGCTATAGATAAAGTAAGAATGGACACGCCCTGCTAGCCATGGAGACCGGACGAGGGGAGGAGAGTTTTGTGGGTTCTTATGAAAAGTATATACAGTATATCAAAAAAGTCAGTTTTAATGTATAATGACCTAAAAAATTTTAGGATGCAAAATTTTTTGCATCCTATTCTAAAATGTGCCCATTCCACACATACCCACTAAAGACTATTTTAAGTAGTAATTTTTGTAGAAAACACTTTTTAAAAAAGATTTTATTTATTTATTTTTAGAGAGGGGGGAGGAAGAAAGAGAGGGAGAGAAATAGGAATGTGCAAGAGAAACATGGATCGGTTGCCCTCTGGTCTGCAACCCAGACACGCACCCTGACCAGGAACTGAACCAGTGACCCTTCACTTTGCAGGACAATGTCCAACCCACTGAGCCATCCTGGCCAGGGCTGCAGAAAATAGTTTAAAAAAATATATATATATATATATTTATTGACTATGCTATTACAGTTGTCCCATTCCCACCTCCCCACTCCACTCTATCCTGCCCACTCCCTCCCTCCCACATTCCCCCCCTATAGTCCATGTCCATGGGTCATACTTGTAAGTTCTTTGGCTTCTACATTTCCTACACTATTCTTACCCTTCCCCTGTCTATTTTCTACCTACCATTTATGCTACTTATTCTCTGTACCTTCCCCCCCCCCCCCACTCCCCTGTTGATAACCCTCCATGTGAGCTCCATTTCATTTCTGTGGTTCCGTTCCTGTTCTAGTTGTTTGCTTACTTTGCTTTTTTTTGTTGTTTTAGGTGTGGTTGTTAATAACTGTGAGTTTGCTGTCATTCTTACTGTTCATATTTTTTATCTTCTTTTTCTAAGTCCCTTTAACATTTCATATAATAAGGGCGTGGTGATAATGAACTCCTTTAACTTGACCTTATCTGAGAAGCACTTTATCTTCCCTTCCATTCTAAATGAGAGCTTTGCTGGATAGAGTCATCTTGGATGTAGGTCCTTGCCTTTCATGACTTGGAATACTTCTTTCCAGCCCCTTCTTGCCTGTAAGGTCTCTTTGGAGAAATCAGCTGACAGTCTTATGGGAAGTCCTTTGTAGGTAACTGTCTCCTTTTCTCTTGCTGCTTCTAAGATTCTCTCCTTCCGTTTCATCTTGGCTAATGGAATTATGATGTGCCTTGGTGTGTTCCTCCTTGGGTCCAGCTTCTTTGTGACCCTCTGAGCTTCCTGGACTTCCTGGAAGTCTATTTCCTTTGCCAGACTGGGGAAGTTCTCCTTCATTATTTGTTCAAATAAGTTTTCAATTTTTTGTTCTTCCTCTTCTCCTTCTGGCACCCCTATAATTCGGATGTTGGAACGTTTCAAGATGTCCTGGAGGTTCCTAAGCCTCTCCTCATTTTTCCGAATTCTTGTTTCTTCATTCTTTTCTGGTTGGATGTTTCTTTCTCCACACCGTTGATTTGAGTCCCAGTTTCCTTTGCCTCACTATTGGTTCCCTGTACATTTTCCTTTGTCTCTCTTAGCATAGCCTTCATTTTTTCAGTTTTCGACCAAATTCAACCAGTTCTGTGAGCTTCTTGATTACCAGTGTTTTGAACTGTGCATCTGATAGGTTGGCTATCTGTTTGCTGCTTAGTTGAATTATTTCTGGAGCTTTGAAGTGTTCTGTCATTTGGGCCACTTTTTTTGTCTTGGCGCGTCTTTTAAAGGGGCGGAGCCTTAGGTGTTCCCCGGGGTGGGGTAATGCTGGTTGTTGTGCTGTGACGCTGTACATTGGGGAGGGGCCAAGAGGGAGCAATGGTGCCCGCTCCACTCTGCTGGAGTTCAGTCACTCCCTCTGCTACCCACAATCAAACTGGGCCCCTCTGGTGCTGGTTCCCGAGTGGGTGGGCCTGTGCACACTCTAGGCCCCTGTGGGTCTCTCCAACGACCTCTCCTGTGAGGCTGTGAGTCTCTCCTGCTGCCGCTCCAACCCCCATGGGTGTTTTCACTCAGAGGTTTGAGGCTTTATTTCCCTGCGCTGGAGCCATGGGTTGCGCGGTCTGCTTCGCTCCCCACTGTTCGTCCCGGTTTATCTGTGCTCGAGTGTGGGGCCGTGGGGTGCTACCCGCCGCTCTGCCTACCCAGTTCTCTGCCACTCTGAGTCCGGCCCTCTCGGTTTATCTGCGAGAATGTGGGGCCACAGGGTCTGTAAGTGGTCGGACTGCCTGCCCCGTTTGTCCCACACTCAGCCAGCCTCGGTCCCGCCACGGCCACGTGAGTCCTCTCCACCCCAGCTGCCCGTCTCTACCCCTCCTACCGGTCTGGATGAATGTTTGTTTTTTATCTCCTTGGTGTCAGACTTCCTTGCCCTTTGATTTTCTGTCAGTTCTAGTTGTGTGAAGAGGCGCAGTATATCTACATACGCCACCATCTTGGTTCTCCCAGAAAATACTTTTAATTCAGTTTGTAAAACCTTACTTTGTTCATACAACAAAAACATCAATAGTGCTATATCTACATATGACTATGAGTGATTTTTAAGTTTTTCTTTCCCTGTATCTTCTAACTGTTCTACAATAATCACGGCTCACATAACTTAAAATCTTACCTTAAAGACAGAACAGCGTACATCGGCTGAGCTTGTATCAAACGCCAGTTCCCCGGTTACTTTCTTGAGGAGATCGATAAGAATGGTTGGAGGCATCATTTCCCAGTATTTGGAAGTTATTTTGCAAACACCAAGTATCCCTGCGGAACGGACCATCGGATAAGGATCTTCTAAAAGGCTCTATGAGTAGGAAGGGGAAAAAGGCTTAAATTAAAAATCTTAAATTAGTTCCCTTTGCATCAGTATCTGCTTTACACATCGGCACTCTGGACGTCCACCACTGGTCAGATATTCCACATCACGGAAACACGGGGCACGGGCAGACTCATGGCCTCTGACCACACTCCACTGCCGCAGTCGAGTGTTGTGCGGGGGCATCCAGACCATGCGGAGGCTGATTCTCCAACCCCGCCCACAGCACCTGGCCAATGGCAGGGCCTCCGAGGCTAGCTCCACTAGTGTTTGGGGGACTGTGCAGAGAAGCTCTTTTGTGAAAGGTCCTCAACACCCCATGAAATAAATGTCGCACCCTAATGTCCTAACGTCTCATTTGAAGAATCAGTCGTCTGCAGACATGCCTGCATCAGGCACTGTCTCAGGCCTGCCTTAGCCCAGGCTTTGTTCGTGTGCGGGACCCACAACTTCACGGTGGGCAGCACCGTTCTCTTCAGTTCATGGGTGAGGAGTCGGAAAAGTGACTTGCCCTAAGTTACAGGGCTATGAAGTGAGAGATGGGGTCACACCTGGGGGTGTCTGAACCTCTGTGTTATACTACCTCTGCTGGGGAGGTAAGAATACACATAAAACATATATGAAGTAAGAAATAATTACATGTTCCAAAGGAGATGAAGGGAAGAGAAATGGACACCACAGGCCCACAATGTCACATAAAGCACTGGGGAGAGAACGAATTTCCCTGAAAAATGTCAACACCTAGAAAACTTGCCATCTGGGTGGCAGGGCAGATAGAGGGGACCAGGCCTGACAAAGCTGAAGTTATAAGGAGCTCAACTACATGAATACGTACATAGAGTTCCTCAAATTGCTTCTGAATTTCACTATCCATCTCGATAGCGTTGAAGTTCGGATCCCTAATAGGAAATGCTTCAACGAACAACAGTGCAGCATTTGAGCGAACTTCAGAGTTTCTGGCCTGGAAAAATGGAAGAAGGTGGTTTCGGGACCCAAACAGATGACATTCAAGGACGTCAGTGTAGAGTTCCTAGTGTAAAAGCCCCTGGCATCTCAGCACAGACTTACTGATGAATTAAAGACAATGGCAACATTTAAACAGACCACACGGTGAAAACATCCTTAGCTTTAGCCAAACTCAGTTCGGTGTCAAGAAATAGAAAAAGACTGTTTGCTTGTTCAGATCCCACCTTGCATCATTAAGGCACAGTGACCCCCTCCCCAGTCACAGCAGCGGGTGTTGAGGGACCAGCACACCCAGCCCAGCTCTGCAGACCCCACCCCCTCTACTGGTTACTGAGCATGGCCACTCCCCCTCCTACTGGGCAGTCAGCACTACACCAACTCAGACTCCCAGTTTAAAGGGCCTGAGAAATGCTTTTAATAAAAGAATAAAACATTCATTCCAAAATTTCACAAAGCTCCCAGGCCCCAGCCCTATCTCTGCTGCCACATCACAATTCTGAAGCAGGGGATCCAGACTCCCAGGTGAAACCAGTACATCTACAGGCGAGAGGCCACTGAGCATGTGCACCTTCAACCCTCTCCACAGGAGGGGCTTGTACAACCGGTACAGCATCTCTTCCACTCCCTGCCGAACTCTCTTTTGTTGGTGAAAATAACTCAGCACCTAGAGCCAAGAAAAGAAGAAAACAAAGGTAACGTAGCTTTGTAAGCAAGCATCTAAGATCCTGTTTGGGAAAGCCAACACAGAACATGGGCTCTCTCTACCATGACAGGCACCCCCGTGTGACAGCTCTTCCCCGAGGACGACAAGGCAGAGACGCAGACTGCACCCGCACGTGGAGGGCGTGGAGGGAGCTGACGGCATGCGTACAGGTCAGTGCCCTCAAAATCTTCAGGGAGGAATGGAAGAGGAGTCAGGCCAAGTGGCTTCCGCAGCCCACCCTGGTTCTAAGATGAGCTGGGTACACCTCTGCTTGGGTCTAAGCACAACAGTGGACACCCAAACAAGGCCCACGCTGGGCCTCCCAGGCAGGGCCACTGCTCCGTGGCCCTCCACAGCGGGAGCTGAACGTCAAGCCCAAGTGCCCCCCAAGCTGTTGGCCCATCAGGAACGAATGGCTCTCCTACTCCTGTTCTGTTCTCCTCCCTTCTCTTCCAGCCAGAATCTTCCTGCCACTCTTCAGACTCTTGTGCCCAACAACAATCAAGTCACCTCACTCCCTGAATTTACAACTCCAGGGGCTAAGATTACATCAGTAAAGAAAGGAAAATAAAGAAAGTAAAACAGGCTATAAAACAACAGCCTATACTTCAAGTGAATTTGAATCAACGTTGCCCTAGAAGAACTACAGTCTGAGGATTATTTTTCCTGATTGTTCATCTTTATTTAGGAGTTTTTATTGACTGTGATAAGTGATATGAGTCTATAGTTTGTTTTTTGTGTATAATATTATCAAGTTTTGGCATCAGAATATATACTTGCTTCACAAAAACATTTTTTTCCCACAAGGACGTTTTTTCCGTTGCTTCTCAGAGAGAGAGGAAGGGGGAGAGGAAGGGGGAGAAGAAGGGGGAGAGGAAGGGGGAGAGGAAGGAAGAGAGAGGAACATTGAGTGGCTGCCTCCTATTTGCTCCCAGACTGGGGCTCAAACCCGCAAGTGCCCTGACCTTAACCTCAACCTTTCAGTTACAGGACAATGTTCCAAACAGAGCCACAATGGCCAGGGCCATAGAAATATTTTTGAACAGCTTTATATAATTTGCACACCTTAAAAGTCACTCCTTTAAAGTGCACAACTACGGGGGTTCTAGTGTATTCACAAAATTGTGCAACCATTACTATGATCTAGCTTTAAAAGATTTTCATCAACAATATGGGGATTTTTACTTTCAAATGAGTCTGAAGCATTTCCTGAAGCTTCTTTCAATATATCAATAAAATAATTTATCATATAAATATAATGTTTATAGAAAAAAGGATGTGAAGAAGAAACTATGTGTTATAAGCAGCAAGAACAGTTACTTAAGAGTCCAGGAATACGTTTCATTTGAAAGTACAATCTAATACTCTTCCTTTTCATTCTGTGCAGTGTTCCATAAATTTACCAAATAGTGATGTCCACACTCACACTATCTTAGTGACTCAGACACTGCAGCAGACTAGTCATTCAGTACCGAGAGTGACGCGCCCATGTCACCGACCTGTGGCTGAACACAATGCTGTTCCTTAGGACTAAGCTGAACCTGCAACACCAACCCACTCGTGTGACCTGCAGCTTAAGGAAGCCACCCTGGGATGGGGATGGGAGAGGGGTTCTCTCCTTTGGATAACTCAAACTAAAGCATCAATCCCATAAAGAAATGTTTTCTTATCCATTCAAACTTCATATAGTTAGTATATTTACATTATACAAATAATTACAATTTCACTATTCAAAAAAATAAAGAGGTAGCCTTTGTCACTCAGCTGCCCAAACTAACAGCCCCCCTGCCAGAGTCCTGGGGTCAACAGACACCTCCAGCAGACAAGGGCACCGACCCCAAGGCCTTCTTCAGTCAGACCACTGACAATGTACAGATGGAATGCAGAATTGAGGTCTGAGATGACCTTTCAAAAACAAAATCTTACCATGAGAAACTAGTAAAACATGCCATTTGATGGCAGAACATCAAATGGAAATTTAATGTATGAAAGTAAATAATAAAAATAATCTCAACTATCATGTCTTTTTGAAAAAGTGGCAGTGGCAGTTAGAAAGCAATGATTCTGGACGCTTTTGCATCACACAACTTAATTAAGGTGGTGTAACTTCAGCTCTGATGGTGGAACAGTATTCCTCCGCTTCCCCAGTGAGAGCTCTGGCAGCAGGATACAATTGCCAGGCACCAGTTTCAAGACCTTGAGAATCGCACAGCTGACGCCCACAAAGGCTTAGCCTCACTTTTACTGAACGAAAGACAATGACCTGGAAATGAGGAAGACAAGACTCGCCGTGAAGAAGGCAGAGTGGGCACTGAGGGCTCGGCTCACCTCGCGCACTTTGCTGTGCACCGGCGACCTCCGGGGCAGGTGGATCCCGTGGTACATGAGGTCCTGGATACAATCGCTCTCGATGGTCTGCAAGAACAAGAGCGGCGCAGCAGCATTTAGAGTGTGCGCGTCCCGCAGGCAGAGCAACAGCGGGAGCACAAACGAGTGTGACCCGCTTGCCTTCCATCTCCTGCCAGCAGAGCCTCTGTCTTGAGTGTACACCTCTCCCATTCTCACCAGAAAGAACACTCGGCCTCCTCTATCTTATTTGATGAGATACTCATTTGTGAGAAATAGCAGTTTAAGCCAGCAGGGCTCAGAACAGAATGAGGCTGAGCCCCCTCATCTGACAACCTCAGAGCCTCCCAAAACTACACTGGCCTACCTCTAAGGTGGAGCCCAGGATTCCAAACTGACTGCAACAAGGCCTTTTGGGGTTGCCGCAGACGGGCAGAGCCGTGCAGGGCGCGGAGTGGGGAGCCAGGGCCCTGAGGTCCTCCAGGGGGGCGACTGAAGCAGGGCCAGTGGTGGGAGCAGCCAAAGCCCCAGGAACTATCTGGTCTGTTCATCTGGATGCCATGGCTTTAGGAAAGACACAGGAAAAGTTTCCTACTAACATTCGCCATTATCTTTGAAAATATTTCCTCACTTGAAGCCACTAACAAATCCCAGCAACACCACACGTGGGAACCACACACGGCCAGACGTGCGATGAACGAGATTCGCAGCACCACCTAACAGGTGTCTGTGCCACAAGCTGAGCCCTCAGAGCCAGCAGCCAGAAATGGGCACTGCAGAACATGGACGACAGAGAGACCGTGAGCTGGTTTTTTCAACACACCAATGGCACAGGAAATTGAAATGAAAAGGAAGGCGGGACGGGTGCTCTCAGAGGCTTGCTGGGCCCCAATTCCAAAAAAAAAAAAAACCCAACAAAAAGACATTTTTGAAATGAAGCTGAGAAATGTAAACATGGCTTAATTATTTTTTAAAACACCCCGCAACCGTTAATGGTGAACGGACAACGCCAGCACTGCGTGCCTGTCTGGATGTCTGGATGCACACTGAGCAACGGGCCCTGGCGTGGACTGTCTGCAGCCTGCTCAACGAACTTGCACACAGGGGCTCGGAGGCAACGAAGAACTACAGCTGCTGGCGCTAACTTGGCACAGCTCTCGTCAAACAAGTGCTTAGTATCAGTTTCTACTTTTTAAACCACTATTGGAGAAAAGAGGGACAAATTATTCCTTTTCTGTGGACAAGCTTCATTCAGTAATGAAACAATGCGAAAAATGCATAACAGCACCCTGGTTTTGCCCTTTTCCCCCAAAATTATCACTATAAATCTATTCTAGAAGTTGATAGAAGTAGATACTTCTAGAAGCAGAAGTCAGTGATAAACCCTGGTAACATACACCAAACTTAAGTGGGGTAGGAGAGCAGGACAGAAACCAACTCCAAATCCCAGGACCCTCCCCCTCAGCCTGCCACAGTGTCCCACCCACTACCTCAGGGCCCACTCCCCAAAAGGAAAGGCCCCTTTCTGACTTAAAGTAACAACTTTACTCTCAGAGGAAGAAAAAACACATTTGCGAACACAGGACAAGAAAAGTGTAAGGGACATCAGAGACATTTTCTTCTGATTTCTTCCAGAAGGACGTTTGAGTACATAATTATAATTGTGGATTATATAGCCATATCTTAACAATACAGATATTATACCACCATTAAAGGTCAGCCATATTCAAATCGAGTATCTTTAAACTCTTGAAAACAATGTCACCCAAAGAAGCAACCCCAGTTCCCCGGGAAGCGCTGTCCAACAGAGCCAGGCGAGCCCCGAGTGCCAGTCTCAGTTTTCAAGTGGCCACACAAAAAACAGAAGAGAGAAGCAGGTATAATTATTTTAATAACATGCTCTGTTTAACCCAATATATCCAAAACACCGTCCATATAGACAGAGAGCCTCTGCACAGGTTTTGAATCCCTCTTCCGTGACTACTTAGAAGGAGAATATAATAAAAATAAGTGTTAACATTTAATCAAATGAAAGTACCTCCAGTATTTTCCCGGAAGCCTTTCTCCAAGCTCTGAAATAAACTTCTGCGATGTGCACCATCAAAGATCTATTTAAAAAAAAATTTTTTTTAATTTAATGCAAAGAATTATACTTTTTACATGTATCATTTCAGGTGCTCTCCTATCCCAGGGAAGAAGAACCTCAGCTGAGAGGAGTGCTTTGCAAAGTAACTATAGATATTTGTTAGCTACCTACAGCAGTAGGTAGTAGAAAGAGAAAGTTTTGAGAAGGGGAATTATCAAACTTCCTTCTCAGTCAAGGCTTCCCGAGAATTTTACTATTTTCTGTGAAACTATGAGAATATAAGCCTAGAACCAAATTCTTAAGTAAAAAGCATTTTAAAACTTTGCAGACTACTAATTCCCTAAACTATCAGAGTTGACTTTAGAACCATAGTTAGGACTTTACTGGTTCAGCCCAAATATCCTGTAAACGATATTCAGGAAGCAGGATGCATTCTAGGGAACAGCAGGAGCTCTGCAACCAGAGATTCAGGACAAACCCCCAGTCGGCCCCAACACAGCTGCTGTGGAGGGAAATTCAGCAACAAGCCCAACTCTGGACTCTGAGGATTCCATTTCAAAAGGCAGACTAAGTACCCGGCCCGAGCAGACTCAGCACTGGCCCTGGTGCCTCTCTGCACGCTCCCCTGCTGGGCTCTTCCCACCAAGTGGCGCAGCTCACTGCACAGTAAACGGGGAGCAAACGTGATGCTCACGTGGTGGCAGATGTGCTGGGGAGACGGGCTTCACTGTGACTGAGGCTCAGACTTAAGTGGTGAATATTTCAACTATTTAAAGAACAACCACAAATTAACATCCCAATCTTAATGTCATTACTGAAAAAGAATGACTTCCTACACAGGGAAAGAAAATATCCAGTTATAAAACAGACCGTAATAAATAACTTAAGAGGTCATTTCTAAAGCTTCTGAAAGATCAATATAACTTTTAAAAGTCAGGTCAAATAGAATCTTTCAAAGCCAGGTTAAGATAGCACAAAATACCATATTTTCGGACTATAAGATGCACCTACGTTTTAGAGGAAAATAGGAAAAAACCCCGCTCCCACCCAACCAGCCAGGTAAGCTACGTTCGGAATATAAAATGCACCCCTATTTCCCCCCAGGTTTGGGGTGAGTACATCTTATAGTCCAAAAAAATACGGTACTAGATGTAATACTTACTCCTAGTAATTGCAGATGACAGGACAGTGTACGTACAAAACCCTACAGGCTCCACTAAAAAACTACTTGACTCAATAAGTGAATTTGGTAAAGTAGCGAGATACAAAGTCAATATTTAGAAATCGATGGAATTTTTATACATCAGTAATGAACTATCCGAAAGAGAAACTAGGAAAAAAATCCCATTTACTGTTACAACAACAACAATAAAGTACCCAGGAATAAATTTAACTAGGGAGGTAAAAGGCTTGTATTCAGAAAACCAAAGGACACTGAAGAAAGAAACTGAGGAAGATACAAGTAGAAGGATATACTATGTTCACAGATTGAAAGAATTAACACCATTAAAATGTTCCTACCACCCAAAGCAATCTATAGATTCAACACAGTCCGTATTAAAACACCAGCGGTGTATTTCACAGATCTAGAACAAATATTTCAAAAATTTATATGGAACACAACAAGACCCCAAGTAGCCCCAGTCATCCTGAGAAAGAAGAACAAAGTAGGAGGGATCACAATAGCTGATACCAAACTGTATTACAAGGCCACTGCAATCAGAACAGCCTGGTACTGGCGTTAAGAACAGACACATAGACCAGTGGAACAGAATAGAGAGCCCAGAAAACCCACACCTTTATGGTCAATTAACATTTGACAAAGGGGGCAAAAGCATACAATGGAGTAAAGATCATCTCTTCAATAGTTGGTGTCAGCAGAACTGGACGGGTACATGCAAAAAAAATGAAACTAGACCACCAACTTACACCATACACAAAAATAAACTCACGATGGATAAAACACTGGAATATGAGTCACAACACTGTAAAAAATCCTGGAGGAAAACATAGGCAGTAAAATTTCAGATATCTCACATAGCAATATTTTTGCCAATATATCTCCCAGGGCAGGGAAAATAAAGGAAAAATAAACAAATGGAAATTCATCAAAAAAAGCAGCTTCTGCACAGCTAAAGAAAACATCATCAAAATGAAAAGGGAACCCACTGTATGGGACAGCATATTTGCCAATGATTAATCAGACAAGGAGGACACACAGAGGGCCCAGAGACATATGGAAGGATGCTCAGCATCACCAGCCGTCAGAAATACGCAAATTAAAACCACAGTGAGATATCACCTCACACTGGTGAGAATGGCCGTCATAAACAAATCAACAAAGAAATGCTGGCGAGGTTGTGGAGAAAAGGGAACCCTAGTGCACTGCTGGGGGGAATGCAGACTGGTGCAGCCACTGTGGAAAACAGTATGGAGTTACCTCACAAAACTGAAGATGGAACTGCCTTATGACCCAGTGATTCCACTGCTGGGAATATACCCAAAGAAACCTAAAACACTAATTTAAAAGAACCTAAGCACCCAATGTTCATAGCAGCATTATTTATAATATCTAAGTGCTAGATACAGCCTAAGTGCCCATCCATAGATGAGTGGATTACAAAACGGTGGTACAGCACTGGCTGGTGTGGCTCAGTGGATTGAGCACCAGCCTGTGAACCTAGGTCACTGGTTTGATTCCCAATCAGGTCACACGCCTGGGTTGCCAGCCAGGTGCCCAGCTAGGGGCACATGAGAGACAACGGATCCATGTATCTCTCGCACATCGATGTTTCTCTCCCTCTCTTTCTACCTCCCTTCCCCTCTCTCTACAAATAGATAAATAAAATTTTTTTAAAACTGTGGTACATTTTACACAATGGAATACTATGCAGCAGATATATAGGAGCTCCTACCCTTCGATACATCAGGGATGGAACTGGTGAGCACTATGGTAAGTGAGATAAGCCACTTGATGAAAGACAAATACCACGTGACCTCACTTACAAGAGGAATCTAACGAACAAAAACTAACGAGCAAAACAGAACAGAGGTGCAGAAACAAGGGACAGACTGACAGCTGTCAGAACAGGAGAGGGAGGATGGGGCTGGCTGAAGGAAGGTGAAGGGACTAGGCAAAGAACATACATGCACGACCCATGGACATGGACAACGGTGTGGGGACTGACTGAGGGTAGGAGGTGGCTGGGGGAGGGGACAAAGGGGGAAAATCAAACAACTGTAATAGCATAAACAATAAAAAAAAACTTTTTAATCCTAAAAAATATTACTTACTTCTGTAATCTTTGTAACTGGTTTTTAATGGTCCCATGGATGATTTTAATAAAATTTGTATTCCAATTAAAGAGAGAACTAAGAAATCTTCTTCCCTATAAATTAAGAAAACAGGATATAATGGTAAAATTGAAAGCAAATAGAAAGTTCCCGGGAAGTAAACAAGTGATCTTTGAATGCTAGAGGGCAAAGGAAGTCCACTTGGAATCTGCAGATGGGTGTTTAGCTGGGAAAGCGGCGCCTCCTGGTGGGACAGCAGAGAGGCCTCGTAGGGTCAGCGGGTCAGCAGGACAAGGGTGGGGGACAGCAGGCACGCTGAGCTCCTCCCTCGCTCCACCACAGGCAGCAACCACACTGCTATGCAGGTAAGCAAACAGGTCCATACATCTGGCTTCCATCTGGCTATCATGGATGTCTATATAACCTAAGAGAGAGAACGCTCGCATCTCGTGTTTTGGGGTGGGAATGGAATTAAGCTTTCGTTCATTCCATCTTTAATAAATGAGAAAACTGAGGACTTGCAAAGTTAAGAGGCTAAGTACTTGCCAATCTAGAATCTTCAAATGCATACAGCCCCCAAGTACAAATGGCACACCCAACCCATGTAATGCAAATTTATGCGCACGCTACTGGATTACACACACGAACCTCAAAAGCAAGCATATTCGCCCTCTGCAGAAGGCGTAATCACACCTACCAAGAATGTCCCTGGGGAACAGCAGTTCTTCACTGCTTCCCCGCACACTGGCATGGAAGGCCACGAAATACAATGCACTTTCACACAAATGTCAGGAGAGCCAAGCATGCAACAGGCCAGTTTTGAAACATTAGCATTTACTGGAAATATCAATAACTTGTTAGTAGAGTACAAGATATTTCTGTTTACCCAGAATGACGAAAAACTGACCTAAGCAAATTAATGATTAGAAAACTAAGTTCAGATATCTTCAATATAAAAGAGCGTGTCAGTTAAAGAGTTGTAACATTCACAGGTGTATATTCGCGCGTGTGCCACATACTTGCGCACACACACGTAAGCCAGACAGATGCAATCCATCAACTGCTACGTACAAGCCACTGGAAACAAGGTTTATGTGTCTGAACCCACTCGCTACTTCTCTCCTCCCCCCCAAGTTTCCTAACAGTCCTGGAGATTAAGGCACAGGCCATATGCCCAGTGTCCTTTCAAAGGATGACGTGACAAGAGCAATAAGCCCAGTCAGAGCCCTTCCTGCAAGCTTGGTGCTTGCTGGACACTGTGTATAGGTTCTCCAGCATCACCTCACAGCAGCTGTCCCCATCTTACAGGAACAAACACTGAGACTCAAAGTGGCCTCCCTGTTTCCTCCTGCCCCAGAGGTTCAGGTTAGAGCGCCGGGCAGTCGTGAACCAAGCCTGGGCAGGCAGAAGAGCAGATGGGTCCACCCAGCTGTTCAGCACGGGCACACATGGCCACACAGCTGCAGCCCTTCGTCCGGGAGCCCACAGGGCAGGAAGGGCCAGCATATCACACAAACATTTCAAGCAGCACTTTCCACACAAGACCACTGATCACAGAGGCTGAGTCTCTCCCACCTACCCCTTAAAAACACCATTCTAAAATGACATCTGGGATTTGCTTCAGAAATCCCAGAGTGACGGGAGATAGGAGTAGAGAGGAAGCTAGAGCGCCATATATTGGTATAATTCACACTAAGTTTTAAATCCCTTAAATCACTTAAGGCCACGGTGTAACTGGCCACACTTCATGTGCTCAGCAGCCGAGGACAGAGCCTCTCCCTGCATTTACTAGACGAGCAGAAAAAGGAAACCAAGGGCACTGCGTGCTGATAGTTTTGAGTGTATGCCCCCTAACCTAGAGTTAAGGCAGAGGGTCTCATCTTATCCACAGGAAGTGCTTCCTCAACCTTATTTTTAATCGTTCTTAATTTAAAATGCAGTCACAGTGCCCCCAGGATTGACACAGCCCCATGTCACCATCTGATTTAATGATGAAATAAGCAACGACTTGTAAAACGTTTGCTTAGTACTGCCCTGCAGTGAAAACATCGTGTAATAAACATAACAGCCCTCGGCAGCTAAGCACAGCACTAACAGCAAGCACGTGAACTTAGAGGAAACGTCCATTAAAAAGCAGTTCACTAACAGACCACAAAAGAACACCCTGTTTACCTCTTCCTTCTTGATATAATTAACAGTTATGAAGCACTCCAGCAGCATGTTTTTAATTTCTCTACTTTCCTCCAACTCATAATCAAAGCAATATAAAGCCTGATGAATGTGCCAAAGCCGACTTATGTCTGCACCCTAGGAATAGAAAAAAAAATGTTAGTTTTTTTTATAAATAGTAAGGTCACATTTCAAATTAACCATAAGAATATTTTATATCATAAATAATAATTCTAGTCAAGAGAAAACAGACTTAAAAATTTGCAAATGTTGTTGGCAACTCTAGAGAACCCTAACCCGAGTCACAGACGCCCAGGCTGCCGGTAGTTCCCACGACCAGGAGGAGGTCTGAGACCGCACTGCCCAGCGCGCCAGCCCATCAGACTACAGAGCAACTGAAACGTGACTGGTGCGCCCGAGGAACCAAATTTTTCGCTTTCTACACTTTAAATTAAATTTAAATAGCCCCATGTGGCTGGCTACTGGTTATCTTTCTAACCTTAGGAAGATGTGATTTAAAAGCTAAACAAAAAAACCCTGGAAAACAGATTTTAAAAAGACCAATCAGTGTGGCCTAAAGGCAAATTCTGACTTATACAAGGGCTCCCCAACCACTCCCAGGGCAGCGGGAAATGTCAGAATGAGGGCCCCGCCACACAGCTGACTGCTCCTTGGAGACTCTCACTCTGACGCAGGAGCGTGAGTAGGCCCCAGCTTTCTAGAAAGCTGTTGGCAATGTGCATCAAGGGCCCCAAGTTCAAACCCACTGACCAACGAAGTTCATTTCTAGAAAGCTTCCACAGGAAGGAAAGATACGAGGTGAGGAACATCAGAGAGAAGTTCCTCATTGTCCCTAAAATAACAATGACCACCTTAAGTGTTGGAACTATGGATGACTTTATCTTTTCTTCAATCACCCAGTTTTCTAAGATGAACATAAGTATCTGCTATTGTCTTGATCAGGGAGAAATATTCTTTCTGGGTTTCTGAACCGCATACCAAAGACTAAAGGATGAGAAACAACCCAACCTTCAAACATGCTGTCCATCGGTGCTCAGGCCTAGCTGCAGTCTCAAACAACCCCCCGCCCCCCACTCTCTGGCCACCCCCGTGTGGCACTGCGTGGGCTGGAAGGCTCTGCCTGACGACTCCTGCCCCCTCTATCCTCCTCAGTGCACAGACCAGCTGGTCCAGTCCCGGCGTGGAGCCTGCCTCTGAAGGCCGTCCCGGCCTCCTGCCCCAGGACTGCCGCTCCCCTGCTGCCTGGAGCTCGCAGGAGAAGGTCAAGTAGAGTAGTCACTTTGAGACCGTGACATGACACGAAGGAGGACAGGGCAACACATACAAGGAAGATGGAAGCCACAGGGGTCAGGCCACTCACGAGGACACATGATTCCGAAGTGTGAACTCGCTCACTCTTGAAGTCAAGTGCATGTTGAACGAGCACACGTACCGTTTTTGTCTGCAGACTCCTCCTCAGCAGCAAGGTGAACGCGGTCTTCCCCATGTCCTCCTTGGCGGGCAGGCCCTTCTCCCACCATGTGACGCACAGGCCCTGAATGGCGCGCTGCAGCTTTGGCTCAGACTCCGGCAGTGCATATAAGATACCTGAGAGAGAGCCCGGTCACTACCCTGCCGGTCAGGGACGCCAACACTGGTTCAGGCTCAACGGTGTGGCCCAGCGACTTCCAACCTTCCTCACCTCGTGGCATAGAAACTGATCAGTAAATTTCTGCAGCACACCAAGAATATATTTTTGCCAATCTGACAAAAAATAGTTATTTTGGTTCATTCACACCAGGAGGACTATTGGTACGTTGGCTGTTGTCATTTTTATACTGATAATCTAAGGCGAGAGGCCCCAGCCCCTGACTAGTTAGGTATTGCCAGAATGCTTGCAGTGCGCCAGTTGAAAATCGGTTGTCTAGAGTAGTGTATGACTTAAAAAGGTCTGCTAAGAAATAATAGTTTATGTTTAACTTGCTGAAGATTTAAGTACATTATTTATAGGATACAAATGATGATGATTAAAAAATTGTTTTACTACTGTTATAAAAGCAGAACGGGAAGACAGAGTGCCAGACCCCTCACTGAAGTCGTGGCCGCTGAGGCCGTCCAAATGCAAGGGCACTCACACCACGTGACAATTCACAGCAGCACCAGGTCAGGTCTGCTGACGGTGAGTCCACTCTAACCACTCCTCGGTGTGCCAGCCTCGAATTCTGGCTCATTGGTGAAATATGGTAAAAGCAACTATCATAATGAATACAAAAACTATAGTGCTTTTTATTAACAGAAATCTTAACTATTAAAATACTAATAATGCACCCATGATTATAATCCACGGATAACTGAATGCCATTATACTACAAAAAAATTCCTGAATTCATGTAAAGTTGGGAACTGTAGTATTAGCAGTAATTATTTAACCAGCCATCAGTCGTGTGGAGAAGGTGCATCCAAACTGGTGGTAACGTTCACAAAACCCTTGGGAGCCACTCTGAGACTGATGAGGGATGACCGCAGAGCAAGAACTCTGAACGCAGCAGCACCACAGACCCACAGACCTGAGCGGTGCTGGGGGTGGCGGCCTTGTGGAGGGGATGCGCCACAGGGAGCTCCTCACAGTCACGGGGTAGGGGCGCAGGTACATGGGAGATTTTTCTTAAAGATCATTACTTTAAATTACTTTTATATCTATAAAACAACTTTATATAATGTTCTTTAAGCACATCTCCTCATTAATTCAGTCTAGTGTTCCTCCTAAAGTTTGACCACAGTCTCACGGTTTAGTTAAACCTTGAAGGTTCAGGGTAGGAAAACTCTAAGAGTCAATAATTATTCCTAAGGTCACGATTATAACACATTTAAAGAAAAAAGTTCACTGTCACAAACATTTGGTTAAATTTAAACTCTCTGGCAGTAATCACCAGCTGAGAAATTCAGAATCAGACCGCCTCCCCTTAATAAGCCCTTACCACTGGTCCGGCGCTCCCGTGAGAGCCCTGAGAAACCTGCTCACACAACAGTGAGCTGCTCCGTGAGGCGCATCTGCACCACCTGAAACGCTCACCTGCGGCTTGCGTCAACCTAACCACCCGGGACAGCCCTGGAAAGCTCACTCCTCCGCTCCTCTTCTAGCCGAAGCAGGAGCACCTGACTGCACCGCTGGGCCTCAGCTCCGCTGCCTCCCATAGAGCGTGGCTCAGACGCCCGCCTTCTACACGTGCCACACCGCACCGAGTCAGCTTACCGTTTAATATAACAGCACATTCCAGTAGGGCCTCATAGTTTTCGCTTTCATTTATTACAGACACAGAAGCAAGAATCACAGATGTAATTGCATGGATTATTTCTAGGGTTCTTTTCTGTAAATAAAAAAAAAATCAAAGTATGAGTGAATTAAGATTAATGTATAATTAATTTTTAAAGGAAATGTAAGTTACTAGATTTATAAAAACCAGCTCACACTTCTAGCTCACTCTAAACAGTGAACTGCAGTTGAACACGAACGAGCCAGCTGTCGGAAAAGCAGAGCACCAGGGATGGCCCCCACTGACTGCACCTTACAACGGTAGGGCCACAAAAGGGTGGAACTACCCGAAACAAGCTTCAAATACTCTTGACTTCTAACTTCAAATTTTTCTCAACTTAAAACAACTATACCCAATAAACAACTACCTTTTGACAAAGAAAAGGGAAACATTCTGTTTCCGAAAGACCCACACTACCGTTTTTGGACCGTGGTCCGTTTCCATGCTGTCTGCGCCCTGGGTCTCGGCGGCCTGCCAGCCCTCCACGGGGCTCTCCAGCAGCACGTCTGTTAACAACCTCCGGAGCCTCTGCCACAGCTCTTCCTTCTGCTTCCTTGATAATTCATCGAGTAACTCGCTGAGGTTGAAAGGGTTGGAAGCATCTTCCTGTAAGATACATAGCAAGCGTTACATTTCAAACACAAAATACACAATATATTAGTTCTATCCTTTTCATAATGGTGTGGGAATAAAGGAATATCCTTTTCCTTATGAAAAAAGCTTTTCATAAACTTTTCAAAGGAAAAGTTTAACTGCTAACTTAAGTACAAGTTCAAGAGTTTGATTATACTTTTCAAAACCCATCCCTACAAGGAAAAGTACAGGGTCACTAGGCAGAAAGCAGCAGGTCCCCCCTCTGCCTACTCAGCTTGAGCACCCTAATCTTTGGCACTTAAAATTGTACCCACTCAGCAAAACCCTCCCTCACATCAGCCATCCCCACGTCCACCATCTGCAGGCCTGAGATCAGACTGAGGAACAGCGCCGCCCCACTGGCTGACTGCACTTTCAGTTTCTGGTCTCCAGCCGCCTGGAGCCCTCCACACCCACCTTCCAGTCAACTGTTAGCCTCTCTCTCTCCCATGAGCCAAGCAGCCAACTCCAGAGCCTCTCACTGCTCTTAAAGTCGCCAGCCCACCACCGCTTCCTGTCACTCTGAGCAGACCACCTCACCTCCTCTGGGACTTTGCAAACAGAGGCCATTGTCCAGGCGCACAACATCCAGCTTGGAGGGTGCACCCGTAGCCAGTCTGGGCACCGAAACAGCGACAGTAATGAACACAGGCCATTAACACAGGAGAATCAGTGGGGCCACACGGGTAATACACACATGCACACTTGCACACAGATAACTAGTGCACTGGAACAGCACGGACGGCCAATGGATACACGGAGAAGAAACACAGGGTTGGGAAAAAAACCACAAAGTAACAGGGCCTCTATGCATGCTCCCGCCCAAACCCATAGGATGAATTCAATCAGATCATCAAACCAACACAACGGAAGGATATGCCTCAAAGCAGCTGCCCAGGGACAGGAAAAACGAAGTGAGGGTGACGGAATCTGGGTCACAGAAAACCAACAGGTGATGACAACTGGATGCAACGTGCGATGCTGAGTGCGTGCTGCAGGTAACAGTGTGAGGTTCCCTGAGTTTGCGGGTTTCAATGAGATTATATGAGAATAATTTTGTTCTAGGAAAAGGCACATGGAGATATTTAGGAGTAACGAAACACAGCGCTGGCAACGGACCCTCAAATGATTCAAGAAGAATATGTAAATACAGAGAACGACAGAAAAATGCAGCCAAGCTGAGCGCGGGGCACTCTGGATTCCTCTGCACAGTCCTCAGCTTCTCCTGCACAGCTCCTTCCCCGCCCTAGGTCCCATACCCCTCCTCTTGCTGAGTCCACACCTGAGCCGTCCAGCTGCACCTGGCTTCCGGTCTTTGTGTCCCCTAACCTCCCCACAGCCCACTCAGATCTCTGGTCAAAACCACCTGTCACTTCCACCCTCTACCCTGCTTCATTGGAGCACACACCTGTCTCGTTCTCCTCCCTCCACCCGGGCAGAGGCTTTGCTCTGTGTGCGTTGGACCCCAGCCCCCAGAGCAGAGCGGGCGTAGGGAAGATACTCAAGGCATGGTAAGTAGGTAAACTCCCCTCAGCCCTGAGCCCTCTTACTCCCCACACCATTCAGCTCCGCTCCATCACTCTTGCTTTGAAACGTAAATTTATTCCAACACAATCGATTCACAAGGGGATAATTTGAGCAAAACACACATTTCTGGGTTGCTCATGTGGGATTTAGTCACCAGGTAAATTCAGAAAATTGCACCTGCTGATCAGAGCTACAAAATCACACGAAACACCCCCACCCCCTGGACATCTGCCAGCTCCTGGGACCCCACAGGAGCTGCGAGCAACACTGTCCACACCTGGTGACCATGCCAGCTCCCACCATGGTGACCTCCCAGTACATGCCTCTCTTCACTGCGCCCGTCCTCCCAGCCACTTTTATACTTTTCTTCTCTGTGCCTGCTCATGCTCACAGTCTCACACACACACTCACTCACACACACACACACACACACACACACACACAGGTCAGCAGGTTGGGCCCCTGGGAGCACAGCCACCCACTTCCACCAGCAAACTTCAGATCTTTGTCAAGGGAAAGTGTCTTACTTGCTCTAATATTTACAAACTTCCTAGTGATTCCACATGTATAAAACTCTTACTTTCTTACTAGGTCCCTATTTCTTTTTACCATGTCACTGGTGAAGTTCTTGAGTGTCACACCCCGAAGCCCATCACCCCCCTAGCCCTCTGGCTCTCACTGCCCAGCTTCAGAGCAGTGGTTTTCAGGACCGCACACGTCGCTCGCGCTGCAGCGGAATTGATTGGAACTGGGGAGCCACCCAGCAGGCTTCCACCTGACTCAAAACAAGTCCTTCCTTTGGTTCTCAGTCAGACTGACCACGTGAAACTGCGGCAGTTCCACTACTCTGACCTCCGAGGTGGCATTTCCTACCACTAACTCGATACAACCGAGCGGTGCGCAACCCTGCACGTTTTCATTTCCGTGTTTTCACGTTTACATGGTGACCGGGATGCCGAGGTGTGTGTCAGTAAACTCCGCTCCTCCTAAGCTGACACTGACAACTCAGGGCACGAGGGCTGATGCAGCCTCCAAGAGCTGTCTGCTGCCGAGCAGTGGGAACAGCTCAGGGGCTCCGGAGCAGGATGTGGACGCGGCAGCTGGAGGGAGTGAATGCACCTCCATGGACACCTCGGCATCACAGCACCAGGGAGGCCTGCGGTGACTGTGCCACCCACATGCTGCTAGTTTTTCCCTTTAGATTTTAAATTCATATTGGCATGGCTTCATCATCAACGTGGTGTGTGGTTTTAGTTAACGCCAGGGCACACTGCTTGTGACAGCCGCCTGGGGTCGCAGGCGCTCAGGTGCTGCTCATCTCACACAGCCCCTTCTGAGTGTCGAACCTGAGCCTGACACTCACACTAGTCCACACTTTCCCTTACAGATACCTCCAGGGTAATGTGCTGCCTACAGTTTCTGCCAGTTATTTTTACGTTTACTGAACACCGTTTTATAATATAAAATCATATTATTAGCGCATTTCTTTTAAAAAGAAAAATAACTTTGTGCATGTTGCTACCAACATATTTATTAGATTCCTCTCTAATCCTGAGTTGTCACTAATCTGATTTTCACATGTGATCACAAGCCAAGCACACATCTTCTGCCCAAGGTCATAGTATCTGGGGTTCCTCCAGGTCCTGTGCTCGGCTCCTTCTCCTTTATTCCACAACACAGGCACCCCCACACTCCCATGACTAACCTTCTGCTGGAGCTGCTGACATCCAAGTTTGTCTCTAGCCCAGACCTCGCCTGGGCTTCAGACATACCTGCCATCTGCCTACGGGATGTGTCCTGTGTACATTCCCCTGGCAGTCATTCCACACGTCCAAAATTGAGCCATCTCTCCCCCAAAACCTGCCCACGTTCAAGATTTCAAGACCCCACTGAATGGCTCTACAGTTAGAAACCAGGGACCCTCCTGGGCCCTTCCCCAGCCTGGGCCCAATCAGTCCACAGTGTGGCACGCCCCAGAGGCCAGCTCACAAGATACCTGCGCCTTCCCGGTTCCGTGTCCTGACTCCACCACCACAAGGAAGGGTGTGGCCCCTGCCCTGCTCTCAGCCTCCATGGACCTCTCTTCTGTCTGCTTTCCATGTGCAGCTGCAGGGGTACTTCCCAAGGGCAGCTCTGATTTTCCTGTGTCTCTCTCTTCCTGCCCCACTCCTTTTCTCTCCCTTTGTTCTCTGCAGGCAAGGCACTGTCGGCTCGTGGCCCCCGTGCCTCTCAGGATGAATGCAGACTCCACACCTTCACATGGTAAAGAAAGCCAGGGCTCTGCGCTTGCCCACGTCCTCGCCCCGCACTTCTACACTCCACCCCTGCCGAACCTTCACACTCAAATGCAACATGCCTTTGACCGGCTGACTTCTATGGACCTTCCAGAGCTTAACTCCCACGGCCTTTGTGTGCGGATGGGAAGCAGTCCATGGCTGGGTTTGCCCCCTGCCCCACCCTTGCCCCTTTCTCTGCTGTATGTCCGTGCCTGGACCCACAGCTCTGTGAATAACCTGAGGAAAAAAGAAATGCCTGGACTTCCTCAGTATGCCGCCATGCACGCAGAAAAGAGCACTAAGTGTTCACTAGGCAAACAGAAGCGCAGTGCACCACCTCACTTAGCACCTTTCCGGCATCTCCCTTATCAGAAAGCGGGAAATGCCATGTGCGAGTAGTTACTTGTCCGTCAGCAGGTCTGCAGTCACATAGTTTCTTTTCCTAAACCTCGGTCCCTAAGGATTCACGGAGATGTTTCACTTATGAACATAATTTTAGAAAAATGTTTTCCATTAACAGTCAAAATCACAACAAAGCTAAACAATGAAACTTACGTCAAGTTGAATGAACTGCAAAAATTCTCCAATCAGGTCCTTAGACACCGCTTGAACAAATATTTCGCGCTTTTCCATGACAGATGAAACTGTGTCTCCTCCGGCATTTAGTCTGTAACCCTAGCGGAAAACACAAGCACAGGAAACTTGCGTTTGCAAATGTATCTTCTCCTCCAAGATGTCATTTGGTACTGACAACCAAAACTGCAAACAAATCCCTCTGCCACTTATGCTGGACAGTTTCTAACAATATTCTGACACGAAACAAGTTATAGCTAGAAAATAACTTATTTTCATAGTATCAACATAACACTGTGTTGCTACCAGCTGTTAATGAAACTGCCTGTGAAGGAGCAAGATGCCCCTCAGACCCACCCCGTTGTTCTGGGTCCACGCCTACAAGGTAGGCTGCTTGTGGGAAGGCCTGGAAACGCCTGACACCCCTGCTTGTGTTGCACTGTGGCACCCGGCCGCCCGGGAGCTCGTTAGCAGGAGCACAGGTGTGCCCAGCCAGCGCGCAGCTCCCACCCGAGGGAGCCGGCCAGGAGGCCTGGGGCCGAGCCACCTCCTGTTTCCAGGGACACCACCTGCGCTAGTGGGGCCCCTGGTGAAAGGCGCCCCCCAAAGACAAAGTCAGAGCCAGGGGTGAGGCATGCAGGGTTGGGTTTTCCGTTGTTCTTCCTGTGGAAACAGGCAGGCAAGTTATGATTACTACAGCAGCTTTAGAAACTGCAAAGTAGGCCACAGTGGCACCGTAAGCCTGCTTTCATGCACCTCCTATATGCAACAGGACCCCTTCCTTAAAAACTGTATTAAATGAAAACCTGTTCCGTTGCACACAGAGCAATATGGAAAATCAGTGCTACCAAAGGCAATAATCAGGGAGAGAAGGAGCCATGTCAAACCCTGGGCCCCAGATCTGAGGGTCTACATCGCACCAACAAAAGGAGAAAGTAACCTCCCCACGTAGACACCAGCGAGGTCGGGGCCCTCCGCACTCAGCCAGCCGGGCTCTGAGCGAACTTCCTCCAGCCGAGCAGGGGAGGCGCCCGCGGCTGATGACTAACAGTGGCTGACACCAACTCACCGCTTTGAAAACAACATGACGAAAGATGCGACGAAGCAAGAGGAATAGCGCCTTCCCCGGCGGGTCCCTCGCGGAGAGCACGCAGCCCCCGTCCCGGCCGAAGGCCCTGCTCCGCCCGCGCGGTGGTGGGGGAGCCTCTGGCCTTCAGCCGCCGCCCCCGCGAGCCGCCCAGCGGTGCTGCTCTCACGGTGCGCGGACCTGGGCGGCTCCCTAGCGCACCCCGTCCCGCACGCGAGGTCGGGCACCACCTGCGGGCGGCGCCCCAGCCTCCCGGGAACAGAGCCACCCCCGCAAACCGTTCACCTCCGGGCAGAGATGCCTGACAGCGGGCTCCCCTGAGCACAACGCGGGGCTGATCCTCTCCGGGACAGTCCCAGGGGAAGCCTGGGGCGTCGTGCGCCCAGGCACCTGTGTCCGCCTCTGTCGCGCCTCCTCAGAGACGCCGGCCGGGCCAAGGGTTCGGACGCGGCCCACGCGGGGCGTGCTGTGTTGGACGCTGGGCCCGCCCCACCCCCGCCGTTCCCCTGCCCCTGGCCCCGAGCCCTCGGCGGCCCGGCACTCCCGGAGCTCACCTCGTTCGCGGGAACCGCCGTTTCCCGCGCTCGGACCAGATTCAAAACCGCCCGCCCGCGCGCGCGACGCGCTCCTCTCGCCTAAGCGTCACCAGGCGCTGCTCTCGCGAGAACCAGGCGCACCTGGGTGGGGTCACTTGAGAGCGCACGCCTCCGGCCCACAAGCCCCGCCCCGCACCCTGATCCCGCCGCGCCTTGCCCCACCCACACGCCCCACCCCGCCCACACGTCCCGGTCCCGCGGGCACCCAGCCCCAGTCACGCACTCCGACTCCGCCTTTTCCGCGCGAGTTCGGATCCTGACGTTTTTATCCTGACATCAAAATCAGTTTTACCGTTGGCTTACACGGATGCAGTCTTTGACATAATTACACTGACTTCAAATAAAGCTGTGACGTCAGTCTATACAGACGCAATGAAATCTGAGTACTCCCGCAAGGGGACACCCTGTCCCCCCCTGAATCTACTACTGTTTTTGCTGCGGTTTGTGAGTCACGTCTCCAGCAAAATACTATACACAAAGATGGATGTCTTAGTATTTTGTGACCATAATGCTGTATGTATATTTGACAACTTTCACATGTGTCAGGGATAAAAATAGACCAAACCATATAAATTATAGGTATTGATTAAATTTGAAACTGAAAATTTTTTGAAGCACACCTCTTAGTGCTATGCTTAAGATTTTTTAAAATCAATTTGTTTCCAAGGCTGAATATTCTGATTCTTCATGTTTATAGATGTAAATACAGAGAAAACTTGTTCACATAAATAAGGGCACAGAAAATAAAAAATTAATAGCAACATCACACAATTCCTTAAACATATTTTAGTTAAATACCAAAAATCACACACTATCATTATTTCCTATTAATTCCATTTGTATCAGCTAATAACTTGATTGGGCTTTCCTTCACTTTTTGTTGAAAGCAAAAACTTGGAAACAATTTGAATTTCTCAGATTTTTTCTTAATCAGTCACTTGAAATCATTCACTTTGTCAGATTCCAGGAAGTTTACCAAAGGACCTTTACCCAGATACAGTAAGTTGCTATTAACTATGTCAGTTACTTTTTCATTTCAAGGCACTTTTGTCGATACATTTTTTTTTTCTAAAGACTTTATTTTTAGAGAGAGGGGGAGGGAGGGAGGGAAACATGGTTGTGAGAAACACCAGTCGGCCACCTCTCACATGGCCACCCCTCACACGCACCCGTCCTGTTGGGGACCTACCCCCTGCCCCAGGCACGTGCCCTGCCCAGGAATGGAACCTGTGATTTCTCTCTCCCTCCCCTGCCTTCCTCTCTCTCTAAAAGCAAGGAAAAAATGTCATGAGAATTAAAAAAACAAAAACAAGAAACACCTTACAATGTGGTAATGAGGAAAGGTTTTTATAGAATTAAAACGAGACCCCAATGGCAAGGCAACATAAACTAAGGCTGAAGCTGTCTGCAATATATACACAAAACAGTATAAACCCGGCTAAAATAGTATCTTTGGTAATAAACCAAGTATAAAGTACGGTTTTTGAAAAACATTTAGTTTATTTTTTATTGGGCAAACAGTCACATGGCTCAAATTCAAAGGAAACCATTGTTATCCTTTTCCTTAATACCCTTCCAGAAAGATTTTCTGCCGAATAAAAAGAAAAATACAAAGTGTGTAACCTAATCATAATTGTGACTGGGGAAATGAGCTACAAGAGCTGGCCACTAGCTTGAAACTTAAACACTTCGTACAGGGCTGACCTGAAGGAGCACTCCTCAGGAACTCTGGGTGTAACTCACAGGGTGGGGCAGAGTAGGGCCGGACTGTCCCTGGCCACCGAGAGAGCTAAACAGGACACTACCCCACAGCTTGAGTCACGGATTCCGAGAAAGGGGGGCTCCTGGCTAATCAGGAGGCAGTTGCAGAGACATTTCCTTCCTTTCTGTGGTTTTACACTGTACCATCTCTCAAAGTTTGAACTGGGAAATGTGAATGTCTTCAAACAATTAAGGAAAAAGCAGAAGTAACTGGAAGCTCAAGGCCCACACCTGGGCCAACAGGTTCTGCAGGACACCTGCTGCAACCCAGACTGAGTGACCAGGGGGAGGGAGAGGGAGAGGGAGGCTGGGCTTCTGCTGTAGGTGTACCTGCTTCTGTCTGCCCCTCCTCACTGCATGCAGACAGACTCAAGGGAGCATGAGGTGAGACAGGTGAGATGGGTGCACACAGAGCAGAGCTCTTTGGTGTTTATCCCTCACCTTCCCGGGCTATAATTCCTCAACACCATTCCCAACCTTTCCTTCAGGAATCTGTGTTGCCTCCTGACACAATGACCTTGGGAAGACTGAAGAGGAAAGGTGAGCTATCCACCTTCCTCTTCCTCCTGGGTCCTTGGGGAGGGCAGCACCTCCTGGGGAGACCACCTCAGAGAAGGGTAACTCAAGGAGAGAGATAGGTGATCTGGGAAAAGCATTATCAGTCACGGCCCATTAACAGTGTCTTGAGCTGAATATAGTAAGAGGCCTACACCCTGGCTGATGTGGTTCAGTGGATTGAGCTCCAGCCTGCGAACTAAAGGGCTGCTGGTTCGATTCCCAGTCAGGGCACATGTCTAGGTGGCAGACCAGTTCCCCAGTAGGGGGTGCACAAGAGGCAACCACATTGATGTTTCTCTCCCCTCTCTCTTAAAAAAAAAATAATAATAATAGTAAGTAAATAGTCTTAAAAAAAATAAGTAAATAGCCTTTAAAAAACCAAAAAACCAAAGGGTATGAAGTGCAGGCCTTCTCTGAGGGGCCCAGGGCAGAACCTATTCAAGTTGAAACCAACAGTGCATCCTGAAAGACTAGGTAAACTAGAACTTAGCTTTTACTTAAAATGATTACATTAACCCTTCTTAGCTGCATGTTATACAGTTCTCTGCTGGAGCCGGGAGGCCTGCCTATAGGGCAAGTAGCGGGGAAGACTGTAACGATACACTTTGGATACACTTTAAGACAGTACAAGAACGCAGCCTGCTAAGCACATTCGTGCAGCTTTGTTTTATTCTGTTAAGGCAGCAGCACTCAGAGCCCTAAGGTGTCTTGCAGAACTCTAAGCAGAAGACCGCCCTGGCCATAGTCACAAGGCTGCGGACAGGGTGCTGCCCGGAGTGACAGAAATCAGACGAAGGGAGTTTCTAAAGTTGACGAGAACTGACCCATCAGCAGAGCCCACAACCCTAAGCCCCTCACTCACGACCACCCTTGATTCTTCTTTAAACCCCCCCCCCCCCGATTAGAAGCCACTGGGGAGTTGGGGTTTGAGGTGATGGCTTCTGTCTTCCTCACATGGCCCCTGTGACGAAGTGACTCGAACTCTCCCACTGCCACTCTTGGTGCTCAGTGACGGCCCTGCCACACCAGCACCTGGCGGATGAAGGTGACAGTCACCCCAGCCTCAGCAGTGGACAATACAGCGTTTCCCCTCCAGTGTTCAGAACAGCTTCTGTTTCGTTACTTGTTGGTGCTCTGGTTGTAAAGCACACGTGAAGACCGCATCTTCTACTCATGATTATCTTCCAGAAGAGTGTCTTCCAAAACCCGGAGTCTGAGGTGGGTGGATGAGGGTCTGATTCCGATGGAAACAGAGTGAGTGACTGCAGCTATCAGAGGCGGTGCTTTTGAAAATGGAAGAAGTCACAGAGAGCTAACATGAACAGTATCCTGCATTCGCTTGTCAGGTGATAGGGTCCCACACTGAACTTTCATTTCAAAAGAGAGGAGGGACGAGTCACAAGTGAGCTACCATGGAAGATTTACTGACTACATACCTGTGCTGTCACGTAACCTCAGCTGACAGGAGACCTTCTCCATCTAGCAGAACACCCGCTGCAGCTTCCCACCGGCAGCAGGGACTCCAGAGGAGGGCAGAGTGACGGCCGCAGCCTCGATGCACACACAGAGCTGCAGTTGGCTAAGGTCCCTGAGAAGGCAGGGCCGCGCGCCCTGGACACAGAGTGTCTGTAGAAGGAATTCGCGCCGTACAGAATGGCAATTCTACAAGGGCCTCTTTTCATCTGAAGTCTGAAAACAACATCTTTGTACTTCCGTATTTTAAGGCACAGGACCAGCAACCCACACCGACAACCTTAAGGGAATTCAAATTCAGTTAAGCGAATGTCACTGCACTGCTTTGGCTCAATGTGGAAAAGCTCAAGTTCTCCTTTCCTGGGTGAATCAATGAGGAGGAACTAGAAATGAACATTCTGAGGACCCAGAGCGTCCTCCATTGCCAGGGTCGGGCCTCCCTGCTGATTCTTATGCTTCCCCACGGAAATGAGAGCTTCCCTTTGAACACTCCTGTCACCAAAACAAGCCAGAATCACGGGGGAGGAGTTTCAGCGTCCTCAGAACCACCCTTCCTCTGCTCCTCCCCCGAGAGGGGCTGGGAACCTGCAGGTGGCCACTCTCAGGAGGCGGGCACCATACGGCCAACAGGCTTTGTACGGGTTTTTTGCCTCATGTTATGTTTATTTCACCTAATTGCTTAAAATAAGCAACCTGTCAAGTAAAATACACATCGAATGGGTGAAGCGCATGGTTGCAAAAACCAAGTTTAAGATGTTGGTAGAAATCGTTGGTGCGCTGAATTCCAGTGAGCGTTTCTGTCCTGTGGACCCCTTCCACAGACCTGATGTGAAAAATGTCTCCAATAAATCTTACGTCACGGGCAGGCAACTAGACTGAGGAATGTCCTGTGGTGCTCAAGCTACTAAAACACCGGGTATGTGCCCTGCTTGCACGTGCGTTCATGTGTTACCAGGATACTTGTAAACGTCCCCCTGCACACCACACCGGAGACAATGGGACCAGACGGGTCTTTTCAACAACCTGAAACGCGTTGTGAGGCAGGAGGCTCCATCATCAACACACCCGTGGTTCAGGAGCAAAGGGAAGGAGCTAAAACCCCTGCAGGGCAGCAGTGTGCGGGGTGACAGTCGGCCCACACGGGCACGTGGGCAGGCCAGTCGGAGCAGCCCGGGCCGTGAGGCGCTTCGTGGTGAGAGTGTACCGCAGTCTCAGAGCCCCCTCCCCGACGCACTCACACCCAACTCTTGGGAGCTCTCACAGTTCAAAGGCGTGCAGCACTCAGCACGCTCTCTGCATGCGTGGGTCCTCCACGGACCGGCACACACAGCTCAGGACACGGCCACAGACACTCTGAGGGATACGAAGCATGCTTTTAATCATCTTGTGAGAAAAATATATTCCAAAGTAAAAATTGCGTGACAATGTCGCGATGCTGAGGTGAGCAGTGGTAGGAAATAATTTCAGAAACCCAGGAAGCAGAGTCACCCCCAAACGCCGGCTGCCGGCACCCTGGGTCCTGGGTGACCCGGTGTGAGGGCAGAACGGAACCGAGAGCCAGCTCAGGCCCCATCCTGGGCTCGCCTGCGTCACACTGAGGAGTGGGTGCAGCAGCCATTGGCTGAGCCCCCTCCCTGTCTTCTTACCCCAGCCGGCCGCACAGCCCTCAGGGCGCAGTGGGGGCTGGTCTCCCTCACAGGGTGGAAAACACAGGCAGTTACCAGCGCACACGGCTATTGCACCCTGACCGTCTGGGTCCCGTTTTAGAGAAAGCACAGTTGCGTGTCGCTGCACTGCTTCATGAACAAGTTATACAAAGCAACCGCAAAGTCCCGACCGCTCCGCTTTATGTAAGAGCTTTCAGACCAGTGCACTGCGACTTGTGAACCACGCCAACCCTCGGAACAGCCCAGGCCGCTCGGCTCCCCGGCGCTCCCCCCTTCTGAGCACTGCGGCTTCTCAGCAACACGTCTTCATTGTCACGGAAGTGTTAATAGTTTTAATACTTTCTTTCATTGATAATGGGCAGAAATATACTAATACTTTGTAATTTGTCAGCTTTCCTTTTTAAAAATAAACAGCACAAAATAAGTCACTGAGAACTTTTTCCTGCAAAGACAAAAATGATTATTTGTCATAAGAATTTAGAAGAAAATATATATATTTCCTTAAACCATTTTCTCCTTAATTCCAACCAGCATGTGGAGATTATAAAAATAGAGTCTATTTACAGGGCACAGTGTGCCCCAGTGACACACGAAACAAGGCGAGGACGAAGCACACACACACACACGGACCCGCCTCCCGGACACACAGCTGCACCCGCACCACGGTACCTGCGGCCCTACTGTGGGCCGTGACAGCTGCCGACACACTGGAGGGAGTCAAACACACAAAAGTGAACAATAACATCGGCCAAATATGCCTCAAATGTCCACGTTTTATAAAACGAGTAAGACGTGTCCAGCGAAGAACAAGAAGTATAAAAATAGCGTTGGTGAATGGGGCGAGAGCGCCTTCCAGCACGCGGGGCGGGCTGACACACCAGCGAGCGCCGCGGGCCCAGCGCAGCCTACGTCACCACGTGTGGTCTCATCCCGTCTTCCGTGAGGTCATACCTGAGAGAACGGGGAGAGGAGGGCAGACAGGCGGTCAGGGGGCAGTGTCAGCAAGCAGATGGGGGCTCCCTGCCCAGCGGGTTGTCGCCTGCAGTGGGACACTCACCACTGGGTCCAGCCTTTGGCGAGCTCTTCCGACGCCAGAGCAACCAACACCTGTGGGTCAGAGAGCATCTGTGAGCTCGGGCTGATGGCGCCCCGTTGGGCTCTGCCACTTCACCCGATCTCCCCAGCCCCCTCCTGTCTCCCTCCGGCTGCTCTGTGCAGCTCTCCTTTACTCTCAGCCCCTCATTTTCCAGAGTTCTGCCCTAGGGAGCACCTGTGAACGAGGTGGTCGATCCTGGCCAAGAGGTCCTTCCTGAGCCCGCCTGTCTTAATGTCCAGTCACTGTGAACTGTCAGTGGGGGTCAGGGCTACGGGCTCTCAGGCCACTGAGGGCAGCACAGCTGGTGAGGACTGCCCATAAATGGCACCTGCACCAAGCCTCTCCGCCCCTTCACCTCCACGCGCCTTACCAGAGCACGTACTCGAGTTACATGTGGGTGGGACAAAGACTGAAGGAGTCCAGAGAAAGAAGGCCAATGACGTGACAGGGTAAAGCACAGGTGGTTAGCTGGGGAGGGGCTCCCCTTCGGGTTTTCTTTCATTGCGATACGTGAAAAACTAACCTTTCTTCCACTACAAGTTCATGGTATTAGTATGACCAATATGCCAATACTGAACATGTGAAAACGATGAAGTAACATCTTCACAATGTACGGATGTCAGCTGACACAGTCTTTCACGGTCCGCTGTTTTATCAGTAAGCACTGATCACGGAGTAAGTTCACCCCAAATGCACTCTGGGGACTGTTGAATTTTCACAAAGTGGAGGAACCCACCAAGGATTTTCTCAAACTTACTTTGCCGAGCAGCCCTTTGTCTTTGGACAGGAAGCCGCCACTGTTCTTCACGGCGACGTCCAGTGTTCTCCTCTGCACGTCTGGTAAGGAAACGCTGAAATCAAAGCTGGGGGAGAAACAGGGCCTTCCTCAAATGTCTTCCTCACCTTGCTGCAGTTCATAACTAAACATGACCTTCATACTTATGAGACCACTCCAAATGTTACAATATGTCTGTCACCATAAAACAGGATTCTTGCACTACATTGCTGGGGCCGGGATTTCATGAAATCACAAAGTCAAAGTATTTTCCATTGTTTCAAACATGAGAGAAGATGCTGGACTGTGGCCCCCCCATGTGCGGGGCAGGACAGCTAGCACGTGGGCCGTGGATATTGTATGCAGCTCACCAGGAGTCAGGCTGGTTCCCCCCCGCCCGTCCCCAAGACTGAAGCAGAGCCGTTTCAAAGCCTGGGCAAACTGGTCCACAGCGCTCTGCGATCTGGCTTCACCACGGGAAACCGTCTGCACTGTGCTTTCCAGTGGCTGAGGGCAGATGCCACAGACTGCAGTGCCTTCGGGGAAGCAAGTCCTCGAAGCCTGCTGGTGTGTGGCCCCCGTGCCGCAGGGTCTCTGGCAAACTGGAGGACTGAGGGCCTGCGCCCTGGGGGACACGTGGCTGCGGTGTGGCCGGCCCTCCCAGGGAGCTGCCACAGCTACAGCCCCAAACCTGGGGGCTCAAAGTCTTCAGTGCTGCCACTAAGTAGGAACACTGACAAATACAAGGTGTCCACCCTGGGAATTGGCGCGTGCCTGTCAGTGAGAACACAACAGAGGACTGGCAGCACCTCTAAAGATGAAGTGTAGACGGAATTAGTAGAGATGGAAACCATTTGACTTCATTATTTCCCAAAATGCTGGTGGCTTTTAGGTACAGAGGACTGCAGAGTGAGACACCAGCTTTGCACAGATGGAGGGTCTTTTCGGGGCCTCAGGGGGCCACCACCCCAGACTGGCCCCAGGGGCGGAAAGGGGCCTCTTCGAGGCCGGACCATGAAAGAGGTGCGCAAAAACCTAAGACAATGAAGCCATGCTCTCCACTAATTTTTAAATTGTTTTGGAAAGCACCTATTTTTCATATGAATGTTGTATGTTAAGGTGTTGCAGATTTATTACTTTTAAAAATATATGTTTTAATATCCTCAGTTTTGATTGGTTAATTCCTTTGTTCTTCCCCTCCTACTAGTCTCCCCACCCACATTCACGGCTCCTCACTCCTGCCCACTCCTGCCCGAAACCTGCAGTGTTAACTCATCTCAGACCGCTCGCGCCCCGTCTCGGCTCTGCGCCCTCGGCTCTGCGCTTTAGTCCCTGAGAGGCTCCGACTGGGCCTCTCTAATTCAATCTGACAGTCTGTCAGCTGAGTCCAGTCCATACCTCTGATCGAACACGGGATTCAGTGTTTTCTTTGACACGTGCGTTTTTCTCCTTCCCGACCTCCTCTTGTCCGGCAACAAGTACATGCGGACGTAGGGGTCGGAGCCGTCTTCAGAGAAGGCGATGAGATTCCTTGTAACACAAAGCAGAGCACAGCGTACATCAGAGTCTACAACAGTGGCAATTAGTGTCACATTCGAATGTACTGCAGTCAGTCCTCAAGTAACATCGTTTTGTTATAATAATGTTCACAAGGAAAAAATTCCCAAGGTGGAGCTGTCTGCCTGGACCTCGCACGTCCTCCTGCGTGTGCCCCGGGGACTCTGGCGAGTCCAGACTGTCTGAGGGTACAGTGCAAGCGTGAGGGGCCCCCAGATGGAAGGGTGCCGGGTCCAGGGTGTTCCCACCGTGTGCCCTGAGCTGCCGGGAAAGGCTCTAGTCACTCGTGGACCAAAACTGGAAGAAGTGGGTTAGAAAATTACGATCTCATTTGTTTTTATTCATCTTCCTTAAATGTACGTAGAATTCACATTTATCTCAATGTTCAATACTAGATGTGTTTTGGGTCTTTGTTTTAGGAGTTTGGTGATGTTTTTAAGACCAGAAATATGCCACAGGACCTTAACTGCTGTTTGAATCGATCACATACTACCACTTCGAGTTACTCACTCACTGACCGATCTGGAAACCTAGTCGGGGGACAGTTCAGTTGCAGTTCTCAAAAACAGCCTTCGGTTCCCGTCCCGCAGTGACTCTCTCAGTAGCAAGAACATGTAAGGGGCTCAATCGTATGCGCTGAAATGAACTCTACGTTTATGCAGTCATGTCTCTAAACGTCACTAACTTTACTGTTCTATTTCCAACAGCTTTTTACAAGGTCCACATGCTTACATAAACACACTTACATCACAATCACTATGGAGACAGACAAGTCACATAAAGTAAACCGCTCCAGACCATCATCCTCAGTCAAACACACGAAGCACACTGTCCCCTCATGTCACATTCTCCGAGTCGGAACACAACACGAGAACACCGGCCCTTCCCCACTCGGGGGAGGTCCCAGGGGGCCGCAGGCAGTGGGACGCTCGCTTCCTCAAAAGGCAACAGCCTTGCCTGTTGTGATACATCAATTTCTGGGCCCTCTGAATTTATATAAATTTAGTCTTCAAAATTTAAGCCCCCAAAAACACTGCAATAAAAGAAAAGTATGTGCTCCGGCCAGTGTGGCTCAGCTGGGCATCGTCCCGCAAACCAAAAAGTTGCCTGTTCGACTTCCAGTCAAGGCACAGGCCTGGGGTGCGGGTTTGGTGCCTGGTTGAGGAGCACACAGAAGGCAACCAATCAATGTTTCTCTCTCACATCAATGTTTCTCTCATCTCTTTCTCCCTCCCTTCCCACTCTGGAAATAAAAAAATAAGAATAAAAAAAGCAAAGTGTTTATTATCCAGGTCCACGTAACACCTACAGGGAGTGCTGACAGCAGCTGAGTGGTCATGAAGGGCTATGAACTGACTCAGAGAGTGAAGAGGAGTAAACGCTGAACTCCAGGCTCAGTGTACGATGTAACCGAGAGGCCGCCCCGAGGGAGGCCGGGCTCCGCTCACCTGCAGGCGTGCACGACCACCACCAGCTTGTTTCTCTGCGAGCTGTGCCGGATGGTCAGCTGGATCTGCCCCAGCGGAGACTGTCCCAGTGTCGTCCCGCTGAGGAAAGAGAGCAGGGATCACAGCCGCCCCAGACCTCCCAGGGGCCCTGCGTCCCTGCGGCAGCACAGTACGGTCACGCTCACGTGTGCAGACTGGAGGGGATCAGGTGACCTGGACGCTGGGACACCTTCGAACTTCTGAGCATTAAGCAACCCATCACACTCCCGCTTCAGTGGAGGGTCAGTGCAACTTAATTATTCAAAACTGGCAGCTATCCCATTTAGGGCCGGAAGTGAAACGAGACACAGAGGACTCCTGACTACAAACCGGTTCCGTGGTCTTTGGGCCTGTGGCTGCCCAAACCTACGTATCCTTTCTCAAAACCCGCACCAGTCCCTGGCTCTGTGGTTCACCGACAGGACATCTGATGACAATGCAACATCCCCTTCAATTTCTCTCTCTCAAGGTCAAAGCACAGACTCTAAGACAAGCAGCAACTGCCTGGCTCAGTGTCCCCCAAGACTATCACAGCTGCTCCCCAAAGTCAGCTCTTCAGAAAAAGTGGTTTCTTATTAAAATTCTATTTTCTTCTAGCGCAAGAGAGGAGGAGGGACTGATTTCTTTTTCCCAAAATAGTGGCCGTGAGAAGGTGCGAAAGAGACAAGTATCCTGAGCGTGGTCACAGGAAGGACAGACGTGTGCCTGCACCCTGACACCAGCAGCACACGTTGTCACATCTGCCCCCCCGTTGCTCCTCACGCTCCTCTCAGAACCACAAAGAGAAAGAGCTGTCTCCAGGGCAACTTCCTTCTGCCGAGAGGAAAAGGCTAACATCTGAAGCTTCTGGTCCCTGCTGACTGTTTTGTCCTCTAGGAATCATGGGGTTTTAAGAAATCAACACAAACATCCAAAGATAGACAAGCAGCGGCCGGGGGCAGCAACAAGGCGCTGAGCAAACAGAAAGGGAGAAAAGAAGAGGCTCTGATCCTGCACAACAGACGCCGGTCACCATGGTCAGGGGCAGCAGGTCGGCTCTGGACTCTGCCTCTGGTCTGAGGACAGGCACACGGGAGCGCCAGAGCCTCTGTGTTCATGGGACCCAATTCCCCATCGCGTTCTAACCCTCAAGCAAGCCCAGGCCCTGGGAAATGGCAGGCTTCACTTTGCAAGGGCACCACCCCCAAGCTCCTTTAGCTACGGTAAGCCAGGGCCCCCACAATACGTGGGGCAGGCGGCAATTCGGTGAGAGCAAAGTGTGCGTCTAGTTACTTCTCAAGCTGCCGCAGCCTCTGCCGAAGCTCCTGCGTGGCGATGGGCAGCGATATGTCCGAGGCTATGCTGGGGGTGGGCTCCTTGACAAAGATGTGGCTGGGGGAGCAGGTGGCGCCGACCTGCAGGCTGGAGGAGCTTCGGCCCAGGTCTCGTGGTCCCTGAGGGCTGGCCTCCGCTGGCAGGGCTCTCTCCTCCAGGCCAGGCCTTGCAGTGACCCCGACGACTGGCGTGGATGGGGCTGGGCTGCTGTCACCAGCGCCTGGTGACGTGGACATCTGAGACCGGACAGATACTTTCCTCCCTTCTTTGGAAACTGAGGGTCTCTTTACTCGAGCTGAGTGTTGGTGGTCTGGAGACCTGTCTTGTTTTTCCAGGTGCAGTACCTAGAAGTAGAAAGAAACATAGTTACAATCAGTAACACTGGTAATAGCCTGATGTATTTATTCACAAATGTTTCCTTAAAACTTGGCACAAACCATTATAAAGAATCTGGTCTGTTCAGCTATTCTATTACTAAAGTAATACAATGTTACATAAAGCTTTTAAAAAGAAAAGTTTAAGTAATCAAAGTATCACTTCAGTGATGTGAAAGTCATTTCTGTGTACTCTCTTCAGCCTCTTCCACTGGCAGACACTACTGCACAGCCGTGGCTCATGGTATTGCTGGAAGAGAGCTGCACACCCTGCACAGGCCTAGCCCCTCACCATACACAGGTGGTCTCCTCCACCAGCGATCTTACGGAAGGATGAGAGTCAAGGACACCTCTACCCAGCAAGGTTACCCCAGACGCCCAGCATTGATGGGGGGTTGGGGTGGGCAGCACGTGTCCTCAGCTGTCAGAGTACCTGGATCAATCACTTTGCTAGTCTTTAGTATTTACTTTCAATGTGTACAATGTCCCACTGAGCAGAGTCTGTGCTCCGTAAGCCTATCCTGCACCGAAGTGATGGTGGTGGCCGGAAGTTCTTCCTGCTGTTACCAAATATAGCAGTGGCGAACAGCTTCTTGCTGAGGGCCTCCCCACTTTGTGCACTGTAGCAAAAAGACTTCTGAGTCAGAGAAAGGCCCCTGACCCCAGGGGCTCTCTGAAGTGCCACCTGGAGACACTGTGGGCCTTTTGTAAAGGCTGTGCACAGCCAGGGTCCCAGCCAGAAGCCAGGAGACCATTTCCACTGCCCCTGCCATGCACTAAGTCTGTCTTAATTCTTTAAAAAAGTTCATTCTTCATTTTAATGTGCATTTTTAAAATCAGTGAGTTTCAGCATTCTCTCACGTTTTCTAGTTTTACCGTCAACATTTCCTTAGGTGCTTATAAATGATTGTCTATTTTGGACAAAAACAGTCTTCCTATAATTTCCACCACCTTATAGAGTTTTATTCAATTCTCTCTGCCGAAGGACTGTTAAGGACTTAATCGCAGAAGACTTCATTGAACCAGACAGCAAGTTTCTGGGCCAAAGGATAAAAAAGGGCCAACGGCATTCACGGGAAGGCGTAATGAATTCCACAGGCTGCACAAGCAACCCAGAAACACTGCTCTGTGGGACGACGCTTTCCTGCCAGCCTGGCCCTGCGACAACACCCTGACCACCATCCATCCTGTCCTGAGCCCTGTGGAGCAGTGCCGGGGAGCCTCACCGCTGCAGCCCGTCCCTGCCCACCCTGTGCCTCCGGTGGGAGACTACGCACCCTGAGGGCAATCTTCATTTTCAGGGTGCTGTTGGGCCCTGAATTACTGAGCTGGAATCGCTGGTTAATGGTCATGTCATCACTGGCGAGCAGCCGGCTGAGCGGGATCTTCAGATTCCCCAGTGAACACTGATGCTGCTCATCTCTGACCTGCGGAACACCACAGCACACACTGAGCGCCAGGGGCAAGGCGGAAACCGCAGGAGGTCTGACCCCGTCTTTCACAAGCAAGCGCCAGCCATCTCCTTCCATGGTGAACACAGTGGGAAGCCTCCTCGGGAAGACAGAACACTGTAACCAGTGATGCTACAATGTATCCACATCATGTCTCTGTCACTTCCCCATCACACAGCAAGAAGCACAAAAAAGAACACAACTTTTACAAATCCTTTTTGAACCCAGATGCAAAAACCCATAACAAAACTTAAGCACATTAAACTGAATATGTAGGAATAGGACCTCATGACCGAGTGAGCTTCTCCCTCAATATAGGTGTGCTCGTGAGATTCTCTTATGTCAAACCTTGCAAATCAAATAAAGGCTCGCAAGGTTCAACACCTGAAAATCAACGTGTTTCACCATATTTACAAACTTAGGGAAACCAGTGATCATCTCCCTAGTTGCAGAAAAATCTTTGATAAAATTCCACATCCATTCATGTGCAAACCATCAGCATACTAGTAGCAGGAGAAGGAAATGTCCTCAAACTTCAGGCTTAATGGTGAAGCCCTAAGGCTTCCCCCCTAAGACTGGAAGAGGTCAAAGGTACTTCTGCGAAGCCCCAGGCAGGCAGGGCAGGAAGGCAAGACCCTGGAGTCAGCAGCACTGGCCGCGGGAAACACAGAAGCGGAAGTGTCCTTACTCTTCACAGACAGGCCTGAAGCAGCCACAAAGGAGCTAGCGGAACTAATGCAGTTCAGAGAGGTTGACAAAGGTTGCCAACATACACCCCGGGGAAGTGACAAAATCAACTGAAAGTTTAAAATTAAAAAAAAAAAAAATTTACAGAATCACAGAGCCTGAAATACCGAGGACTAAGTTTGACAGAGATGCACTGATATGGTGCTGGGTCCATAAAAGGTAAACTTCAAATATGAGCAGTTCCTTGTATGCTGATGACATTTCAAGCCGCCTATTAGGATGGCAAACAAAATACCTCGACTTCAAGGTCCTGGCGCTTGGGATTGTGGACGAAGAAAGTGAAGTTCTCTTCCCACACAGGTTCATTGGTTTTGTACCGAATCTGAAAGAAATACCCAAAAATCAGCTCTTTGATATATTCTGTGCTTACTCCTTTATTGTGTTTGAAACCCTGAGATGGCTTTAATTAAATTCCGAGACATACATTTTACTGAGCATGTACTACTATGCATTAACCATGGGACGTGTCCAAAACCCAGAGCCCCAAGCATTCTGAGCCCATGGGCAGGCGGCCGTGGAGTCCCAGTGACGGAGGTTTCGCTGGCGTGGCCTCCTCTGCACCGCCCCGTGCTGTGCAGCGCTGCGCTGCGCTCAGAACAGCTGGGAGAGAACAATGCCCTGGAACTTCAAACCATTCCAGAAATGCTCTCCCATGTGTCCGGGCCTCCCTCCACCCCGACAGAACAGCAGCTATTGAGTTCTATGCGTTTTCAGCGCAGTTGGTTGGTCATCTTTTAAACAAAACATTTATAGAACATTCAAAGAAAACTTTCATCTACCAATGGAGTCAAGCAAAAGCACATTCATGTTAGTTTTAATGTTATTTTTAAAATGAACAGTATCTTTGTTTCCAAATTAAGGAGCTGGTGCTCTGTGAAGCAACTGATTTGAGAAAACGAAAGAGCAACACGGGCACCAGTGGTCCCATGCCCGCCGTGCAAGTGACAGGGACGTCCCAGCACACGGGTCAGCCTCACCTTGCTCTCCTGGGCCTTGTGACCGACCGACATCTGCACCAGAGGGTTGGGGCTGCTGTTCACTTTCTTCCCTGACTGTCCAGAAACAGAAAACAGACCAAGTAAACGAACGAACGTCCTGAAACAGGCCTGTTAAAAATGAAATTATTGGTGCGTGTTAACAGTCACTCCCACTTACTTCCCGCCTTCAGGCACAGGGGCTGAGAGCAACTAACTGGGAAGGGTTGCTAAGCACTCCCCAAGCCGTAACTACATCTCCCATGACACACACTAGGAAAACGTCTATTTATGTGCCAGTTTGAAGGGTTAAGAGCTTTTATTTTTAGAGCAAGCTACTTTGGCAAAATGAAATCTTCTGAATATCTTTAATGTTAATTCCAGCTCTCAAAACTTATTTCAGCAGGACAACAAAATAAAAGTATAATGAATGAACAGAAAATCATGAGCAAGGACAAATGCAGAAGAGTTTATAATTCAGAACAGTCCTTTTGAATAATAAAAATACTATAAAATGTCAGAAATATGTTTTTGCATTTTTAACTTAGTATCTTCTGTTCAAACATGTAGCTACCAAATATCAAATCTCCCTGACCAGCAGCTAAGTAATTTTGACTGGAAGAATAAATGTCAATCTAGAATCACATTAAATTAAGCTGATGTAATAAATATTTTTAAAATGGTAAGAAGCATACTTTAGCACAGAGAGCTAATAAAAGAAAACACAGTAAAACACAACATATACGGGACATGAGGTTTATTTATAACTGAGCCCCACAGAAGATGCAGTTAAATGTTAGTGGAAATTAATTACAAGATCACCATTTTTTTAGTAACAATTTTGAAGTCAATCCTCAACATTGCAGCAATGACAAAAATAAGCACCAAATTCATATGATTATTTGAATAAAATATTACTAGCCCAAACCTACTGCAATAATCTATTTCTGGTTCATCTTTATGACATGAGTGAATTCTGCAAAATGAAATAAATGCTGTTAAAAATTCAGAGGCTGCAGACTATGGTGGCAGAGAATACCATGTTCTCTTTTAAACCCACTCTCTCCTCCTTCTGTGAACAGCGGAACCCTGGGTGTCAGCTGAGCACAAGTCCTCTGTAAATAATGATTCTACTTCCCACCCTCCCTGGCGGTCCCGGTGTGGCGACTGACAGTCTGGCCTTAAAGGGAGGGGCCTCCCCAGGGCCCCCAGGGTGGAGGTATAAGCAGGTCTGAGCCCCAAGCCACACTCTCTGATGCTGCGGGCTAACTCCTGTCTTGCTGACCTTACAACTACTGTCTGAATCTTATTCGGAAGCCGAGAGTGTTTCTTAACTGACACACTTACTTCATCTCTGCAAAAGCAACCACTCATTCCCAGAGACTTCCTATATCTGTCCCTTTTAAGACACACCTTTTCTTTAAACTTTCTGCCATCTTTGAAAACAAGGAAACAGCGGCCAGCTTTGGGACCTGCCTTCAGGAAGGTCGAGGGAGCCGCTCCCTTAACTTGCTGGCTCTGCTCCCAGACCCCTTCTGGCTGTGCGTGTGAGCAACACAACAGACATCTGTTCACCCTACGAGTCCCTGCAGTGTGCGTGAAATAAACACCATCAAGTCAAACCTTAACTGACACGCTTTCTTTCTTTCTTTCTTTCTTTGTGGTACATAAAATAGTGCAGCATCTTAAAACAGATGATGTTTGGGATCCTAAATCACTAAGTCTTCTACCACGATGCCATCTCCAAAAGGCACCGGCGCCACTCGGAGGCCCAGGGCATCAGGCGAGTCTGGACTGTCCCGTACCTACACCTCAGCTCTTCACCACTCGACTGTGGAGGCCCACATCTCATCGAGGCGAACCTCGGTTTTCAAGTCTATAAAACGGGCACAGTACCATTTCCAGAACCTAGTTGTCAGGCCTAAATGCGGAGATGTAGCAACAATTAAAACAGACACATTGGACTGGCTGCACGGGGCCCTTTCCACACATGACCTTATTTAACTCACTCACCAGTCCAGCAAAGAAGACAGCACCTGTCCCCTCTGTGAGTGACTGAGCGGGTTAGGTATCTTGCCACCTGGAGGAGTGACCCTGCCAGGACTCCGGCCCAGGCGGTCTCACAGCCACGCTCCGACCGTGAGGCAGACACGGGAGGGAGGGCTATTGGTGCAGTGCTGTCCAGTGCCTCACTGGACACTGTTACTTCAGCGCCTGCTGGCCCACACGGCATCTCCTCGGCACCGAGTGCAGGGAGGGCTTCGTAAACGCTGCGTCAGAGCAGGCTTGACCAGTCTCCCTCACTTTTGAAATTTAACTCATCCTCCTAGATGCAACTAATTTTAAAACATTCCTGATTCCTTTCTATGGAATTTTCTTAAGACAGTTACATTTAAACCCTCCTCCAAATATTTAACCCTAAAATGTTCAAACAAAGTAAAAAAAAAAATTTGTTAGTCATCAGAAACTTTAAAAGTTTAGCCAGACAAGGCTTGTCCATGGTGTTTGGGGAGTGGAGCTTAGTTTTCAATACACCTCACTGAATGAAGGCAGAGCTTCCGGGAAGGCCTGGCCCCGCCCAGCAGCACAGAGCTCGGAGGCCCCGACCAGAGACGGCCTGACTCAGCATATTGGAAGAGGTGATGCTGAAACAGTCACAGTGCACAGGGGTGCCTTCCAACCACAGTCGGAAGGTTGGTTACGATTTTCAATAGGACTTCCACTTTGCCATTTTCACAATTTCAAATCCAATTAAAATACAGATGATTTAAAACCACCTTACCTATTGCTGCCTCACTCAGGTCAACAGAACAGATGTCTAATTTATCACACTGGAACTTTATAAAATTTAGCTTTGAGGTTGACTTTTGAGGTCTTCTAACTACTAATTTTGGGTAACAAAAGCAGGCGCTCTCCAATGACAGTTCATTACTACTTAGTCATAAACCCACAAGGGTCGAGGCATCATCTCTTTCAATATGTCTTCACAAACTTTTCGAAGGGAAAACCATTGTTTACCTTGAAAGCTTTCTGAGCTGCAGCCTTCTTCAAGACATCGGGGTTAAATTCTAATGGGTTACTCTTTCAAGTCAGAAGAAAATGAATACACCAAGGGTTAATAAAACATGCAGCGAGGAGTTTATGTGTGGTTAATGACATGAACATTATGCAAACAAACGAACGAAATCTTTAAACAAAAACCACCAAGAATTACACAAAAAACAGAAAAAAATCATTTGTAATTTTTTCTTTATGCTCAAGATTTTATCTCAGAATGAATCTTTAATCTATAAATATCAAAAAACATGTCTTTCTCGCCTGCGGTCACTATGCCTCTTATCTTTTGGGTTTCAGCGTCCAGTAGTGATGCTTTAGGAAAGGCTTCTCTTTACGCTCCTTTGTTTGAATAACCCCTAAAATACCTACAATTGCACTGAAATTTTTATCTGAAGTCCCAACAAATGGGCCATACATGTCCAATGACTCTCAAGCCAAATTATACGCTACAGCGGCAGATGCAACTTTTCTTCCTTCTGCAATCTACTTCCTTCGTGCGAAATCTCGGCGGCAATGGGGCCTTCTCCACGGTGTCCGCCATTCTTTGCCAAGCAGGAAGTGATGGGGCTGCTCAGATCACCCAGAGCTTCTCCTGGCTTTAAAGTCCTACTATTATGGGTTGTGTCCTACTTCTGTTGACTGTAAATGCATTACTTTCTGGCCTCAAAAGGGAAAGACTGAGTTGTTCTGCAAGCTCCTTCAAAGGCAGACACGTAAGATGAAAAATTTTACCATTTTAGTTGTAATTGCCTTCAAATGACAAATTGAATTTCATTACTATTTTTTTTTATGAACAGCAGACTTTATAATGAGGAAAGGGACACTCTGCCTCCAGCCTCCCGTGACTGGCCAGCTGGGCAGCTGAGGAAACTGCACATCCAGCCAAGAGGACCGAGTGCCCGTGGGGGCAGCCTCAGCCCGCGCTGCCGCTGCGGCCACCCGCCCAGCTCGGGGGCACTGGGACCCCCAGGTGGGCCGTGTGCTAAATGCACGTGTCATTGCAGCATGCACCAGTGACCACAAAGCGTGCAGGGGGAGGCTGTGCGGGGTAGGATAAAGGGTGCAGGGAGCCGTGTAACATCGTGGAAGCTCCTAAGGCCTGGGGCTGACACGGACCAGATCATCCAGGTGCACTACGTAGGGGCCCTGCGTGAGGCCTCCCACTTGGGCCCCTCACCACTAATGGGGCGGCAATGCCACCTGTACTCCATGGTGAGAAAGCACTGGGTCTCCCTGTCACACGGCTTGCGTTTTCCCATGAAGTGGACCTGTGTGTGAAAACCACCCATCTCCCACAAACCCACCCACAGCATCGTCAACTTAACGTAGCACCTGGGCTGGAGCAGACAGGAGGCTCACGGGTGTGACTCTGGGTCACATGCTGAGTTCAGAGCCAGCTCGGCTACTCATGAGCCTTGACCCTGGATCTCTAATCTCAGCACCTCGAGTGCCACTGGCCCCTTATCTGAGAAGTGACCCTCACAGACTGAGACTAAACGAGCCGTCCACACAGAACCATGGACAGTGCTCCACAAACACAAGTTACCCCAGAAGCCGAAGGTCCAAAGCTGGCCCCCAGGAGGCAGAGAGCCCCCCGCAGCTTTCCTCCGAAATTCTAGCACAGGACTTGATCAGAGACAGCAAGTGCTGAGTTGGCATTGTGAAGAGGCCACTTCCGGTTTGGGGTAAAGTGCGGTGGGGCCACCTCACTGGGGGTAACGCCTGACGGAGTTGAAAATTAAGGGCGTTTTCTGCAGGTGGAGGGCAGGAGCCCATTGGGCTGGCAGCCATCCAGGACCTTTCCTAGAAGTAGAGGAGGGCTCAGGCTTGGGAGGAAATCACTGATCTAACTGATCACTGATCTTAGAAAGCACTGATCCAACTTCACAGTGAAAACCAATGGGGTTTTAAGAAGCAATGACTTTGTTCGAATTATGTTTCTAGAGCATTCTGTTGATGCCAACATTTGACTCACAAAGCAGAGCACATGACCTTGACAATGGAGGAGGACAGGCAGTTTTGACAACCAAGCAATGGCACCAGGATGCACACAGGGCCTCTGGCGAAGGAGGGCGCTGGCACTGCCGCTGGCAGAGCTGGCGTCCTCTAGAAACGCCACCACGGAAAGTCATTTTACAACGGTGGTGCACAACAGACGCCAACATGCGCCCCCGGGGCTCTCACAGGGGCAGATGGGGAGTGGGGAGCCTGCTTCCTGTCGGGGTGGTGGGGCCACGCACCCAACCCTGAGTCCTGGCTCTCCTCCTCTGTCAGCGGGGACGATGTACCTATTCTTTGTGTTCTGCCCACCTCCCTTTTTCCATGTGGAAACAGAATGAGAGCTCTTCCCAAGTGCAAAGCCGCCTCTGTCAGATTCAACTTGAAGAATCTCACTATCGCTGAATTGAATCAGCAATCAGTCGAGGACGGGCCACTCGGACTCACGACTAAGCTGTCGGGGACTCCCTCTCGCCCCAGAGCAAGTGAAGTAACCGTCTGCTACAGTCACCAAGGGCAGTGCAGGGTATCGGGTACAGCAGCCCGGCCCGGGAAACAGAACGTGGGCAAATCAGCTTCCCAGTCCAGATCAGCAATGCACCATTATCCACTCTAGGAAATTCCTTAAGTTCCTTAAAAGAAGCTGAGTGATTACAAACTCAATGATCTTTTTCTCTCTCAGGAGCTCTGGTTAAACAGTGAGGGAGAAGGCAGGTGGATTTCTGTCCTCACTGACCAGTCCCGGGGGCACAGCAGGGACTTTTAAGAGCTATGTTCTAACACTTCTTTTGGGTCAGGAGGAGAAAACAGATTGGAGGGAGTTTTTTGAAAGCTTGCAAAGAAATATTTACATCTCACACTGAGATGAACCACAAGAAAACCAAATGAATCATTATGGCTTCACTTTTTCCACGGGAGGATTTTATTTTTACTTTTTGTGGGCTTCCTCATGACTCACCCGGTGTGTTCATCTCATTATCAGACGTGGTAGCCAGTGTCAGTCACAGCACTTTAACATGTCACAAAACCAGCACACACGGCAACGGAAACCATGCAAGAAAAGCAAGGAGCATGCCATGTAGTTCCATCCGAGGGGATGGTGTTAGAGCTCCAGCACGCATTCTCGCGGCCTCCATGTAAACACAAGGAAGAAAACCCCGGGAACTCACAAACAGCGCTCTATAGACTGAGGCGGTGTTTTCACAAAACACTAGTCCGGACGCACGCCTCTCTTTTAAGTAGCCACACCCAAAGTTTCCCTCGTAGATACTCTTAGGAAGTGGAAATGGGAGGAGAAAGCAGAGAACGGGGGGCTGTGGTCAGTGCACACAAGAAGCACCATAAACAGGAGAGCAAAGGGCAGCCCGAGAACCCACAGAACCCGAGAGCGGCGGCCACACCCCGCAGTGAGCACCAGCAGGGCGGCGCCACGAAGGCCCTCTGCCTCTGGCAGCCAGAGCACACAGTGTGCGCAAGTGCCCTTTAACAGAAGGTCAATAAATTCACCTGGTTTTTATTTTTTCAACTTTTGCTACATGATGTCATTAAAATTTTAACTTATGTGATAAAACACACAGTTCTGAAGCGCAGTCTACTCCTTCTTGCCAGCTCCCCAGTACAGCCCTACTCTGTAGGTCCTTACATGTACCACACGCTCACTCCCACCAGGCACGGTGAGGGGCCTGCTAACAAATGTTACTGTGGTTAAAAACAAGAAGTTCTGCACATGAGAAATTCTGTAGGAATGTTACATAATAATAAATAAATTTTAACAGAAAAAGCCAGACTTCAGTTGGAGGATGGGCCCAAAGGTGAAGGTAGTAACTTCAAGAGAAGTTAAAACATTAAAGGTAGTAAAGAAACTGTCACTAAAAAGTACGGCTGTGGCTGACCCTCGAACTACACCCGTGTCGGTGGGCCTGCACGGCTCAGACCCGCGCTGCTCGTGGTTCCTGTATCTGATGGGGCTGGGAACCTGCATGAGCAGGGAGGGCTGACTGCAGTTACACATGGACTTCAACTGGGGGTTTGCAGCCCTAACGCCCACATTCTTTAAGGATCAACTACATAAATAATTTCATACAAAGAGTTCAAGCACATGTTCCTACTATGAAAAACAACAAATGCTTGATCAGATTTTAACTGTTAAGAACTTCAAATGAAGCGAGTGTACCAATACCAAGTACACTCACTGTGCTGCTGCAAAGCCCAAGGAATGCACAAGACTGAGACCTCGGAAGGAGCTGAGGCGAGGTGTGCGTTTCATGAAATCCAGGGTACACTGCCTCGCCACGGTCAGGTGAGAGCAGACTGGTGGCCCAGGTGACACACTGAGGTGAGCCAAGGGCCGAGTGGCACTCTGCTCCCTGTGTGTGTCCACAGGGACAAGGGACTCGGGGGGCCAGGCACAAATGACCTGGACAAGTGAGCATCTACCAGCGGGGGAGGAAGGCCCTGCAGCTGGGAACAGTCCTCTCTCCTTCCACCAAACGGGTCTTCGCTACATGAAGGAAAGCGAGAAGGACCACGTCCTGATCACGCGCAGGGCACAGGGAACTCATCGAAGCAGAACGCTGCTCACCGGCAGTGGGGATGAACTGTGGTGTGGGGATCCCAGTGGGCCTCATCGGCCTGAGACTGTATAATTTTTCTTCCCCACGGTGCAGTGGTTACTGTCCTTTACAGCTTTTTCTAAGAGTAAAGAAACTCTGACGCAAACGAGGTGCACTGGCTCTGGGCTGCAGAAGCCGTGCGTGGCAGGAGACACGAGGCAGCGTGTCTGCCATGCAGTGTGCCCGCAGCGCCAGAGGCTCCACCCACACGCCGCTCTTCCCCCTGCTGTCCCTCGCCACCCCATCCCCCCCACGGCAGCCAGGATGGGTCTATCCTCAGTGGTGCTTCCATCCATTACCGTGCCAAACAGAGAATACGCAACCAAGTTTTCCTATTTAGTCACTTCCTGCGGAGCATCTTCTTCCCTAACCACGAGGGAACTGCACAGACACCCTCCGAACTGGACATTTCTTCACACAATGTGCCGGAGCAAAGGCAGCTCTGAGCTTCCTGAGTAACAAGGAAGGTGCACTAATGTGAAGCTATACCATCCCTCTCCACGGCTGCTCGGGAGGTGGGGCGAAGGGAAGACGCAGCCACAGGAGCAGGTGGCGGTGTGGAAATCAGCACCCCAGCGAGTTCCCACAGTGCTACCTACCGGAAGGTTCCTCGCTGAATCCAAATACAAGATCAGCAAGGAGGAGGAAAGACCGTCGTTGGCTTGGCCTTTGTCGGCTCGGATGTCTGTGAGCACCTACGAGGAAGGAAAAACACCTCAGCGGGTGAGTTTCCAACGGGGTTAGACTCTTGCTACCTGGCCATGCTCACGAGGATGGGAAGGAGGGAAACCGAACCACCCGATGCGTGCAAGCAGAGACAGGACATGGGAAGGACTGTCCTCACCTCAAAGGAAGCATGCGACAACCTATGGCCCTCCAAATCCCTGCACGGTATCAAGCACAAGGTGTGAGGATCTTGTAAAACAGGTATAAATGACCTGCAAGTCTCTTTTTAAGATTCTGAGACTACTGAAGTGACTTAAGCACAAAAATCCGAAGTACTGCTTTGATTTTTGAACCGAGGTGCAGCACCACTGGAAGAAACTGATGTCAGGGGTCAGGAACACAGTCACGCACCTGGTCCAGGTGGGCAGCATTTGGCATCAGTGTGAGCCACTCCAGTTTCAGGTGCAGCTTCCCTCTGGGGACCTCGTCCAGGGCAAACCACTAGAGACAAAATGTGCAGGTTCAGCCGACATGCTCCTGAGCGCTTGGTCCACACCGATGGAACACGCACAACCCCGCCTGCTGCCCGAGGCTGTCTCAATGCTTCACAAACACTAACGGGTCGACCCCACCAAAGCCCTGTGGCGCAAGTAACTTTCACCCCTAATTTACATGCAAGGATCCAAACGTCTCCCAGCTCCATCAGCGCCAACGTACGGACTTTACTAGAATTTCTGGGACCAGAGATAATAAAATATCGAGCCCAAATGCTGAATCTCAATATCAAACAAGTTAGCACATTTGTTTTTATTCATCACTATATAGCAATAACAAAACAGTCAACAGTTGTTTCAGCTTAAAAAGTCAAAGCGATTCATCAAAGACAGCCCCCAAACTGCAGTGTTGGAAGAGCCAGCCGGGACCGGGGACCTGCAGGGGCTCACCCGCGAGTGCTGACGTGCGCTGCCCTGAAGGCGGCAGGCCGAGACGCTGACTCGGTTCATTAATCACGCTCTGCTTACCCCATGCATACCCACCTTCTCCGAGCCAGCACCCACTCCCCTTCCTCACACCAAAGGCTCTGACAGCAGTGTCCTGCCTGCAGCACTGCCTGCCTGCTGCTCTCACAGACCCCTCACATGGCGATCTCCCAGAGGCCGCACGGCACCCGCTCTGCTTTAAAATGCTCCTCGCCAATCAATTAGTCGGGCAATCAATTGACGGCTCCTCACCACACAGCTGCTCCCAGGCCGCCGCCTGACTCTGGGAAGAGCGCACACCTGCCCAAAAAAAGTCGGCCTGCTCTCAGGTCCTCACGGGCGTGTCTGGCGCTCGATCGGCACCCAGTACGTGCTCCGTGATTTGGCTCTTAAACTCCGTTCCCGCTCTCACTAAAAGGCCCAAGCTCTCCATGTCTGAGAGGCAAACGCCCGTTTCTGGGACACTGTGGGGGGGGGAGGTAGCACTCAGTCCACACACACTGCACGGCACCAGGCGCGCAGAGGACTTACTTCATCCAGAAGACGCTCCTTTTCCACTTCAGTCAGATCGAGCATGAGGCTAGGGACACAGCACACACATGTCAGAGCGCAGAAGCGCACTTCGGATGGCGCAGTAACTCCAGCACGCGTTCCCACCAGCCCCGGGAGCCAACGCGATCCTGCGTCCTGTGGCCGTGCCCACGCCCCTCCCCCACGATCTGTCTCAGGTGAGACCTCACATCTCTTCCCCGGCCCGCTCCCTCCAGTTTCAATCGGGAGAATCTGGCTTATATAGTGTTTTACTAAAATGCAAACAGTCTGTTCACTGAACTCTCTCATGTGCTCCTTGTTAAACCATCTCATGCATGAATTCCGAAGTCACAGCACACAGGCCAGTGCTGATGAGGCCAGACCAGTGCAGTGTCACCTACCCCTGCACCTTTGGTCAGCTGTACTGGCTGTTCGGCTGAAGTAAACAAGTCAGTCTTTATTTTTCTCAATGTAAATTACTACTCCCTTCCACCCCAAACCCCCCAACAAACCGACAATGTTTAAAACCTGTTTCTACATCTAGAGCCACGCTGCCTGCACTGTGGGGTGGCTGGAGGCCGGGCCTGTGGGGCCACAAGCCCCACGGCGCTGCCGAGCACCTCACACAGGCAAGCACAGCTACAGAAGCAAAGTCCAGGTTCCATTCGACCTGAACCCATCCAGTGGCTGCTGTGATGGGCCCAGATCTAGAAGCTTCCTTCTCCTACTTACATGTGCAACTCGCCAGGAATAAAACACGTGCTAGGAAGCCAGAGGTGGGACAAATGTTATATCTGGCAGCCATTTAAAAACGCATACAACACGTACACAGACCTACTTCTGAAGTCACATGGCAGTTTTAAGAGGTGGTTAAAGCAGAGCGTGAGCCTGCGCTGGGCTCAGGCGCAGAGGATTCACCTTCCTAGAAAGTCGTCCTTGTCCGGGTCTTCGTCGAAGAGCTCGATTTCTAACTCCTGTCCAGGGTGTTCATAGACCAAGGCCTGAAAAAGTGGCAACCTGGGGTCACTCACACTGTCACTAGCACCATCATCCACTGAGTGTGACGACTGCAGCAAACGTCACATGTACTTTCCTCCAGCCTGAAGCCCTCGTAAGGCACTTACAGTTTCTGTCAGACCACGCGCCCCCTCATTTAGAAACGTGTGTCTACACAGTAACAGGCTGCTGTGCTTGCTCCCAGTGGGGTTATGTCTCGGGGGCCGAGCTTGGTGGCTCCAGGACAGTACAGCCAACAGCCTGGTGCAGGCTCAGCGCAGACACTACCCTTGGACGACCAGCCACCCCAAGCCCCACTCAGAGACGGGGCAGGGATGGGGCAGAGATGGGGCTGCGAAGCTGGTGGAGCAGGACCTGCACTAGCTCTGGAGGGTGCTCTGCTTTCAAACCCACGTAACCGCTGCTGCAGCAACTCCACTCTGAGCAGCTCTAGGTGGGAAAAGGCGGCCCCGTAAAGAACACATTCACCTTACGCGTGCACCGGCCAGTTACAACGCTGAACCCAAGAGCCGAGATCTCTTTGGGTAAAGAAACGACGGAATCTATTTAGGCAATGGCTGTTATGGATCAGGCCCGTCCACATTTACTGACATGTATGGGTGCCCTGCTGTGTTAGATGATCATTTACAAAACAGTATGTAATCTCATTCCTGCATGCAGTTGTACATGTCGATAACATAAAGCATTCACATTATGAAAAAATGTTGCCAGTTATTTGTTGTGACAGCTTTATGCGCTTAAAGTCTAAAACATTATGCGTCGGCAGGACACATACACCTGTAGGCACAGAAGGTACAGTACTTTTCAGATGGGAAGGTAAAGCAAAGAAAACTTAAGCTGCCATCTGAATTAATGCCGCCCAGGGTAACAGCGGGGAGGTGTGACTTGGGGATGCAGCCTCACCTCATACACCTCGTTCCACCTCGGACTCAGGTTCTCTTTGATGACCTTGCTCTGAAAGATCTGGTTGCCAACTCGGATCACGCCATAGGGGTCTGACTTCCCCTTGACAAGCCCCTTAAGGTAGGTGTCCTTCCCTTGAAGGTCCTGAGCTTCAATAAAGTATATCCTGAGAACACCCTGAAAAGACAAGAGAGCTGGCTGCTCACCGCTTCATCCGCCAAGCAGGAGTGCCAGCTGGGGGCCAACCGTCCGTCCCCGCCCCCAGGAATGCAGTGCACAGGGAAGAGACGTGTGAGCCACTCAGGAAGCCAGGCAGGGGCTATTTGGATGGGAGGCCAGAGGTGGCAGGACGTGGGGTGTGAGTGGCTGGGTCCCCGGGAGACCAGGCAGATGCCCCACAGCGGCCCTGCAGCCGTCACACCAGACCAGCCTTGTGGGGCCCAGAACAACCCTGTTTGGACTCCGCAGTGAGCGACACCACACTGTGGGTGGGTCAGCCCGTTAGGGAGCCTGTGCGGTGCACTGGTCACTCTGCTCGAAGTCCATAGCGACCCTGTGAAATACTGGCATTTACCCTCTTTCACAGAGAGGAAACTGGAACTCTGAAGCACCTGCTACTCTTAGCCTCTAAACACAGTTCTCAGTTCCTAAATGTTGTTTAAGTGATAAATAAAAAACGCTCACTTTTCTTTCCTTCAAGGCAAACAGAGGCAGTAAGGCTACCTTTGGGTAGGGTAGCAGTCTCCCCCACAAACCCTTTTTAAAAAGTCCTGGGCTACGTTCCTGACACAACCAGCGCAGGGAGGTGTGCGTTCTCCCCGTGGCATCACTAGACTCTCAGTCCACGAGAAAGCCTGCGCCCCCTCCGCAGAGACCAGGCTGGGACAACCTGAACGTCCAGAGCTTGGCTTTCTGAGTTGGGCGTCAGGCTCCCCCGCTGCCCTCCGCCAGCTGAGGCCCCGGCTGCAGCCTAGAGGCACCAGCTGGCGCCTGCGGAGTACAGTGGGCAAACCACTAGCTGTGCCATCACGCACACGAGGCCCCAACACCCAGGACGGCTGCCAGCCCTCCACGTCCACCTGTCAGTGGTCACGGAGGCCGGGACGTGCTTACCTTTGGTATCGGAAACCGCAGCTGGGCTATCTGAACCTCGCTCACAAGTGGAACAGTGATTCGATTGGGAAGCACCAGGTAGTTTGATATTATATCCAAAATGATAGTATCTGATAAACCACTGTTGGGTGGGAGACACAAAGAACAAAGAGATCATCAGACTCACCCACCCTGGTCGCCACCGCTAGCAGCGAGCTCAGCACAAGCACGGCGCGTGACCTGCTGACGGGGTGGAGGTGGTCTCCTCTCCAACCCAGGCAGAGACCAGCAGGCAGACGCCCTGGCAGAGATGCTGCCTGTCCTGCAGGCCGTGTTCTCAGAAGAGTCCAGGGTGTCCCAAAGAACATTTCCTGCACAGCTGTATCACTGATTTACCACTGAACAGCTCATACGTGTGTCGCTCAGTTTCTTTTGTAACACGAGATATTTCAAACTTCCTCCTGCCTGTGACAGAGCCGGGAGGACGTCCCCACTCCCAGGAGGGACATGACACTGATGGACCCAGGTGCTCAGGTGGAAAATCTCACAGCTAAGATACTAGATTGCTACACGCAAGCGGAGGGACGACCAGGGATGATGGCGCAGGTACTCGCCCCGCCCCTCGGCTCCCGGGGCCAGTACCACCCTCCCCGGAGGAGTGGCTGCAGCCTGAACAGAACCCAAGAAGGGCTGGTCTTGGAACATATATTTGCTGTTTAAGTCTTCTTTATATTTCTGGGAAACTAATAAAAAACAAATTTTAAAATTAACTCATAGGACAGTGAATGGCTGCCCCTAACCATTCAGAAACATCTAAACTGCAGGGGGAGTTGCCCCGCTGCATCAGCGCCTTTGGGCCCAGCGCCCGGGCAGCACCGGCTGCTGCGAAGGCACAGGCCAGCGCCGAGGGGACAGGCCTACGACGCCACCATCAAGCTGACCACAGCACTCGACTGCATACTCACTTCAGTCCAGGGATATCAAGAAGATTTGTCAGTCCGGTCCAGTTAATTTCCAAAAGCTGTTCAAAAAAAGGGGACACAATGTTGTCCAAGTTATTTCCAATTCTCCAATCGAGTCACCCACGTTTGTTTCTTCACAAACAGAACCCTGTCCTGCAGCTTGTCTCCCACTCGGACAAACACCCAGGCCGTCGTCGGGCTGGTGTGCGCAGAGCCGCCTGCCGTTTCGTTTGGTGACAATGTCGTAGTTTCCCAGTAAAAACGCGTCGAAATTTATATGCCTATCCCCCTTTGATGGGCACTGAGAATACTTATATTTCTCTGTTACCGAGTCAAGATTCAGTGAGTATCTTCTTACACTCATGTTCTGGTATGTGCAGGCATCTGACTTACAGTAAGTAGAAGTTCAGGTCAAAGATACATGCTCACTTGTCATATTGACAGTGCTACCTAATTACCATAAAGAAATATTGTACCGATTTATATTCCCACCAAAAGTGTAAGAAAACGTCCCTTTTCTATATCCTCACCAAAAAGAAATTAAAACGCAGTCCAGTTTGCAGTTAAAAATGGCACTTCACCACTGTTTCAATGTGCACTTCCCTGATTTTAATGGAACGTGTTCCAGTCATTCAATCAACACCTGGGGGTTCTGCTCATTTCTCTAGCGGGCACAGGTCTTAGAATGGCTCCTACGCAGGTGGCTGTGTGGATGTGGGTGGGTGGAGACCATCGATCAGAAACACTGTCGTTCCTATCAAAACGGATACTGCACAAATCAACCGGCTCGTGCTTTCTGTCTGGGGAAGAAATGCTAAGTGACACTGCACGACCGCATCGCCCCCTGAGCTGGAGGAACAAACTCCTGCTCAAACCCCTCCGGGAAGTGGCTGGTTATAAACAAGCCCAAACCAGGAGTCCAGGGTCTCTTGGAAAGACCAGAACTAGAAAGCAACCCATTTTACAGCCCTGAAAGACTGAGATTTTTCAGCCAAAGAGAAATGTGATGTAAACACTGATGGCTACAGCAGTGCGAACGCATGCTCCCCCCAAACCCCCACGAGGACAGCAGGCCTGGAAGCAAGAGCAACCCAAGGTGACCGCCCCACCACCCTGGACATCGTCTCCACAGACATCTGCCACTGAGAGGAACCAGGGGCGTTGAAGGAACAGCAGACGCCAGGCCTGGGCATCTCATCCAATCAGGAAGCTAGAAGAAACACCCCAGGACTGATGAGGGGCCTGTCAAAGGGCAGGTGCCCTGGAAGGGACTTTGGCCAGGGATGACAAACCTGTCGAGTGATGGGGGGCCTGCGCACATGACCCTCATCAAAATGATGAGACACGTGTGTTTAAATGCTGCCCGAGTTCAGAGAAACCACACACCAGGAGGCAGGCGTGGGGTTCATGGAAGGACAGGACCCAGCTGGGTGTGGGAAGAAGACAAATCTGAATGCAAGACAGAGGCCCGGAAGGGGGAGCTGACCTGTCCCTGAGCACAGAGGAAGCTCGGGGACAGAAAGCACCCCGAGTGGATAAAGGAGGGAGCAGTGGACAAGAATGAGTGTGAGAATGTGTGTGACAGAGGTGTGAAAGCTGTCTGGAAAGTCGACAAAGGGACACAGGGAGGGGCCCACGGGGAAGGACGAGTCACTAAAATTAGTGCCCCTGTCCCCCGCATCTAGATGACTCAGATCTGTTTTGGGAAGCCAAAGGCCCAGGGAGTCATGTTTCCAAAGGCAGGAAACCACCTCAGGCTGCTGTGGCTCTTCTGTGAGAGGCAGAACAAGCAGCAAGAGGGTCACGTTTCACCTGGAACAAGACGACTGCACCCATGCATTTCACAGAAACACACGGCCACGCTGGCTCCTCTCCGCTCTCCCACGATGCCCTGACGGCGGACAGAGCAGAATCTGCAGTTCGACAACAGCCACTGTGTATTTCGGCACTTACCATACACCAGGCACCCTGAGTGCATTAATTATTTGGTACAGAACATGAATCACCTAGGAAGTCTGTTAAGACTACAGGCTGGTGGCTCCTACCCTTCTCCGGTGTTTCTGAATTAGTCACTCTGGGCTGGTAGTAAAGGTCAAGAATATTTTTCGCATGCTGTAAAGCTCCCGGGACTGCCAGCCTCCACTGGGGATGCAGAAAACCGGAAACAGCATCACTCCTGAGCGCTGGGGCTGAGGTGACGGGGCCCCCAGCCAGCAACCCTTCCTCAGAGGCAGTGGCCCCACAGGGCGGGAGAGATGACTCCAGCTAGAGTCTGAGTGCTCACGGCAAGTGGGGGTAAGCCAGCGAAACCCACTCAAGTCCACAGACCCAGGGTGCGTGCAGCCCATTCGGTGGGCCAGCAGCATGGGCTAGCTGCAAAGCCTGGGGACCGGGCGACCCCCAGCCGCAGGGGTGAGGCCAGGAGGCAGCAATGCTGCTGGAGGGACACAAGACCCACTTCCCACTGTGATGGACAGAGGCCCCAGGGGGAGGGACTCATGGGTAAGGCCCACTGCAGCTGGGGACAGGGCAAGAAGAGAAGATGCCTGTATGCCTTGGGGAGGGGAGGGCACCATCCCAGGCCCTGACCATCCGAGAGCCCATGTTACTGGATCAGTACGTGCAAACCCACCCGCACAAGACCCACCAAAGACACAGGCCTGAGGAGGGTAGAGTCACTGAAAGAACACCAGCCCTGAGACATGCTCTGGGCCAGTACAACGCGGGGTGCCCGCCCCCACCACTGGCATGCAGCAAGCCTGTCCCTCTGATGAAAGCTATCAGACCACAGATCCAAGAAACTAAGGAACTCTGAGAACACCTGGCAGGACAAATGCCTCCAAAGCTGCTGAAGCCAGAACGTGAGGTGAGGCGTGGGGTGAGACCCTGCTGGTCTGGTGGACCACTGCGGACCTGTCTGCCCAGCCTGCTCTCCCCTTCACTGCTCCTCCTCCGCAGGGCTGTAGGGACAGCTGCGGGGTCCCTCCCTCCAACACTGCACCCTCCCCACTGCTGCGGCCTAGGCCCATACCTGCCCCGCTGGGGCAGGGCAGGGCAGGGCAGGCGGCTCACTGCCTCTGGGGAGCACGGGCAGCTGTGACTCCAGCACGTGGACCATAGGAAGCAGCTTCAGCAAGAGACCCAGCAAGGGTCGAACACACCTGGGGAGACATTCTGTAGGCTGAGCTCACCTGCAGCCCGGCACAGGCTTCCTGAGACAGCAGTACAGGTGACCTTTATTTTCAAGTAAAGACCCTCCTGTGCTTAAGGCACCTCAGCTGCAGATAAGATTCAACCTCTCCTCACAATCCCTGTAAAAGGCCAACTTGCTCCCCCTCACAGAGGAGGAAACAAACCTGTGGGAGCTCCTGGTAGGGTGGACATACCCGCAGCGGCATCTCCCAGACAACCATGCAACAGGTCTCCTGGACTCCCTCTAGTCTCATCAGCACCCTGGGATAGGCCTGGAAAGGACCTGAGCGTTCTGGAACACCAAAGAGAGTGTGTGCCAGAGGGATTCCCACAGCTGTCCAGCCAGCAGGAGTGAGTGGCAGCCAATTCCATGGACACATCCAAGGGCAGAGGCTGGCTTGTTCTGGCTCCCACCAGAACCTTTGTCCAAGCTCCTGTGCTTACCAGCACTTGGGTTCCGGTGTCAGGACCCCACCAGAATGCTGAACCCACGTGGAGGAAAACATTTTGTTTCTTAAAAATCTTAGGCCTTGTACACGCCAGGCACCCGGTTAAGTGTTTTCCATCCACTGACATTTATCTGCTCTTTACATTTAATCCCGTGAGGTGGGTGTTACTGTCACCGCACCCCCTCCCCACCCCGGCTCCCACCCCGTCACAGGCAGGAAAACTGAGGCCGAAGGAAGTTAAATGAGTTGTTCAAGCTCACAGTAGGAAGAGAAAGAACCAGGAGTGGAAAACCAGGCTGTACGACCCTGAGCCTCATTTCCTGGCCACACAACCATGCACGTTACCAAAGCTGATCCAAACCCATCAACAAGCAGAGACACGTGGGAAGGATCCCTGTGGGTCTCTGACACGGAGCTTCTAAATCATCAGGATTAAAAAAAAACAAAAACCCAAGTCTCCCTCGCTGGATTTTTCACTGGGGTGAAAAGAATTACTTGGCAGCCAGCAGTGAATTTTGTTCTCATATTTTCCAGTTGCAAGTAACTGAAAAAACTCCCTCTGTCTGAAGCATGTGGTGGTGACTTTATTCTCCATATAAGGAAATGAAAGATCTGAACTTTTCAGAGCCTCCTCCGTCTTTTCTGAGCACTAGAACTGCGCGTGGAAGTTATGACGTTTTTTGTTTGTTTGTTTGTTTTTTTAAGATTTTACTTATTTTTAGAGAGAGGGGAAGGGAGGGAGAAAGAGAGGGAGAGAAACATCAATGTGTTGTTGCCTCTTGTGCGCCCACTACTGGTGGCCTGGCCTGCAACCCAGCATGTGCCCCGACTGGGAATCAAACTGGTAACCTTTAGGTTCGCAGCCTGGCACTCAATCCACTGAGCCACAGCAGCCAGGGCTGATGTTATTTTTTAAAGTAACTACAGCTAGAAGATCCACTAAGGAAGAGTATTTGGATTCTGAACTTAAATAAAAGGACACTTCATTAAATCATTAAAAATTCATGGTAATTAAAATGTGGCTGGGATAGAGACCCGGCTACGTCACAATACAAGTGAGAGGCCACCCCCAGTGAGCCCCTCTGTACCTCAGGAAGGTGCCGTAGTGGTAAGTGACAGCCACCAAAGACACAGCTGAGTCAGGACGCCAACCAGAGGCTGCGGGAGCCAAGGTGAGGGGGGCCTATATAGGAATGATACCTTTGTTGTCTTGTTATTTTTGTGGGTAATAATAAGTATTGGCCACTTATAAAAAAAGAACTGGAATAACATACATATCTCACCATGTAAAGGAGTAATATGGTTTATCCAAGCACATAGCCCAGTACGGAGAATCTTTACGACTTTTAAAAGCCTACTGTACTGACTACAGTCCACTCACTGTGACAGGCAGGCCATGCGCGGGGCACAGGGGGACGGCAGCCAAGGCCAGGTGGCGCGCGGGCCCCCAGACTGGCTCTGTGATGCGGACAGAGGAGGGGCTCTCTTCTCCGTCAGTGAAAGGAAACCATGTTGCTGTTTCCCTATAGGAATGAGGATTCAGTGAGCAAGTGTCTGTAAGCCCCACCCAGTGGGAGGTGCAGAAATGCTGACTACAAACCTACACTGGAAAAGTGTGTGTTTTCAAATTTTCTGTGACGAACATATTATTTCTATGATCAGGAAAAGTCTCCCTGTCTACCAAAAGAGACAAACTCTCATTAGGGACTAGAGAGGTGTGAACGAGCAGGCTCCCTGCATCAGAGCCAAGGGGAGGCCTGCTTCTCTCTCCACGTCACGTGTCCTTCAACATGTTCACCTTCTTGTCAGTGAGCAGGAAGGTGGGGACGAAAGAAACATCGACTTACTGGCTTCCTGAGGAAAAAGATGGACAAGGCTCCCACTAAGGGCATGTCTCCAATCAGCGGCTCCAGGATCACCCGCATCGTACCGTGGATCTAAGTGCAAACGCAAAGCAAAGCATGTAACAGTGAGCAGGGCACGGCCAGTTACAACGCAGGAAGGCGGCACGCGATAGTTCAGGTAGAACCCGCAGAGAAATTTACCTGCCAACAAATAAAATCTTCACCATTTTCTTTCTGAAGAGAGCACAGAGAATTTTAGAAGACTATAAAATTTGAAAAAACCTTACCTGTATACTTTGCACACCAGCTCTACAAAAATATCTCTTGATCTCCAAGTCAATCTCACAATTTCCTACAAAACTAGCAAAGAAAAGTTCTGTGTTACATTCTCTTCATCGCAACAGACCTGCAAGGTAAATAATCCGAATAAAGTAACAAATAGTGAAGCAGCCGACCCCAGGCTGCAGGCCCAGCTGTAGCCTGCGGCCCAAGTCTGCCTCACAGCTGGGGCTGCAGGCGTCACTGCTCCCGCCGCCCCCCAGACCCGGGGCCGGCTGCAGCCTGGGGTCCTGTGACAAACGTCCCTTCCCAAAGGGAACCCTGGAGCATTGTCGTGATAGAATGTAGTCTTCATTTGTTTTATAAACAACTATGTTTGTTGAAAACAACGAAGTTTAGATGGCATTTGTCCACAAGTAAAGAGGCGCCCAGGCTCCCAGTCCTCAGAAAACCCGAGAGCCCCGGACCCCGGTGCTGGGCTGTGTGAGGCCCCATCTTCCTCACTGAGGAAGACACTGCGATTGTACCTGAACACCCGGCACCTTGTGGGTGGGGTCTGTGTGACCCGACCACACCCTCGGCTCCAGAACGCTTCACCCCGCACGTCTGAAACCCTGTCCCCACGTAACACGCACTCCCAGCCACAGCACCGGCTGTCTTCTGGTCCGTCTGGATAGCTGGCCATCCGGATGGGAGTGAGGTGCTATCGCTTTGCAGTTGATGTGCATTTTCCCGATTTTTCGTAAGGCTGAGCATCTTTCCACACGCCTGCTGTCCATTTGTACGCCATCTTCGGAGAGAGGTCCACTCAAGCCCTTTGGCGTAGTTGAGTCAGGCTACTTGTCTGGTTGGTGGGCTGTGGGGGTGCTCTACAGATTCTGCCCGTTCTGGAAGTCGGTCCCTTACCAGATACGTGCTTGTGCGCACTGGTCCTGTCCACTGCTGTCAGCCTCCCAAACCACGAGCATGGGTGTCTTTCCTGGTGTCTTCTTCGGTTTCTCACGGCAACGTTTTGCAGTGGACACTACACAAGTCTTTCCCCTCCTTGGTTAGACTGACTTCTAAGCATTTTATTCCTTTTGATTCTACTGTAAAAGAATTTCTTTTCTTAATTTCCTTTTGGATTGTACACTGACAGTGTATAGACTGGAACTGATTTTTGTGCTGATTTTGTATCCTGCTACTTTGCTGAACTCATTTATTAGTGCTAAGAGATTTTTTGTGGGATCTTCAGTGTTTTCTACATAAAAGATCATATCACCTATGAACAGAGATACTTTCACTTCTGTCTTTCAAGTTGGATGCCTTTTATTTCTTCCTCTTCCTAACTGCATTTGGTGCTGGGTTACACCGCAGTGGTGAGAGTGGGTATCCTGGCCTTGACCCGACCTTGGAGGAGAAGCTCTCTGTCCTCCACCGAGGAGGGTGTTTGCTCTGTGTCACAGAGGCTTAAAGCAATCAGTTCTTTCCTAGTTGGTGAAACAGTGTTGAACTTTGCCATAGGCTTTTTCTGCATCCACAGAAATGATCACACGATTTTCTTCCTTCCAACCATTAACGGGGTGCACCCCACTGGTGGATTTTCACATCGAACAATCCCTGCATCTCAGGAACGCGCCCCACTTGGTCGTGGTGTGAGATCCGTTCAATACGTTGCTGAATTCAGCTGCCAGGATTTTGTTAAGGAGTTTGGCATCAATGGTTGTAAGGAATTCGATTCATAGTTTTCCTCTAGTGCCTTTAGTTTCTTTTACTTAACGTGCTTTATGAATGGCAATTATCTAGGCTACTAGAAACTCAGAAAGTAGGTAAACTTGGGTCTTCATCAAGCATTTCTACAAACCCCACCAAACACCAGGCAAGAGCTGCGCTCATCCACCCCCCACCACATGGGTGTAGCTCAGTGCCACTACGCGTCATGAGCCACGGCACACACAGGACCCAAACGAAAACTTACCTGACCTGCAGGTCCAGGATAATTTGCCTCTTGTCCACATTTTCAGTGTACACCTTGACTCCGTTGATCCTGAGGGGCTGAACGAGAAGCGACTTATCTTCAAACACAGGGTTGGTAAGAACAGCACCAAAGCCACTGAACCTCAGAGCACGGCACAGAGTGGAAGAGAATGCACCCCAGCATCCGGCGACATGAACAAGGGCCTGCTTTCCCACTGTGCTAGCCCAGCGAGGTGCTTGACCTCTGACCCTCCCACGTGGGGTGACCGTGAGGCCCAGGACACGAGGAACACAGGGTGCTCAGGGTGCTCACTGAGGGCACGCAGCAGCGCTTGTCTCTTCCCACGTACTTCCCGTCTACGCTATCATACCACATTGCGTGAAACCTAACTACCTTTCATCTTTTCATTTCTTATAATTCACTTCGTAAGATTTTCACAAAAACGGGACTTCTGAATGCATCAGAATTACCAGCTGTGGGTACTTTCGACCCCTGACACGTGACGCAGGGTCTCAGTCAAGTGGCCGTGAAAAGCAAACGCAGACCAGCACAGATGCTCCATCCAGAGGCCCACTCACAATGCGTTCAACACCTTTCCTGTCCATCCACCTGAGAGCCTCCTGCTCCATGGAAGAGTTCCAGGCGCTCCTGCTGGCAGAGTGGGGGTCCTTGCCCCTCAGCAAGCCCCAGTGTGAAGCTCTCAGTCTTCACTGAGAGCCCACGCTCCCCACACCCCAGGTCCTGGGCTTCTGCCTGACGACACCAGCTCAGACACGGACAGACGGGTGAATGGCCAGGAGCACAGCTGTCGCGTCGAGTGGACAAGTGAAAGTGAGCATGGGGCTCAGTGCCCACAGTTCGGATGTTTGCCTCAGATAATGTGCCCTCCCTCTGCTCTGACCACAGGTTGGGAGAAGGGGGCCAACCCCAACCCCAACGTCTGAGCATCAGCTAAGGAAGGACAGACACCCGAAGGCCCCGAGGGACTCAGCTCAGCCATGCAGTGCGGACACAGCACGTTGCTTGGGGCTCTGCCTCCATCAGACAGCTGGGTTCTCTGCACTTGTGAGATGCCAGTGTGGCAATGCTGCCGCCTTCACCTATGGGTCAGCCCCACTCTTCCCATTCCTGGTGTTCCCCAGCAACACTCTCACGCAGCTAGAGCAGGCACCTCACAGTGTGAACGTAACTCTTCCTCAAGCCGACCCGGGGGTTGGGGGTGGGGGTTAGAATCCTAAATCTCCACCCACAGGAGCACAGAGCTAGCAGGCGAAGGTTGGCTTCGGCTAAGACTGGTTTTTACATTTTTAAAGGGTTGTAGAAGAAGGGGGACGGAGAAGAACATGCCTCAGAGACTATGTGCCTGTCAAACACTGAAATAGTGTTCTGACTGCTGCTTCACAGTCACACAGCATTCTCACTGGTAACAGCCTGTTGTCACCTTCTAAGGTTGCAGAAGTCAAGTTGGTAGTGAAGGCAAGTGTCCCACGGGCCCCCATGTGGGCGCCTGTGTGCGCCAGCAACAGATGACCACAGCCCGGCTGTACTTGGAGGTCGTGGCACCGCGCACGCGCCTGCACACAAGCCCAGGTCCCACAGAGCTCCAGTGAGCTAGGCCGTCTCCGCACAGAGCAGATCGCCCCTGATGGGGGCAGACGGACTGGGCAGTGTGGGTGGGAACAAGTCTGGGGGCTGGCCAGACACCAGCTGCGTTTATTAAAGCCCCAACGGGCGAAGCAAAGAACCTCATGTCCGGCTCTGCTGCTGGTGCACTGAGTGTGTGCGAACTGTGTGGTGGGCCTCCTGAGATGTGCTACTGAGTTCTCTGGGTTTATTAGGTTACACGAAACAATGTTACCTTAAAACCAAAATAACGTTAAATGCCAATCGCAGCTCAATAAGAAAAGTGACCTTAAACTGTTGCTAATTACTGGACTTAAAAAATAAAAAAAGGAAGCTTATCATGACTAATTGAGTAGTCCTGAGAGTTTCACTAGAAGTGCCACCGGGAATTAGCAGGCTTCCTTTGCACATACAGATACACCTCAGAGATCCTGCGGGCTTGGTTCCAGACCAGCGCCATAAGACGACTGTCAGTGAAGCGAACCCGTAAAAGTTGTGGTACCCCATGCATGTAAGATTTCTGTTTAGCCCTGGCTGGTGTGGCTTAGTGGATTGAGCACCAACCTGAGAACCAGAGGGTCACCGGTTCAATTCCCAGTCAGGGCACATGCCTGGGTTGTGGGCTGGGTCCCCAGCAGGGGGCGTGCAAGAGGAAACCACACACTGATGTTTCTCTCCCTCTCTCTCTCCCTTCCCCTAAGAAATAAATAAAATCTTAAAAAATATGTTCTTTTTATACTATATTGGAGTCTAGGAAGTGTACAATAGCATATATCTGAAAAAAACATGTGCATATGTTCGTTAAAAGACATGCTAACCATCACCTGAGCCTGTTAGAAAAATGGTACCCATGGACTCAAGTCAGGGCTGCCACAAGCCTTCCATCTGAACAAAACCCACAGCACCTGCGAGGCACAGCACAGCAGAGATCCTGGCAGGGAGGTGCGCCGGGAATGCGGTTCCAGCAACAACAGGCACCCGTGCCTTCCCCTGGGCGATTCAGGTGAGGCCCACAGGACCGGCCCTGGAGTCCAGACTTGTTTTAAACAACTTGAGGGTGAACGTCTTAGGCTTGCTGTCAATTACTGGGCCTTCAGATCAAGTTCCCATACAGAACCCCCTTCCACCCGAACAGACTGCCAAAAACTCTACAAAGTTAACTCTGGCAGAACAGTGAGGGTAGAAAGGCCCCCCGCCCACAGTGAGCCTGATCTGACCGGAAGCCCACAGTGGGCTCTGAGCAGCGCTCTCTGGGAAGTGACCTGGAGCACTTAACCGACGGTTTCAGTTTTCACTGCAACCTTAGGTGCGCACACACGAGGACACTTGAGGAGAAGCTGACCGACCTGCTGACCCATGTCGACTCTGGTGAAACTGAAGGTGCTGAGGTGGGTGTTTGCCCCCCGCACAGCCGGCTCTATGGTCTCTCGGAACAACTTCTCTATAAATTGGCAAATAAAAGGCCACATGTGTTTTACAGTCTGCAAAGGAGAGAGAACTCGGGTAAAACAAAATGTTGTGTACACAGTGCACTTACCTCATGATGGAAGTTCACGCCCTTACAGTTCACCAGAACTTTTGAAAATTAAAGGGGGGAGCTTCTTGTTATTCAAAAATCAACATGATTTTAAATTTTAAAGTGTATTACAACAATAAACTACTGATTAACCAATATGTTATTAGTCATTCTGGTAAAGCATTCTATTTAACCATGTCAGCACATTTAACGATTGCTAAAAATCAGTAAATCAGAAAATGCTGTGGTCTCAACTCATCGTTAAAAACCTCCTAAAACCGTGTAGATCTTAATAAACAAACAATGAGTTTTCTTTAATGATGGACTAACTTCTGGAGCCGTGAGGTCTACATTAGTTTTTACTCCACAGCTCTAAGGATATATAAAATATGGAGATAACAGATTTACTTCAAAGTACAGTGACCTAAAAATAGAACCTTTTTTAAAAAAATTAGATAATAGAAATGATCTATTTCTAGGATGATTTCCCTCTTCGTAATGTTTCCAGAATTTTTCCTTATGATTATTATCGAGACCCAAGCAGTAGACAGAAGGTCAAGAAACAGCTGTGAACATCTCACCCATTTTCTCGTATCAAAGGCAGTTCTCACTGTTCAGAGAAGGAAAGCAGCGTGTCGTTTGTGACTGAGCTCTCTGGGAGCAGAAGCCAAGTCCAAGCGAGTTCACATGGTGTCAACATCCCAGCTCCCAAATACGGAAGGATGGCATCCCATCCCCTAACTCCCACTGGCTCCGCGTTCTGCTCTCTTACCTTATTTAGCCATTCTGCTCTTTCTGTGTCTGGGAAGTGAACCTACGAGGAAAACACACACACGTGACTGAGGGACCCCTCCGGGAGGCCAGGTGTTCCCGTTGCAAGCCTGCTGTTTATGAAGCGCTTCTTTAAGCGCCCTGAAGCCCAGAAACGGCTGCCGAGGGGGGAATGAACTGCGAGGCACTCGGCCTTACACTCTCGGAGCACTCTGCGGAAGGAGGCAGGAGAGCCCCGTGTCATCTAAGGCTCCAGGCCCTCCTCCACACCCTGCCGCCCGGATGAGCGTGCACTGCTCTCTGGACCACCCGACAAGGATTCCTCAGGGGTCCCTTTCTAGAGAACCGCTTTTCCCTATGTCAGTGCCAACATGTTCCAGAGACCCAGACGCACAGCCTTCGGAAGCCCACCATCCCTTGGGCAGTCCTCTTTGGCCCAACCCAGCTGCAGACGCACATCCGTCTCCCATGCTCTCCCAACGAGAACTGCACTCGAGCTCTCTGAGAGTCCCACCTGTACACCAGAGAAGACGAGTGTTTGCAGAGGTGGACAGGAACCCGTCTGGAAAAGAGGTGAACAAGTGCTTTCCTTGCTGTTAAACGTAACCATTTGGGAAGGAGGGTGAAGCTGCTCTCCTCGGGAAATGCTGTCCTCCCTCACCCCTCAGAAAAGGGCAGACAGCCACACCCACGTGATCCCGAAAAGCACATTTCTACCCACTTCCAATCGAAGGACGGGCCCAAGGCTGGAGTCCACATGCAGAAATCAGTGTGTCTGCCAACCTGCTTGGAGACCAGACCGTTTCATTCTCACCAAAGGTGAAGATCACAGCACAAGGCGATGGACAAGGCTGAGCTCTCTTCAAGCCTTTCATGTAAAAGGTACAGGAGACAAGGGAAGGCGGAGGCGGACACAGGGCCGAGGAACAGATGATAAACCTCCCCCGAGCCAAGCTTCTGGGAGACTAGCGTGGACAGTGAGTCATCAACCCAACTGTACTTGTGCGGAAGAACAAAAGCGAGACTGTTCACTGAGTGTGCGCTGCACACATGTGCGGGCTCTGTGCTGACCCTTCCCACACACTACTTGAGTGAGCTCCACGACAACCTCCAACTAGGAACTAGTAATATCCTAGGTTTACAGGGTACCTCGGCGGCAGGATGGGGACAAAAGCCCATGGTCACCTGCCCGTGCTGTGGGGACAGACAGTCCGCCGAGCCCACCAGGTCCTCGCGAGGCACATGGCAGTGGGAGAGTGAAGCCTGAAACCCAGAGGCTGCCTTACATTGCACAAAGGGCTGGTAACAGCCAGAAGTAGAAAACTCCACGCTCCGCAGTCACCTCTTCACCTAGACTCTGGAGGTCAGATACAGCGTGAGTCCTGGAACAGCGGACCAAGTCCAGCAAACGGGACAGCCGTTCACAATGAAACGCCACTATCAGACCTAGCATTTCACCCACAACTAAAAAGAGAAGGACTTAAAGACTGGTTTTTACTTAGTATTCGCACTCCTTCCCACGAAAGGGCTAGGGTAACTAAGTAAGAATGTCAGACTCCATGTGCATTCACCCTGGGACCCAGCGATCCCATTTCTGAGACACTATCCTAAAAACAGATACAAAAATACGGAATGACGAGGGTGCAGCGCCACTTGTAACTGCGAAGACTGGAGACAACGAAGGGCCATCAGCAGCAGACTAGCAGAGCCCTCCCATGATGAAGCGTGACACAGCAAGAGAAGGAACGGGGAGCAGCCCCCTGACACTAATTCCCAGGATTATTAGTACCAAAGGATTATTAGTCCTATATAGTACCAAATCCATATGTGCAAATACCATCAAATGAGCTTCTATTTTCTATTAAATTCTTCATAAATTACAAGGAATTACTGTCTATTCATGTAAGACATTGCCAGATTTTCAAATCCACAAAGATTTATTAATAGAGGCCACATATTATTAAAACACAGCATGCATGCTTGTGTATAAACGTATTTTTATGTCACCCGTGTTTACGAACGCAGCAAAGTCGCTAAGAACACACGGAACTTCTGCAACAAGGGGGCGACCAGGCTCCGACGTTTTCCTCTGTCATCCTGTTTGTTTGCATTTTTTTACGAAGCATAAACTACTTCCCTGGTTACTGTTGTAATTTAAGATAGAATTAAGAGTTTTCTGACACAGTACTATTTTTACACAATAAACAACTCCAAAATTACGTGAAAATTGAATGTTCATAAATTAACTCTATTGTAACCACATTGGAAACAAGATTCTCTTACAACCTAAGTGATCTTCTCCAAATCTGACCTGGAAGAAAAACTTCCTGATGCGTTGGTTTCAAAGGCAACGTGTAACTCCGCTGACTGGACCTGGTCCAAGGACATCTGCAGGAAGCGTTCCAAGACGACCACGGCTGCGTCACTAACACAGCGGATCTCTCAGTCGGTGGCGCTGATCCCCACGGCCCCGCCTCCCTGAAAGCCAGAGGGACGCCACACAAGGGCTGTTTCTCTCTCTCACAAAGCACGCCCCAGCCCCGTGACTCACCTGGGGAGTGTAACTGTAGGTGACAGAAAGCCTCTCTGCTCAGCATCACGTAGCATAACAGAAACACAGCTAGGTTGGCGGGACGTCTGACCCTGTCACTGCACTTGGTCGCCGGGCTACTCCTCGGCCTACTGCATGTGTGTGGATTGTTCTTTCTGAGCAACAGGCTGGAGAGCATCTTTCAAGCGGTTATGTGGGTCTGACTCTGTGCCCAGAGCTAGGGATGCAATGCAGACTGGCCGTGCTCCTGTCCTCGGGCAGCTCCTGGCTGGTGGACCGCAGTGGACTGGCCTGGAGAGGTGTGACAGCCAGCCGGATGAGAGAAGTGAGGGGGTGGGGGGAGGGTCTGGCGCTGCCTGGAAAGGACCCCTAAGACTCGGGGAGGAGGCAGTGAGACTGGTGTGAAAGAATCAGCTGGGGTTTGCCATGCAGAGAAAAGAGAACATCCTAAGCAAAAATAATGGGGTTTGCAAATGACTCCGGCTGGATCAGGTGATGGGAGGAATGGGAAGAGGTAAAGCTGAAAGGGCAGGTCAAGACCAGCATGCAAAGGAGTATGATTTCATGCCACAGGCAACGGGTCCCTCCCGGAGCTCCCAGCAGAGAAAGTATGCAGGGTCGGCAGTGGAGGAGGTACTTTGCAGGACCCCCGATCCATTCTGGAACCACCAGAGGAAAGGGGACAGAGGAGCCACCTGCACAAATAAAGCTCCAACATAAGTACACTGGCTCCCACTGTTAAACTGTCACGGAGACAGAGCTGGGAGGTCAAGCCATCTCCTAGTGGTGGAATGGCGAGGCACTCAATAGTTCTGAGGTTTTTAATTTTTAAGAGATTATTAAAAGGTGCCAAAGAAAGACTGTATCAAAATTGAAGAAAGCAAATCTGTTACCAAATTTTAATTCTGTTCACTGAGCTGAAAATCTGCTTCTAATACATATTCATAAACATTTGCTTAGGTTCCACAAAACAGAATTTAAAGTAGGAAAAACATCAGAGAAAGACTGGGAAAGCAGGAAACACGTTTCTAAATCACGCAAGGAACGCATGAACACACATCGTTTGGTTTCAAATCTTAACCTTTCAACCAAAAATAAAAAACAAGCAAAAAACCCCCACTAAATCTCCTTTATAAGTCCAATTATAAAACAAGTTTTCTTATGCATTTATATTGTCTCCACAAACTAGAAATAATCATTGTTTGATTGCCCAAGTTTTGATTATTTTTAAGAGTTGACACTACCCAAGGAATCTCTTTTAACCTTATCTTTAAAAAGAACAAAGGCCTATCTGGGGTTCTAGGATGTTGACATTACTGCAGTTGCTTTGTTTAGAAGAACAGCTAAACCAAATGTACAAAGACAGAGCATTCGCTGTAGGCCAGGCGCTCTGCACACCCCTTTGTGTCTCACCCTCCCAGCAACCCTCGGGACAGTGAACGGCTCCACGTGACTGGGAACGAACACACTTGTTCAAAGTCATGGGAAGTAAGGGGACCGGACCCGGAGGCCCCTAAAGTCGTCCCCCCCCACCCCCCCCCGTCACACCTCGCCGAGTATAAAGGAGGGAACAAATTTATATGGAGCTGAAATTTCTAATTAAGTCGTGTTTCCCATTTCTAAACATTAAAAAAACAATAACATAAAACTTAACATTAAAGACAGGAGCTGTCTTCACCCAGCACCCCCTTGAAGACAGGGTCCGAGGCACCGAGCCCCACAGCTGCCAGGGGACGAGGACGGCGGGCCTGCTACAGGCTGTGTGGGAGCTGCAGTGAAACACACCAGGTAACTGCCCACACATTCCCCTCCCAGCTAATCTAGAATGAGGGAATCAATGTCTGGGAAATACCAAGAAAGATACATATCTTTACATCTGAGCATTAACAACTTAGTACCTTTAAGTAAAATTCAAAAGACAAGTAGGTAAAGTGATCACTGTAGAAACCAAATAGCATTAAACCTCAAATAGTAAACTGGTCTATCAAGTTCATTTGTTCACATGCTTCCTCATTCCAAGAAGGATTTGAGCTTTGCTCATTTCTGCATAGTTCTCTAGGCATTTATCTCAAGGAAGAAAGAAAGAAAGGAGGGAGGGAAGGAAGACCAAACTCTTACTTGAAGCAATGACTGGCTCCCTGGACGAGTTCTTCCACTGTCTTAGAAGGAGGGAAGAAAGAATTCAATTCACTCAGTACAGCAATTCTGAGTGCACCCTCTGAACAAGAGCGGGCGGGGGAGCGTCTCCAACCAGCACAGCCCTGCCTGTCAGCAGCCCCGAGGCGCCCCTGGGCCCCCCTGAGGCCCAGCCTCAGCAAGCTCACCAGCCACCTGAGGGAAGGTTACCCCCCATCAATCCCAAACACCAGCCTTCCCGCACCACACAAGGAGTCCACGTGAGGGCACAACTGAGAAGATCCAGGCAGGAGTGATGGGGCCTTGTCAAAAACTAACAAAGACCAGATGAGGCAAGACCAGGACAACGGCAGCACGGGCTCTAAGGACACTGGAGCCGCCCGCACTGTGTTACAGAGAAACTTTGTTTCAGGAAAGCTTGAACAATGAACACACACCTGTGCGTGGAAGTGGGCTGCAGGTTCACTGCAAAGACCTGACCCAATCTTCAAATGCGGGCAGCAGGGGGCTGTCAGCAGCAGGAGATGCCGAAGGAGCACCAGCCATGGGGGGCATCACTCCCGCTCCCACTCCCCCATCCCAGGCCCGGCTCCAGCGTCAGCTTGTCCCTGGGTCTCTCCCCATTCCTGCCTCAGAAGCTCACCACTGGCAGGCTCGTTTCAGTGCCCACCTAGTGAGAAGGAAACGAAGGTTCTAAGAGGTGTGGCCGACCCTGGGGAAGACACGGAGTCAGGGAGGGGGTCTCAGGCAGGAGCCTGCACAGACCAGACACCCAGCCTGCTTCTCCAGTGTGCGCCTGCGAAGCAATGCCCTCCCGTGGGAGGCTGCCGCCAGGAGGAGCCCACTCGAGTGCCAGGTGCTGACCCTGGCCACACAGCCAGGGACCTGCACATCAGTGACAGTCCTGGGAGCCTTCTCGGCAATCGGCAAAGTAGCCGCCACGACACTGCGCTACTTCAGTGTACAATATTCCTCCTGCCGATAAACTCTGACATCCCAACTCAGCAGCCCAGCACAGAGGAGGAAAAGCCATTTTAAGCTGTGAGTCCATGTGGGAGGAACGCTTTCCTTCTGAAGTTAATTCACATGCGAGGAGATCTGGATAAAGGCACCCTGAATTTCAACCCCACACCATTCAAGACAAACAGTGCTCTCCAGAGCTAGACCTTTGCTTAAAATGATCACGCTACTCATGAGTCCAAAAATAGTTCATATATCCTGCACAGATCTGATAAACAGCTCAAGCAAATAACCTTTCATAAGTTGAAAAGAGCAGAAAGCTAAATATCGCAACTGTAGTTCTTCCTTTTCACAGCACGTACTCCCTTGCAATCTCGTGCTTGGAATTTGCCCCTCAGACATCGCTGCAATAAGGCACGGCCTCCCGTAAGGTGGCCAACGTTGCAGTAGCCAAAGTCATATTTCTGAAGAGGAATGACAATGTCCACCACGTAATGCTTAATGAAGGTGGGCATAACACACGCACACTGAACGTTCAGGAAACCACCAACGTGCTCACAACAGTCACCACTGGTCAGCAGGGTTGCAGGGACTCGGCCCCTCTGTACCGTTCCCCAAAGCGTGAAATGTTCTGCAACGAGTGCAGTCTCCTCGTACCAGAAAAGGCATGTTTTTAGAAGCTGTGTAGGTGTAACACAAGAAATAAAGAAAGACCCACTTGCACGTTCACTGCAAGCAGAAAGGGGAACCTCACTGAGTGAACAAACAGAAGAACTTAAGGTCAGCTCCTATGACAGTTTCACACACACACACACAAAAAAAGCGCAAAGGACCCTGTGCTTCAGCGTCTGCCCCCGGTGTGGTTGTCACCCACTCGGGACTGGCCCCCAGGCACGAAAGCAGAGCTCTCTTCCAGAGCAGCGTGCCGCAGCTGGCACACAGGCGCCCGCCCTCAGGATGTGCCGGTGCTGTGGCCCGTTACAAACGCACCAGGTAAGAGCGGGCCTCAGAGGGTCCACCGGGAGCGTCCTACACGTGCCCATCAGGACGCAGGCAGAGAGGGCAAAGCGTGCACTCGCTCGTTTAGCCACAGCTAGATCTGCAAGCCCTACAAGAGTGTTAATCCTCATCAGTAAAAATCTTTGCTTTAAAATAGATTGGTTTGAAGAGTTGAGCTATTGTAAGTATACAAAATGCTCCCGATCACACCACTGCATCGCCGGGAAGGCCTAAGGAAGGCCTTCCGTTCCCATATGTAGTTACGAGTCTAGAAAAGAGCTGCCTTTCCTGTTCCCATATGTAGTTACAAGTCTTGAAAAGTTTTCATCCTAAACCATATGTTCCTGAGCAAATGGTTGGCCTGGATTAAAAAGAATAAGCATTTTTAAACACTTCATGGTATATGATGACTAAAATGAGTACTATAAATAGGTTTGTGTCATTACCAGCTAGCAAATTCTTGAGTTGAAGACCTTGTTTTGCTCACGTTGGCGTCTCTGGCACCTGTCACACCTGGAACATGGCGAGCGGCTAAGACATGCTGGCTGAGCGAAGAGGTGAATCAACAGAGGCTGGCTTTTAATCCCTACACATCATAAGTGGCGCTACTTCCTTAAAATGCTCCACTCTAGGAAAAATTCACCAAAGTAAATGGTTTTCTTTAAAAAAACTTACAAGATTTTTGTGACAACAAAGAAAAATAAATGAAGGAAGAAAAATCAATGCCGGAGAGAAAGACGAGAAAACTTACAGATAAAACATGTTAGGCAGAAAAACATTTCCATGACAGAGACAACTATGAACACTGTTTATGTAAGAACTGTGCCCCACCCGACTCCAGAACAGGAGGTGACTCAGTGCTTAAGGCACAGCATGGATCTTACGAGCAGAAAAGAACAGAGTGTTGGCCGAAGGTGGACGGTACTCCAGCTACCTCAATGGTACACAGCACCGCAATCCAGCAGCAGCCTTGGCTGCAAAGTTTTTGGCAACTGAAGGGAGGTGACAGCTCTCCTGCGCAGCACAGGAGGTTCCATCACCTCATTTCACATGTTTAAGGCTGAACACGTCACAACCGCTCCCTCCTCCGCTGCCCAAGCACCCCACACCTCAAGAGTAGTTTCTGTGCTCAGGCCGAGTGAGTGGGGGGTGGGGAGGCCGCCCTAAGAATACAGGCCCCAGTCTGAGCACGGCCACTCACCCCTGGTCCAAAGTGTGTCTGGGCCTTGTGCAACCTTCCATCCCTCTCCTATAGCTCCCTCTCCGGGGCAGGGAGACGGGCACTCCTGCCCTACTGGGCTCTAAGCTTCCGCCTGGGACCTGCCCCCAATTTCTCAATCCTGGGCTTTTGTCCACTGTTCCCACTGAATAGTGTCATGTCCTTCTCTTCTTACTGTCCCCAAATGAGTCTCTGCGCACCCTGTCAGACTAACCGCCTCCCATCCTCTCTCTGATCCACCAGGGCCCTGGGGGCAGGGGGCAGCACACCCTGCCCCTACCCACCTGCAAGAGAGCACACAAGTGAGGGTAGGGTGACCCCTCGCACCCCCTAGATCTGCAGACGCAGGAAGAAAATTCATCTGAGGCAGCATACCACATTTTGCCGCATATAGTGCGCATTTCTTGCCCAAATTTTTGAGGGAGAAATAAGGGTGCACATTATACGCGGGTATAATGATTACACATCATGGGCATAATAATGGGTACAATAAGCCTGTGTATAACGTGCACAAAAACACAGGTGCACATTATACATGGCAAAATACGGTAGTTGTGGGAACTAAAAAAGATAACGTGGAAACAAAACATAATACAATGCAAAACCACAAACAGCACGTTCTAAAGTCATGCTTTATTAGAATGTATCTAATATAAAACAAACCAATCTGCAAGCTAAATTTCTCAAACAGACATACGTATGTACTGATAACCTAGAATCAAAGGTAAGAGTTTAGAGTAACTCACAGAACACACACATTTCGGCTGTTTATATCTACATCGCATGATTTCTATTGCTTTTTGATTAGAATTTGTTTTGTTAGCCTATATAATAATAGTGTTTAAAGCAACAGCAGTGAGGTAAAAATATTTACTTAGTTATTTACTTTTGGCATTCATAAGCCCACCCCTTTCATTAAATATTCTTTAAAATGTACATGTCTCCAAATTTAAGTTGGAACAATAATTTTTAAAAGATGTAACAGTTTTAGCTGGAATTCTATTAGCAAAGAGGTACATATGACTGACCTTGTACTTTAACTGGTCACCCTTCCTACTTTATTTTTTATTTTTTTTAATTTTAGACTGAGGAGAAGGGAGGGAGAAAGTGAGAAAAACATCAATGTGTGGTTGCCTCTCGTGTGCACCCTACTGGGGACCTGGACGGCAGCCCAGACCTGTGCCCTGACTGGGAATCGAACCTGGGACCCTTTGGTTCACAGGCCGGCGCTCAGTCCACTGAGCGGCACCAGCCAGGGCTCCACTTCTTTATTTTCAAAAGAAATCCAATGTCTATAATATTTTTAATGGTGCTATTGAGATATAATTAAAATATTATACAATTCACTCATTTAAAGTATACAGTTCAACGGTGTTAGTATATTCACAACATCTGTAATATTATTCAAAGTTAAATGTTGCAAACAATGTAGAAACCATAAAAACTTACAAAAAAATAGGAGGTTCACGAGGCCTAGCAAGAACACTAACTTACTAGTTGGTTTTTCATAGTAGGGCCTTCACAGGATTGGTATCTAGATTTTACACATTTCCTGTAACATGTTAATTTAAATGTTACACATATTTTCAATCCATATATTCACTTAAATTATTTGTATCTCAGTCCGAGCTTTATATTCTCCCATGTTGAAATGTAGAGGGAGGCTAACAGTCAGAGGAAACCCGTGCACACAGCATACCCCCTACTAGAAGAGATTCAGATCTCTTTCTAGTTTAAACTAAAAACCAGGGACGCACTGCTGTATGTCTAGCGACTTCGGGCTGCTCTCTTCTGACTGAATGCTGAACCCCAGCAGCAGCGAGCGAGTGCATGAGCGAGAAATCCAAAGAGTACCCACCCTGCCCTGACCAGGGCAGCTCTGCTGCTTGGGCGCGGTCCCACCCGGCAAAGGCTGGCGGGTGGAGTTCTCATCAGGGCACCCGCCTGGGTTATGGGTTCAGCCCCCGGTGGGTGGGGGCACGTCTGAGAGGCAGCCTTCTGTCTCACATCCATGTGTCTCTCCCTCTCTCGCCATCCCTTCCCCACTCTCTAAAAATAAATAAAATCTTAAAAACAAAGAGCATCCATATCCCTTCCCAGTCATAGGACTCTAACCTTCCACAAAGCACATAATCTCGCTGGGATCTAAGTGCTAAAGTTGCAACCACGGTTTAAAATAGCTGAGCTGTGCTTCCTGATTTAGCTACACCAACTATGTTGTCACAAGTCCTCACAAAATTTCCATAAAGTGTAAGTCAATGATTAACACCGAGAACAAAAGCAAACATTTGCCGTTCGTTTACATGAGGCCGAAGTGTATTCATTTCCTTTGTTCATTTGGTTCTTAAGAGTATACATTAAATTTTGGCTACAGTTAAATTCTCCTTAACTTCCCAGAACCAGGATAAGAAGAAAGCTCTCCCCAAAGAAAAACTTGTACACAATAGTATCAACAGCATTAAATCTCAATCATTAAAGGATTAGAGTAACAAAAGACCAACTGTCAAAACAGCTGAGTAACATGAATATTGTATAGGACAGGTTTGGGTCTCTATTTATTTGCAGCCACAGAAGTAGCATTTACTGGCAGCCGAGAAACCAGAAAAGGGGAAAGACTTCATCCTACTGAGTTCTAATTTTTCAAATAAATGAAAATACCAATAGAAAATTGTTCTTATATATCTCTTCAAAAACTCAAGAATATTCTTCACCTGTAGTCTTAAGTTTGCAGGGCCCAGTTAAGTAGACACTGGTCCAACAAAAAAGGCCAGTCCTCAGTCCATCACCCCAAACCTGCCATGCCTTTTCCATTTGTGAAAAGAAAAAAAAAAAAAGAGCGAAGAATGAATAATAACGCAGTTTACATTAAAGCTGTAGGACCAAAGTCTTACAGAATTATCACGTTAAGTGAAAGGTATTTCTCATATGCCAGTAGCATTAACTCAAAACCATATATATTTCTCTCAAAGTACTAATATTCTTTAATATCTCATTTTTCATATCCACTGTAAACTTTTACTTGACTAAGTAAAAATTAAAAACACTGTAAGTGAACGTACCGAAAAGTGGGGTTGGAAGTGGGTCCCTGAGTTCAACTTTCCCTCTGCTCCCAGCCCTGCTCTCACTCACGGCTGTGAAACACACGATGCAAATGTGTGCAAACACGAGGTCTGCACGGAAGGGGCCCAGTCATTGTTACTGTAGCAAGAACGGTTTGCGCGGCATGGGTGTGACCTGGCAGCCAAAGAACGTGGACTGGAATGTGCATATGTCAACGATGACAACTTCACTGTACTAGTCAGTGGGGACAGTAGACGCTGTGGCCGTCATTCAAAATGAGCAAGTGGAGCAACGAGTCTGCATCAAATTTTCCATTAAGCTTGAACATTCCCCCATGGAAACTATTCAGATAATTCAGAAGGCCACAGCTAGGGCAACAGGAGACCGGCAGCTTCCTCACGACAACAAGCCTGCTCATGCATCACATCTCGTGCAGGGTGTTTTGGAGAAACATCAAATCACGGAGGTGACTCAGCCCCCTACATCCCAGATCGGGTGCCCTGTGACTTTTGGCTTTTCCCCAAACTAAAATCACCAGTGAAGGGGAAGAGATTTCAGACTATCGATGAGATTCAGGAAAATATGACGGGGCAGCTGATGGCAGTTGGCAGAATTGTGAGAGGTCCCAAGGTGCCCACTTTGAAAAGGCATCATTGTCCTATGTACAATGTTTCTTGTATCTTGTATCTTCTTTAACAAATGTCTATTTTTCATATTACATGGCTGGATACTTCCTGGACAGACCTCGTGTATCCCATTCAAAGACCACCACCAGCCCAAAGTTCAGAACCCTGTGAGCCGGGTATGTACTGTAAGAATCAAAAAGCTAGTAGAGAAGTCGTAACTTTTCTTACGGGTGGCTTCTTCTACTGTTGCTTTGCTCCCTGGCCGAAGCGAAACAGCAGACACTCTTCTGGACAGTGTAGTCCACTGGTTTTATCACGACAATAACACATGGGTATGATAACCTAACCAAGCATAAAAACTGTGTCAACCTCGATTAAAAATAAAATTTGTAAAAAGGGATAAAAGCATCCCCCCCAAACCCCAGACTGCTAGTGCTTTCCTCGGATGTGACCGCTGTCCCGCTGCACGTGAATCCGTCCGGAAGCTTTGTAAGCGATGCAGGCACCTGTAAGTACCTGTACGTTCGGCGTCAGTGCAGAGAGAAGTTACGAATAAACACGTGGGAAACTCGGGAGGAAATATAAATTCCTCGCTCCGTGGGACGAACACCATGGTTCATCGGTGTAAATCACACAGAAGAGAAGCCCCAGGAGGAGAATCTCCGGCTAATCTCCCTTTTCTTCTGTTAAAGAAAAACGTCCTGCCTTCGGGTCCGGCAGGAGCAACGGCGTCCGTCCCTTCTGCGCGCGCGCAGCGCGCCTTCCGCAAGGGCTGTTACTGGCCGGTTCACACCAGAGCCCGACACCGATGCAGGCGCCTGGGTTCCTGGGGACCTCGGCCCCAACCGCGCGGCAGGCTCCGCGACTTGCCCGCTCTCCGAATTTGGCCACGTCCTGGCAGCGCTGAACTTGGAGGGACGCCCCCGAAGGTCCTCCCGGCTCCTGGACATTCGATTCTCGACCCCGTGCCCCGCCCGCCCACCCCCGCGCAGCGTCGTCCCCGGGGAGCTGGCGAGGAGCGTCTCCGCCGAGGGCTGCGGTTTCCCACCTGCCCCGCCCAGGCCGTCTGCGCCCGGGCTCCTCCCGGGCAGGCGGCCCCTTCCACACCCAGCCTCCGGGAGGGCGCGGTGCTCACCTCGACAGCCTACTCCCCGTCACCCGGAGCCGGCCGCACAGAGCCCGCCGAGGCCGAGGACGCAGGAGGGAACGCGAGCAGGCGGCGCAGCAGCGGCCGAGCCCAGCCGTCCCCTCCAGCCGAGGGAGGGACGCAGAGAACCGGCAAGAACAGCGCGGTGGACACGGTCGGTCGACGCCCCCGTCTGCGCAGCTGCCCCCAAACTTCCTCCGCGTCCCGCTCACCCGCAACCCAGGTGCAGCCTGGCGGCGGCGCTCGCACGGCGCCGGATTTTCCACGGTCGTCCCAGCAGCAACTTCGGGGCGCTGGGCGGTGCGGGGACCCTCGCGGCTTTTCGGGGGCGTCCGGACAACCCAGTCTCCGGGCACGGAGAGGAGTCGGCCTCCCCTCCCCGGCCGGGGCAGCAGCCGAGGGGCGGCGACGCGGCGGGAGCCGGGGAAAGGAGAGGGAAGGCGCCCGGTGCGGGGGCTGCCGGCGCGACCCGGACCGGCGGGCAAGGGAGGGGCCGGGCGGGGCGGACTCCCGAGCCGCGCGGAGTCGGGTCTGTCGCGCAGCCAGCTGCACGCCAGGCCCGACAGGTAGGCGTGCGGGGCACAGGGCGGTGCGCACAGTGGCTCGGCAGGTACGCGGGGCACGGGGCTGGGGCCGGGGCGGGGCCCGCGCCCGCACTCACCCAGGCGGGCAGGTCGCAGGCGCGCACCCCCAGGCGCACCGCGCGCTCCTCGTCCTCCAGCAGCGCCAGGGCGCGGCACAGGCGGGTGGCCTTGAGGCCGCGGCTCCGCCGGCACCACACCAGCAGCGCGAGCGCCAGCAGCACCCAGCTGAAACTCAGGCCCAGGTAGCCGAGCGCGTACACCGGCAACAGCAGCGCGAAGCTGCGCGCAAGCTGCGCCAGCAGCCCCGCCACGTCCACGCTCAGCGCCGCGCCGGCCGGTTCGGCCCGCGCAGCGCCGGCTTCAGGTCCCGGGGCCCCGGCGTCGCTCATCGCCAGCCGCCCAGCCGCGCTGCAAGCGCGTCCCGTTCCGCCGAGACGCCTCAGCCCGCGCTCCAGCGCCCGTCTGTGGGGCCGGCGCCGCCGCTAGAGCCCGCCCGCGCTTCCGCCCGCGGGCGGCGTACGACGTCAGTGCGCAGGGCGGGCGGGGCGGGGCCGCGGGCCGGAGCTGTCTCCGCACTGCCAGGATTTTGGGTGGGCGGTGGCATCGGTGTGACGTCATCGAGCGGGTGGGCGGGGCGCAGGCTACGCCAGGAGTGGGCGTGGGTGGAGTGACGTCATTGCGCGGAGCTGGGTGGGTGCTCAGGCAGCAACCCCGCGCTGTCCTAGACTCGGGACTCGTCGCTCCTAGGGGTGGGCGGGGGGTTGTGTGATGTCATCGCCTCGGTGGGCGGGGTCGGCTTGGACCTCTTTAAGCTGGGCGGGGTGGACGCTCCGGGAGCTGCCGGGCGTGGTCCTCGGCTCTGGGCACCTACTTCCGCAGGGCGGGCGGGGCTGGCCTGCTCGGTCCTCCTGGGGTGGGTGGGCCAGCCTCCGCGCGCTGGGTCGTTGGGCGGCGGCCCGCCGGGCGTGAGGCCGGGTAGGGCTAGTGGTGTGGCAGCGGCCTGTTCGGTCTCAGCTGCGGAGCGGTGCCGGCCGTTGGGGCAGCTCTTTCGCTTGCCTGTGGGCATCGGAGCAACGGGTGGGTCCGGCCGGAGGCGCAGCTCCCGGAGGGCTGGTGTGGGACGATAAGTGCGCGCTCCTGCGTGCTGCAAACACTTGCCGAGTTTGGGAAGTTGCTGTTTAATATACTTTTAACATGTTAAAGCCCCAAAACCAAACCAAACACGTTTCTGAGTGGGTGATATTGCAGCGCCATAAAGTTCTCGTCGTGCCGATGATGCCACTGCGTGAAGATGTGTTTCGTTTTGGAAATCGCGGCTATCCACGAGATGAAATAAACACAACTGGATGAGTGCCCTTTACGTGTATGTAAAATGCAGGAATTTCGGCTCAGAAAACGTGTCCGCGGTGACTCAGGGCAGGATGTGCTCCTCTGAAAGGTGTTCACTGCCTGGCCAGTCCTGGCCCACTCGATGCTGGGAGGACTCGCTTAGATCTTGTTTGTGATTTCTGAGAAGCACAACAGCCGTGGTCACTTTATTTTCCAGGAAACTCAATCAGTAATTTCCAGTTAAGTTTTTTTCAGCATGTTCAATGACTTCCAAGGGAATTTTAATTAATATCCATAGGCCTAGTTTCCACCCCTCCCCTCCCCCCCTGCCCCACTCTTCAAATTTTGTTACCAGTAGCCTTGAATTACCACCTTTAGGAAGAAGGGTAGGGACTATAGAAGCGAAATAAAGCATGCTTATGTTTTTAAGGTCTTAGTTGACATATTGCAGTAGCTGCAGGGAGAAAGCCTGGCGTCTTTGGGATAAAACCAATGTTCACACACCATTTGCTGTGTGAGGTGAAGAGGACTGCCATCTAAAGACTAAGCTGCCATCAGCTGCTAGGCTGGAGGAATCAGACTTAACTCACCTGGACCTTGGGGAAATGTTTGGTAACTTTGCGAAACTCTCTAATAATTCCACTGGGCTTTTAAGTTCCTTGAGTGTAAGAATCGCATTATGTTTACCAGCACATCCTCAGGCTGGCACTGTGCCTGGCACAGCAGGTGCTGAATGAATACACTCTCTCCTCCCCTCATCTGTGAGCCTGTATGTGATTATGTATGCATATGTGTATGTTGCTATGGAGACATAAGTATGTATCTCAAAACCCTTGCTCTTAGGGTTTAGAACAGTCACCTTAGGTGGAGGACACTAAATCTCAAAAAGGAAGTGGTTTTGTGTTGTTCTTTACCAAATTATGTTATGTAAGCTCTAAATATGGGGCTTGGGCAAAAGTGGGTTTACACTTTTGAGTACATGTAACAGTTCGTTCTTCTATTAGTAGTTATTAATTATTATTTTCCATATGAACAACTGTAGACCTCCTTTTGCCCACCCCTGTGATATGGTGTCAACCCTCTTCCTGCAACAGCTTACTGCTCAGATGCCACCCTCCACTCATGGCTAAGTTATGATCTCACAACAAGTAACTGCTTGTTAACACAGGAAGGAGTATGAGTCTTGTCCTGAAGGGCTGTAGAATCACATCCTAGATAAAGACTGTGAACACAAGCCACATAAGAAATCCTGCATGTCTGCGATAAAGTATTTGACCTGCGGGCTTAGGGATGTCACATACATGGGAGAGAAGTGTCCATGCTGTACACCAATCAGCCTCCCGGCCCCAGCTGCCCTTGTGAGCCCACTTCCCTGTATTTAATCACACCAGCAAGGTAGAACATCTCTCTGCGCTGAGTCTAATAACAGGCCCAACTCAGTTCTTCGGTTCTCACTGGTGTTTTATTCCTTATCCTCCTCACTCTCCTGTGACCTCTTCTTGTTACCTCTTTTCTTCCCTTCTGTGCAGACAATTCTCCAATGAAAGGCTCTGCTTTGTCAGACGAAAGAAGAGCATCATTGTGGCTGTTCTAGAACAAAGCCAAACTTGCAGCCTCTGCTCTCATCCTTTCCGGCTTCAGAGAAAAGTGCTGCCTTCTGTTTAAGTTCAATCCCTTCCGCTTTGTTTCAGATCCCTTCCTGCCTAAGTCTGGACCTTATCAACCATCCCCGCCACCTCTTCCACCCCTCCCTGACCCAGCTGCATCCCCAATACCTCTACAGAGGATTCACTGTATAGGTGGGAGTCACTCTGCCTCTCATTCCAGTTATTTAATAGTTGTCTGCATATTTCTTTCTCTTAGCAAGTATAGACTGTGTTTTAGCTTTCTATCTCTAGCACTCTATAGTTCCTATGACCTCAAATTAACCACTGTCATTCTGTCAGCTGAGAAGACAGCTGACCCTGACAGTCATCAGCAGGCACACTGCACGAATGACCCTTCTCCAACACCTCAGTAAGTCATCTAAATGAGAAATAACATTTCAAGAGAAAATGTAATTCATTGGCAAAGGAGTTATTTACAAAATAATCATTTTAAGAAGTCTAAGGAGAGATTGTTTTTAGCTTCTTCTATAGTCATCTATTTGGTAAGTAAGGGTGGGGGGTGGATAGTGAGAAAGAGGAAACATTTGCCAAGCCTGTGACTATGGTGCATTTGGGCGACTCTAGATTACTGTTTGGCGATGAAAGAGATATAAGAAGAGAGTGACATTAGATTCACGTGCTAGATGACTGGCTGCCATGCAGGATGGATTGGTAGGGGCTGGAATGAAAAACTATAAACAAGACATAATTATCTCGACAGGAGTTAGTGATCACACTTGGGAGGCAAGGGAGAAGGGTCATTCATGCAGTGTGCCTGCCTAGGACCGTCGGGATCAGCTGTTTTCTCAGTTGACAGGATGACGCTGGTTAAGAGAATGACTTGGCATCAGATCATCCACAGCCCTGTGTGACCTCAGGCAAGCGAGTTAACCTTTCTGGCCCTCAGTCTTCTAATCTGAAAAACTGTAACATGCCTTCCTCCCGTGGGATGCTGCGAGAACTAAGTATTACCAAATGGAGTTTTAGTTCGGTGCTTCATTTGGAGCAGTCCCTAAATAAATCATAGCTATCAGTGATAATGCCTTCCCTACTTTCCTTTTATGTTCGTCCTAAGTGCTGATAAGTGGAAATGAAAAGGGTAGGAGTGATATGTTCAAAACCAGCGTATAATTAAATGTAAAAGGCTTACTGGATCTATTAATTTCTCTAAGACAAGGAGCTGAATAAATGGCCTTTGTATCTGGAACTGGTAGATGGATCCATAAAACTGTAAACTGGTTCATAATAGTTTGTAACTCAAAAATACGATGTCAGAAAAACAAACTTTGTGTCTGCAGAAAAACCTTATCAAAAGCGCAGACTATCAGTGACATGCTCGTTGATGCATTGTAACATGATTAAAGAGTTTACTCTTTCTTGTGGGTGTATGAAAACATTTAGTGTAATCTTTTCTAAGTATCATTTACATATTAATGAAATGCAAAACAGTCTTTGGAAACAGCTGAGTGAGTTACAAGGCGCCTCACTGGAATGGGACAGGCAAGGCTCCATCCTGCATGAGATAAAATATACTTGAGATGCAGAACATTTTGTCTTCACAATTCAACTCTTGTTTCTAGTGTTACGGAAAAAGTCATCCTTCCAACGACTACTTTTTCAAATGCATTGATTCCTACCATTCTTAGAGGTTGTGTTTTATCAAGTGACAACATACGGGAAATGATCTGTAAAGTGCAAAGTCTCATCCAGATGAATAGCCCTTTCCATCACCGACGGTGAATCTGCGAGGTCTGGACACGCCACCTTCCTAACGAGTCAGGTTCAGGTGCCACCAGGCTAAGTGGAGCCAGTTAAGCGGCAGATGTGCCTCACTTTCCTCTTTTAGCTCCTCTCTTGCCGGCCCCACAGCCAGGTCAGCCCAGCTTCTTTCCGCACGGAGGGCTGCACCACTGGGAACCCGACAGGGCGGGAGACTCCGGCGTCGCCCATTTCCGTCTGTGCCCGCTCCCTTTCCGACCCGGGAGTCCTAGGCCAGCAATCGCTCGGCCCTCCGCTGCGCTTGCCTGCCGGTTGCTAGGAGTCGGCACCGCGCAGACGCGCTGTGGGTGCCTGCGGTGTGCCAGGCCAGCGGTAGCTCGGCTCACTGACGCTCGTGCCTGCGGGTTGCTGGGAGCCGGGGATACGCAGGCGCTCTGGGGAAGGCCGAGGGGCATGCCGGGCCAGCCGTAGTTCCGCTCGCCGCTGCGCGAGCCTGCTGGTTGCTAAGAGTCAGCGACGCCTGCCGCGCGGTGGATTCAACGACGCGGGCCTGTCCTACCCGGGCCGCGCCTGTAGCGCGCAGTCGTCCTGGGCCTGAGAACGGCGATGGAGCCAGGGAAGGTGGGTGCACACGGGCTGCGCGTCCTCCCGGGTGGGGGGTGGAATCTCTGGGAAGTCTGCGTAACTTGGATAATTGGTCCAGACCCCCTGTGTCCAGTCACCTGGCGGGCCTGAGCCCCGAACGGACTCCCGTCCGGGACGCGCGCAGATCAGAGGTCGGAGGTCGAGGCCTCCCGTTACTCCTGAGCCCCCGGGACTTGGACGGGCAGGCGTCCTTTGTGCGGTGTCAAAGCCCGTGCACCGTTACCGCCTCCGTCTACCCTGCACTTACCGTCCACAAACGCCCTGACCTGTCTGTCGTCTTCGATCCCTTTCCGTCCGGGTTCGGTTCCTAAGTGATCGTGTAGCCTAAGTTTCCCGTGGTTTGCTGGCAGGTTGCGTTTTAAAACTGAAAACCAAGCACTGTACTATGATCTCATGAGCAGTGTTCGCCGCAGACCCAAGCAGTGAGACCGGGTGGGGATGTTATTATTGACATTTGATCCTCGCTTTCAAAAAGGAGCGCGGGTCTATCTTCACTTCGGGGACATTTTCTATTTGTGTGTGTGTGTGTTTACTTTCAACATTCTCTCTTTCTGGAACTCTGGTTCAGTCTCTGGTCAGCTGTTGGACTGGCGGCTTACATTTTCCATCTCTTTTTCTTTCTTTTAATGTGTATATATTCTGGGGGATTTCTCCAGCTTTATGGTTAGCTTCATCTACTTAAACGTTTTACTTTGCTAATTTTAATATTAAGAATTCTTATTTTCATACTGCTCATTTTTGTAGCATATGTTTGAACTTGTGCTTATAATATTTTTAAGATCTTTCCAATGATATAACTTTAATGATATTTTAAAAATAAGGATTTCTTTTTATTTTCTTGGGTAATTTTCCTATTTTGTTTATCTTGATTCTTTCTTGTGTTGGTTTTTCCCAAATGCTTGACTGACCTGTCATTTTTATGAAGAAAGCACCTGATTAATCAAAGCAAGTTTTCTGAGTGCCAGGTGACGGCACTGACAGGTAGCAGAGTGACGTGGGGAAGGTGTGGGCTGTGTGCTCTATGCTCAGCCTGAGCTCTGAAGCAACGTGGACATTTATGTTGTGAAGGAGCCAAAGGAACACATTCTGCAATCATTTACATGTAATTTTAGACTAGTGAATAATTTTTAAGAATCTGTATTTCTATTACCTTTTATTCTGGTAGACAGTAATTTCTCATGTAGGAAGGACTAATTGTCATTGGTTAAAATGGCCTCGTGAAAAGCAGCTTTTTAGGGCTTGCAAAATTGGTTATTTTAAACTTGGAAAATGCTAACTTTATACTTTTCTTTCTAGAGAAGAACCAAAGATGATACATGGAAAGCAGATGACCTCAGAAGACACCTTTGGGTAATGTATTTCAAAGATCTGAGCCTGGGTCCAATTGGGTTGGAAGGTTTTTCCTGGCTCGACTTTGCTTCCATGTGGTTCATTTCAGGGGCGTTTTTGACTCAGAGGTCAAGCCATGTAGTCAATAGCTCTGGGTCTGTGGTGGGAGAGGGTTTCCTAGCCCAGCCAGCATCTCACCAGCCCTCCAGTTCCAGTCGTGGTTCAGCACCCAGGCCGCATGTGTGTGTTAAACTCCTGCCCTTTCTGTTTGGGGGGTGGGGGGGATGTAGTGGCAGCCAGTGGCTTTTAAGGCCCTTTACTGAGCATTCAGAAACCCCTCCCTTTCTGTTGTTTTAGGCTGCACAGTCAGGGACACCCAGGGAGGAGAGGAAGCACAAGGAGAAGTTACATAAGGACTCGGACACGGACGCCCCGGAGTTCAAGGAGCAGAAGCCCAGGGACCCAGACCGGGAGGCCAAGCGCCAGGAGAGGGTGGCAGACAGAGATGGCCACAGCTCCAGAGGCCATCCCCATGGGGACAGAGACAGGGAGAAACCAAGGGAGAGGAGAAGGGATGCCCAGGACGGGGACAGAGAGAGGCTGAGGGACAAGGCCCGAGAGCAGGACGTGGAGAAGCACCAGAGCCGAGGCAAAGACCTGGAGAGGGAAAGGGACCGGGAGCGTGACCGAGAGCTCCACGCGCGGTGGGAGGAGCCCAGGCTGGCCACCACACACCACAACCTGCTGGGCCTGGACACGCGCAGGCTGCCCCCCGACCTACCCAAGCATAGGATGCGGTCAGGTGCGTGTCTGGGGCTGTGTGGTTCCTGTCCCACAGCCTGTCACATGGGGCATGCCCCTCTGAAGCGCTTACTCCCCGCCGTCCTCTCCCTGGGTTTTCAGGTGGCTCAGCTTTGCAGCGAGTTGTGCGCTGGCAGAACTGTGCGTGTTGCACAGTGGTTTCCTCTTCCGTATTTAAAACTCATCTAAGCAAGTGATAAGAGTAACAATTTTCTCATCATCTGCTGGAGTTTTACTATTGAAACATATTTCAGATTAATTATCCCCATAAATCTCAATCCACATCATAGATAAACAAAAATTATGCTTTTTGATAAAAGATTTCCTCTGAAGTATCCATTTTACTTTAAGCAATATTTAACTATTTATCTGGATTCCTAGGAATTCTAAAGTAAAGGTGCCTCCCTCCTCCCCACTCGGAGTATCCTTACTATTTTTTACGATACAAATAGAACATGCTTCTTGTAAAAATGCAACTGGCCGACATAAGCATAAAAGGAAGACATAGGAGGATGTGTAGTTGCTCTTAGAACCATCTGGAAGGCTGAGGGCCCGGCTGTGGATGTGGGCTATCCCCTATGCCGAGGGCCCTGCAGCTGCCTGTGCACCTGCCCCGTCAGGTGAAGCTCCGGGAATGTCTGCTGTGTCTCTACTGGGTGTGGTACAGTCAGGGGCAGCCTCGTGGGTCTGCCAGGGGACAGCATCTAGTCTCATGGTTGAAATACCATAGTGTGTTGGGGAACTGATTTCCCAGTTCCACTCCCCAGCTGGGCCTCATCCTGAACGGCAGGCCTGTGTATCCTCCTGTACCTGATGTCTGATACACGCGGCAGGCATCACATGCCCTGAACTGAACTTCCAACAGCCCCAGGCTCCCTGTCCCTGGCCCACGGGCGCCTGCACTCTTGGTGCTTAGGCCAGAGCACGTGGGACTCACCCCAACCCCAGTCTTTCTCCTGCTGTCTGTGGGAACCTGCCCACCTCACCCTCCTCTCCGGCTCCCCCACAGGGTGCCTCTGGGGAGCCCTCTCCCCTTGTTTTGATCTCTTGGACCTCAGGGTCCTAGGTAAGTGGTCAGTGCTCAGCGAATGCTGTTTGAAGGAATGACCTTTGTTTCGATGGTCTCTGGGTGCTTAACTCAGTCCTCATCTTGTAAAATGTCGGTTCTTTTCATTTTAAGACTAAGGACTTTTGCCCGTGCAGATTCAAACGTGAACATCTTGTCTTCGCTCTTGGATGGGGCTATGTGTACCCTCAGCGATTGTGAGGGGCCCTGCTGGTCCCTGTGGCCTCTCGCCCTGGTGGCCGGTGCAGGGGGTGGTGGCTGCGATGGCTGCTGGTGGCATCCTTGTCACTGGGCCTCCTGCCTCCGCAGTGCCTTCAAGCAGTAGGGTCCCCCGCTCACCCCAAGGTGGCATTGACTCCCTTGCTGCTGAGCACTTGGCAGAGACATCTGCCCGACGGGCCCGTGTTTCTGGACCCGCTGTGCTGCCGTGAGCGCCCGTCGGGGACACGGGGACCCTGAGGTGCGTGCGTTTGGCTGGTGCCTCCAAGCGTCCAGCCGTTAGTTTTACTTTTGCCTGGTTGCCTCAGTGGCAGTTGCCCCTGTCGTGTCCTTTATCCCACTTTCAGCTCAGATCTTCGGCCCTAGATCCTCTAGACCCATTCCTGAGGCTGCGGAGTGTGTTGCAACTGCAGAGCACGTGTCCCTGTGTTAATACGTGGTCTTGGAGTGTAGCGTGTGCTGTGCAGACTGCGGCAATGAGTCAGGAGGCTGTTTCGATGTCTGAAGTTTGGGAATGTGAAAAGTGTGTTTTCTTTTTGTAGTAAGTAAAGTAAGGGCTGACGAGAAGGAGAGGAGAGAGGAGGACTCGGAGAGAGACAAAGAGAGAGAAAGAAGATACCGGGAAAGGAAGGTAGGTGGACCAGGCCCAGGCGCCGCAGGGCAGATGCCTTGTTGTTACTGGAGGCGCTGTGGAAGTCTTGTAGTGGAGGCTCCGGGCCTGAGAAGACACCGGGGGTGAACCCTGCATTCACCTCCTTAGGGTCCCTTCCGGAAGGGAGCACGCTAGATCCGAATAAATGTAGCCGTCCCCCCTTTGCCTCACTTGAAGGCTGGAGTTATTTATGTCCTCGGGGTGCCACCCAGTGTCTCAGCAGCCGTACCCCAGCACAGTGTGACTCAGGGAGGACGGTGGGGTGGTGTCCGCAGGTATGTGGCGGGCTCACCTCCCTGTTCTTGGGGGCCTGACGCACACGGCGACGCCTTCCCTGCCGGCGTGCGCTTGCACCCTCTCTGACGGTCTTTCATTTAAGGGCGCTGCAGAGATGAGCTCTGCTCCTCATGTGTCACTGCGTTGCTTTAAGATTTTGTCTGTCTGTTTTTACAAAGAGGGGAAGGCAGGGAGAAACATCGATGTGAGACAGAAGCATCGATCAGTTGCCTCTTGTACATGCCCTGACTGGGAATCGAACCCGCAACCCAGGCATGTACCCTGACCGGTAATCGAACCAGCGACCTTGCGTTTTGTGGGACAGTGACCAACCTGCTGAGTCACACTGGTCAGGGCATCTCTGTGTGTTTTGAATTTTACTTGTGGGATCTCTACATTTTTCAGTTTAAAATTATGAAGCAGTTGAGGTATAGAGCCCCTTCACATCAGTGTTTAGTCACTTCTGTTTTGTTCTGGGTCCTTAACCGTCTTTTTTAGGACTTAATCTTTCATCCCCATTGAATTTATTCTGGGGCAGGCAAGCAGTAGACTGAACCGAGGAGTTTGGTCAGGGGCTCGTCGGCATGTTTTCTTGGGAAGAGTATCCTGCAGAGATGAGCAAGGTGGGGGCATGAGGACATCGGGGTCCATGGGAAGAGAGGAGTACGGGGGATGGAGTTGGGGGGGCTGGGCTGTACGGTCAGAACTCTCAGCTGGGGAACAAGTGACCCGAGAGCACTGCTGGCATGCGGGGAGGTTCGGTTTGGGGTTCTGTGGGAAGTGTTGATGATGCTCCCCAAGCCGGGAGTTTGAGCCCAAATGCCACACAGGGCAGCCTGACCTGCACCCCAGCAGCCACCACCTCGAGATGGTGATCACGTTGTCACTGAGCATCCATGGTGGTCTGGGTGCAGGGATGCCTAAACCAGGGCGCCTGGTCTTAAGAGTGTCCTTGTGTGTGGGGTGCAGACGTGTGAACTGCCATGGAGACTGCCCGAGGGGCACCTGTGGAGAGTGCCACGGGAGGGCCTGAGTGTAGGTGCAGCCCGGGACACCTAGGTGTTGGGGGGAGGGTGACCAGAGCGACAAGGACAGGCTGTGAGGGAGGGTGGACTGTGCAGGGCGAGGGCGGTGGGCTGCAGGGTTATGCTGTCCTGTGCGGGGGCGGGTGGCTGGCGGAGCGGCAGACTTTTCCTCTGGAGTGTGTGTGTAGGAAGGTCCCTACAGTGGGAGAGGGGCTGGGGGTGCGGGGTGGGGGAGCACAGCGGCAGTGGTGGCCGGCCCGCCCCACCTTTGTTGTAGTGTGCAAGGAAGACGAGTGCGCACTCTACACGCTCACGCACCCCCACTGTGCCCCTCGCAGTTGCAGTACGGTGACAGCAAGGACAACCCCCTCAAGTACTGGCTTTACAAAGAGGAGGAGGGCAGAAGACACAGGAAGCACAGAGAGCCCGATCGGGGAAAGAAGCACCAAGAAAAAAGCAGCACCAGGGAGAAAAGGGAGAGGCACTCAAAAGAAAAGGGCAGCTCGCTCTCCGAAAGGGAAGGGGATGCAGGGCACAAAGAGAAACACCACGAAGAAGGCCTTCACTTCCGTGACGAGAGGCACCGCAGCCGTGTGGACAGAGGAGAGAGGTTGTCGAAAGAAGAGCGCAGGAAAAGGGAGCCCAAGGTGGGTGTCTGTGCACCTCACCCCGAGGCTGCCCCAAGCCGCCCTAGCGCAGGAGGTGCATCTGAACGCAGCGGGGGCGAGCCTGGTGGGCTGAGGGTCCCACGTCCCCTCATAAGACGTGGTCACACCCGTGTTGTGTGGTCAGTAGAGATTCCTGACCTCGGACGTGGGGGCACATATTCTAACACATGTTCAGAAATCTATCGTAAAAGTTTGAAATGTAATATTGGAGAGGAAGCTGGTATTTTTTAAAGGGGAAATTAAGTGAATAATTTAGAAAGTGTTTCAGCCAGAGATGGTATCTCCGTCTGCCAGCAGATCAGAACAGAGTGTGCACAGACGCATCGATCACAGAGGGCGCGGGTCTCCCTCCCGTGTGGTAGAACGGCTGCTGTGCCTGCTTCCTGCGTCCTGCTTCCCTTTGTGTGTTCTGTTGCACGTCCGTGCTCCGGCTGCGTGGCTCGTCCAGACTCCAAGGCGGGTGCAATTCCGTGCTCCCTCCGAGACGACGCAGAGTGTCCCCAGGGTCGGGGCAAGGGCCTCAGGGTGCCCTGCTCGTCCACTGACCTTCCTCTGCAAACAGGCGCACCCGTTCGTCCTGGGAAAGTCTTCTGATGGCTCACAAACCCCCTCGTTTAGACCTTGTTCATAGTTACGAGCGGTCACTGTTGCAGACGCTGAAGACACAGCTGTGAGCCAAATAGAAGGTTTAATTTCCATGGTGCTTCTGGTTTTTTTGGCCACTCCCATCACATTAGAGGGATGAACCAAGGAGTAGGTAACGTCACATCAGGAGCGGTTAGCGAGAATCACATAGTGAACGTTTTTCTTCACGTTGACTTCCAGGTACTGAAATACACTTTGCAGCTTAGTTAGTGAGCTAGCCTGGTGGCTGACAGATTTGTCACTGAGGGGACTGTGGTGTCCAGGGTGCCTCCTACCGGGGCTGCAGGTGTGGAGCAGGGCTGCGCCTTGCTCCCCACAGGGCTTGGACTGTGTGTCCCCTGTCTGCCTCCTCCGGTCCCCGGTGAGAGAGCGAGGTGTCAGCAGAGTCTCTGATGGCGGCGACCTGAAGAGACGGCCTTGGCAGAGGCATCAGTGACCTCCTGCCTCTGCTGAGTGTGGGGTCCTGCTCCCCTCTGCTCCAGGGGTGGCAGTGGCCCTGTCACTTGTCTCTGTGAGCCTCTCATGTCCGGCCCTCATGTCCTGGAAGCAGGGCCCTGAGCACAGGCGCCAGCTCCCCACATACCTGGAGTTGGGTGTGGAGGGGCACTGTGTCATCGCCAGCCCTTGCCGCACACGTCCCTGTGCAGCGCCCCGGGGCCTAGGCGCCTCCAGTACACGGGCTGCACAGCCAGGGCCATCCCTTCTCCTGCCAGCGCTGCTGAGTCCATTCTCGGGCTACTCCCATCACTTTTATAGACCAAGGCCAGACTGTTCCTCCCGTTACTGTGACCCCGACTCCAAAACGACCCCTGGAGGCGCGTGTGCTCAGGCTCGCAGCCCCTCTGGTCCGTAGGTGGCCTCTCTGGAGGGCGGCCTCGGAGCCAGGCTGTTGTTTTCTTTGGATTCTGGGAACTGCTTTTTAACGCAGGCACGTTTCACAGGCAGCTGGTGGTCTGTCGTGTGGTCCTGACCTTGGTTCCTTCCTAAGTAACCAAGTGTTGAACGTGCAGTCACTGCCTTTTTGGGATGTTAGAAATTATTCTCTGATGACCACAGAAAATCTTAACGCAAGTCTTCGATTGTTTTCTAGAAGTAACTTCCTGGAAGTAAACTTCCAGGCCAGAGAAAGTGTCTGGGCACTGGTAGCTTGTGGCCGGGCTTTGGGGGCACGTTGTGCGTGGCCCCTAGACCGGCAGTTCAGTCCCCGTTCGCTCTTCACTGTTCCTGGTGAATCCCAGGCCTGTGCTCCTCCTGTGCCACGTGGGGGCGGTGCCCTCTCGGGTCTCTCTCCGCAGCTGGTCTTGCGTCCCCCACAGGGCACTCCCTGCCAGCATCTCCTCAGCCCATGTGTACGTGTCCACTGACACATTCTAATGCTTTCTATTTAAAAAAATTGATTAGTGTAAGCGAAGGTTAACTTTTTCCTGCAGGTGCATAGATCTGTGAAACAGCCACATTCCAAATGCTTGGAAGTTTGATTTTAAGCAGTGTAAGGAACTAGCCCCGCTTCCCTCAGAAGAACGGGAAGTTGATCAGTACCACTTCTCCTTACTGAGCTAATCCATGGTCACCTGCATTCACCCACTCTGTAATCACCTACTTCACTACAAACACCAATACCAACAGTTAAGCGACGCCTGTGGAGTAGTTTCTTGTTCAGTGTGGAGCCCATGCTTATTTTACAGAGTTTATTAATTACGGTTCAGTCATTATGATCCACTGACTAGTGGTTATGGGATTTTTTCTCTTGCAGAATGGTGAACACAGAAACCGAGGTGCAAGCTCAAAGAGAGACGGGACTGGTGGCCAGTAAGGGATACACGTTCTTCGGTTGATTATTACATGTCACACACAGAATACTTTAAGCCGGTTTTTTATTGGGCCTCATTATGGCCGGTAAATGGCAGGGAGTGGTAACTGGACTTCACTGACGCTCCACACAGCCCTGCAGGCCGGATCTCAAGTGCACCAGAGGGCCTTGGAGCTTGTAACAGAGTACCGGTCCGTTTTATATTTGCTCATACAAAATTAGAAAGTCAGAACTCACTTTGGGGGAATGCTCATTTGGAAGACGGCCCCTCCATAAGATGGACCAGCCTGGGAGCGTGGAGTGTCTGCAGGGGATATGGGTCCACGTGTGTGCTAAATGCGTGCTTGCCCGCAAGCCCCCCAGGCCTGTGGGAGCATTGAGGCCTCCGCCTGCAGAGAGGGCCTGTCTGCCTTTCTCTGGGAAGTTGGGGGGCCCTTCAGGGCCTGTTCTTCACCAAAAAATACCTCCTTTGTGTGGGGTGTGTGAAGGTTACAGAGTAGAGTTTGTGTATAAACCATCTTGTATATAAGCCCTGGATTTTAATTTGTTCTTTATGGCAGCCATATTTGGTCATTCTTTTTTACAGGTTAGGAAAACTCGGGCTAAATGCCTTGCCTGAATTCTTACAACTTTGAGCAAAGGTAGCACTTAACCCGGGGGTGGGGTGGGGACATCCCCCCAGCCTTTGCACACTGCCGATGTGTCAGAATGCGTGAGAAGCGTGCTCGGCTCTGTGTCTTAGACCATGGGCTGCACTGGATGGCCATGAGTGAGCTTCCAGCAATGGAGACTCAGCTGGAAATTTCGAAAGCCTTAGTTATAGGTCCCAACCAACACAGAGCATATGAGTAAAAAATATATAATATTTTAAGATAAATCTTTTTTTTGGACATGCAAATGTTATACTAAACATAAAATAACATTTGGGATTGATAATAAAGTTAAAGGAATTTTCTAGCTCTTACAAAGATGCAGATTCGTACACACGTTTGTGAAAACACAGGCTCTTCTCCCCACTGGAGGCCTTGGTCGCTGAGACCGTAAAGCGTGAGGAAGGCCTGCGTGCGTGTGCACAGTTTGCCGAGAGCACACTGGGAATCTGCCCCTCCCAGCAGCTCTCAATCTTGCCGAACATGATGAGTCTGCACTGATGTGGGAAGTGTTTTGTTTCTTAAGGCTTTATTTAACGTTAACTTTGGCTTTGACCTTATTTTCTTTCCAGGCATGCGGAGAGCATAGTGAGGAGTAGTGGGAGAGAGAGAGACACGAGAAGGAAGGTAAGAGCTTCACGTTGCTCTCCCTGGCTGGGCCCTCCATTCGCCTGGGACAGGCCTCGTTTGCAGACAGCTTGGCTGGGGGCTGGGGTTCCAGGAGGCACAGAGGAGACCCTCTGGACTCAGAGAGACTGAGAGTCGGAAGATGGACGAAAAGCCATCAGACAGCAACTGTCCCCGAGCTCGAGCGGCTGTGCTAGTGGGACGTTGCCTGATGTTGCGAGCGGTCATTCATGGGAAGGGGTGACAGCTGTAAATGAACGCGTCCCTGGAAAAGGAGCCCCGAGATGCAGGAAGCAGGACCGACAGCAGGAGCGGGAGGAAGGGGACGCAGTGTGAGTGGAGGCTTCAGCACCCTCTGCCCCTCAGGGAGCGCTTCGCTGTGCCCCAGGCAGCTCAGGTGAAAGGGGCAGTCCGGGAAGGTGTGAATTGCTGGAGCAGCCTCAGGCAGAAATGGAGAGTCTGAGCAGGCCTGTGGTGAGGGAGGAATGGCGTCAGAGTTGGAAACCTTCCTGGAGAGAAGCCCAGGCCCGGCGACCTCATGGCAGGGGCCGGGAGGTCGAGAAGTGGTCGTGTGACAGCTGGTGTCAGCACAGAGGCTCGCAGTGAGGAACAGGAGAGCCGCGCCGTCCCCAGGTCCCCAGGCCTCGAGTTGGTAGCAGCTCCCGCTTGTCACTGGAGTGGTCTTCGCCGTGACTACCTGGAACCATGCAGCGGCACGCTGGGGTCTTGTCACCGAACCTTTTCTGGTTTTGCTGTGTTATAAGTAATGTGGTGGATTTCGGCCTCTGTTCTATCTGAAGGAGAATTTTTCTCCTTGATAGTTCTCTGAATCCATGGCCCTGGAACATTTGTGCCGTCTTTTTACGTGTGTCATTTCGCACACCTACACACACACACGGTTTTACATAATTTAGTTCATACAGTGTGTGGCTTGGTGTGCACACGTCTTATGTGATCGCTTTGGGGTGGTCGGGCCACTCACTGTCCAGCTGTAGCCACACTGCCAGGGAGAATTGGCCGCGCCCGTTCCTTCCTGTGTACCCTTCTCCTCGCACACTGGCGTGTGTGTGGGCATTGGGACGCCTTTCTCTCTTTCTCCCCTGCACCCGTGCCACAGACGGTCCCCTCAGTCATCATGGGAACCCCCGTTTCTAACGACGCAGACACCTCCTCCCACTTTCTGGGGGTGGAGTTGCTGACGTGGGGTCATGGGGTAGAAACACATGGTTTTTAATGTTTTCCTCATGCCTCCGGATTTCCTGTAAGCCCTAGATTAGCGTTGTTCCCTGGGGGGTGAGCCGCACTTGTCATATGACATTTTTTGGCAGTCACGTTAAAAACTAAAAAGGAAACAAAGATAATTTTAACGACACATTAGACGACCCACCATTTCTTCAGTATCATCCTTTCAACATCGAGTCACCAGAAGACATTATCAGTGAGACATTTTACAAGAATTTTTTTAACCGAAGGAGCAAAATAAAGTGACCGGCGTGGCTTGGGGCCATCGGACCCCTCGCCCCGGCCCCCAGTTAGGCAGCAGGTTCCACAGCAGCAGCACTGAGCCCTCTTGGGTCAGTTATTCGTATGTGCAGAGCCCGCAGCAGGCCGGCAGGGCTTTCTGGCCGTGGAAAGCTCTGCGTCTCCCTCGTGGTGACACGCCGCGCTGTCCCCAGCCTTACACGGTGACATTGCAGAGTGTGTCTTCCTTGCACCAGCGGCCGCAGCAGGGGCCGGCCGCCAGCTGCTCCCGTGCGGGGGCCGTGTTGTGGTGTCCTCACTGGCCCTAGGCAGGGGTGCCATCGTGTCCCCGTTTCCAAGTGGACAGGCCCCTGCCCCTGCCTGCCAAGGGCAGCCCCTCCCAGGGAGGAGGGCAGTGTGGGGTGGGCTGTGGGTGCCCTGCAGACCCCTGCAGCTGCTGACCTGGCCATGCTCTGTCCCCAGCACAGCAGTGACGAGGGCCCCTTCGCGTGGATGCAGGCTGCGAGGCTGGGAAGTGAAGACACCAGGGTAAGGGTCCATCCTGTGCAGACACGCCCCATGCGTGTTTGCTTGCCATGGCTCCGTCCCAGCCTGGCAGACTGAAGGGGATGGGTCATACGTGACATCTGTGCTCACACTGGGCTGAGCCCTTAACCGCGTGGCTGGTGACCTCGGGCTCAGGGCTGGAAGGGAGACCAGCTGCCCGAGCCCGGGACCTTCCTCTGCGCCAACGAGGCGGGGCGGGGTGCTCCGCGTGGTTTTGCAGGCTGAGTGAGTAGCCAGGTTACTCCTCCTTGTTCTGCACTTAAATTAAAAAGTTTGGAGAGAGTGGGAGAAACAACACAGACGTTAGAAAAGACAGGACTCGAGCCACTGTCAGGGAGACACGTTCCAGGTCCCAGACCATTTGGGGAACGTGGATGACCCCAGGGATTGAGGCCATGGCCTGACTGTTCTTTCCAGAACTGAGGGGAAGCGCAAGGCGTCTGTTCGCGGCCACCCCGGCGGCTGGCCGAGCACCGGCGATGGCTCCGTTGTGTCGCATGCCAGCCTGCCCTCGCTCCAGTCTCCTCCGGTGGAGAGCCCGGCACGCTGTGGGGCACCGTGCGTGTTTGCTGAGGGGACTGGCCGGTGGGCGTGGAGCAGTCACTGGGGCCACAGTGAGCTCACATGCGGTTCAGCAGGGCTGTGCTGAGACCCTGCACAGCAGGGTGGCTCTGCTTTCTGCCAGCAGTCAGCAGGCGTCAGACGTGCGTCTGCAACCAACGCAGGGAGGACCTTCCTGTGGGGTGGTTTTCCCAAGAAAGGGTTCGCTCGCTCGGAATAACTCTCCCCAACCCCCAGGCGACCCCTTGTTCATCCTTGACACCCAGACCGGTGGCCTTAGGGTGACCTGTGCAGCCCCCCAGGCCTCCAGAGCACCTCCCGCCACAGGACTTGGGGGTCCCTGGTGCATCCCCAGATTGCAGGCGGCAGCGGGGGAGTGGAGGCCACCTGGCGTGCCCTGATGGGACTGGCGCGTGCCTGCCCCGGCCGTGCGGACACGGGGCGCTCATGGGTGCGTCACTGACTAGGGAGAGGCAGCGCCAGAGTGTGGAACTCACGCGTGGAACCGTTTTTCTCTGTAGCCATCAGAATCAGAGCAGTTTCTCAGAAAGGGCATGTTTATTAAACTGTTTCCTCTTTTCGGTCACACTTATAAATCAACAAACTCTTAAAGAATGTGAAGGCAGGTTGTCAGTTTTGTAAATACTTACAATTTTAAGTTAGTAACTTATTATGAATCTTAGGAAATATGTTTTCCCCAAGTATTTGCAAGATTCAAATTTGTGATTGAACTTTTTTGTTCTGTGTTTGATTTTTACCGCTAGGAAATTGAAAAGGAAGACATCGACTTAGAAAATGTTGCAACTGGTGTCTACACGGCCAATTTTGAAGATGATTTTGAAGTATGTGTAAACATTCAAATTTTTCTTGACTTAAAATACTTTGTTCTTAAACTCAGCTTAAGTATAGTAATGTATAGCTTTTCTCTTTTTATTGCTCTTAAGACTCCATATCCGCTTGGTCTCGGTCTGTTACCTAAAAGTTTGCTGTGCACCCGCCAGTGCTCACCTGTGTGGTGTGATGAGCGATACTGTGATCGGACCTGCTGAACTCACGTAACAGCTAACTGCCATTAGGTGCACGGCAGTCAAACATGTATGTGCAAGCGTGTCTGTGCGAGAAAGGCTGCACGTGACGGTTCACGGGGCATCCGTGTTGTGCCTCTGTGTGGTGTGGTGTGTCTGCAGAGAAACAGATGCAGTGCTTCACGCAGACCCGGGGCTCAGCAACTCTGCGGTCAGCGGCCTGCACCAGTCCTCTGGGCTGTAACGAGGGCTGTCTAGGCTGCTTATTTTTGTTTTCACATTTAAACATTTGTCAGAGCAGTTTGTTGAGGTAACACTGGTCAACAACATTATATAAATTTCAGGGGACAAGGCTATACTTTGACATCTGTGTGTCTGCCTCGTGCTCACCACCGAAGTCCAGCCCCCCGTCCCCACGCTCTTGCCCCTGTGCCCAGCTTGCCCCCAGCCCCGCCCCGCCCCTGCAGTGGACACCGTTCTGTTGTCTGGTCTGGGAGTGTGTTTCTGTGTGCATGTTAAGTCACTGTGCCTTTCTCGTTTTATAGTCACCACGCGAGTGACAGATGTGGTCCGTGTCCTTCGGGCCGGGCTCAGCTCACTGCACACAACACTGTCCAGAGCTGTTGGTGCTGTTGCGAACAGGAACATCCCACCTTCCCGGCTCAGCGGTACCCGCGCTGTGTGTGCTCTGCACCTTCTCCCTGCACCCGCTGGCGGGCGGGCTGCTTCCGTGACTTGGCTATTGTGCGGAACGCCGCAGCGAGCGCAGGGCACCTGCACGTTCATGCAGGTGTTCTCCTGTTGTTTGGATACGTAGCCAGAAGTGGAATTGCTGGGTCCTGTAGTAACTCTGTTCTCAATTTTTTGAGGGACCTGCACACTGTTTTCCGCAGCGGCTGTCCCAGTTTACATTCCCACCGACGGCGCACGGGGTTCCCCTTTCTCCCTGTCCTCACCAGCGCCTGTTGTCTGTTGTTTTTCTGACAACGGCCATTCTGACTGGTGTGAGGCAGTGGCTCCCTGTGGTCTCGATTAGCAGGTCTCTGGTGACTAGTGACGCTGAGCATCCTCTCCTGTGACTGTTGGCCATCTGTGTGTCTCCGCTGGACACACGTCCGTTTAGGTCCCCTGCCCGTTTTCTTAAGCAGATTGTGTTGTTGTTGCCGAGTCACGTGAGTTCTGCGTGTGTTTGGGATGTTAGCCCCGTGTTGGAAGTGCCCTTTGTAAACACCGTCGGTGCATCTCTGTTGACAAATGCTGTGTCCTGGGTGGATCGTTCCCTTTCTCAGTGAAAAACGTCTGTCTGTCCTTTGTTCTCGTTTCTGTCCTGAATCTGTGTTATCTGGTGTAAGTGCGGCTGCACCTGCTCTCTCTGGGTACCACTTGCTCGGAGTGTCCTCCTCCGGCCCTCCTCTTGGGGCCACGTCTATCTTTGGGGCTCAGATGGGTCTCTCGAAGGCTGCATGTAGCTGGTCCTGGGTTTCGGTCTGTGAGCTCAGCTGTTACGTGAGGGGGCCACTGGCACATGGGACGTTCAGCTGTTTACATGTAGGGGTCACTGGCGCATGGGATGCGCTGCGGCCGTTCTGTCTTGTTCTCAGGTCACTCCGTGTCTCCTCGCTTCTTTCCTCTCTCGTTTCTATCTGCTGTTTCAGGTTGGTGGTTTCCTATGAAGCTTTTCTTCGTTTCCTCTTTTTTAACGTTTGGGTCCCAGCTCTGGGTGTTTGTTTTGTGGTTACCGTGGGGCTAGTATGAAACGTCTCGTAGATGAAGTGGTCCCTAGTCTTCTGAGAGTGTCTTCCTTCTCTTGAATGAGCTCAGTCCTTTCCCTCCCCTTCTTTACGCTTTATGGTGTGTTCGTTATCAAATTGCAGGGGCCATAGTTATTCTTAATGCTTTTCCTCCTTAACCTTTATGTTTAATCAATGAATACCCTATTCTGAAACAGGTTGTGATTTCTTGCTTTGTCTACTCGTCTTACTCAGAGCTCTGTGTCTCTTCACCTCTCTGCCCAGGTGGGAGGGCCCCTTGAGCATTTCCTGGGATGTGCGTCTTCCGGTGCTGCTGCCCCACCCCTCGTGCGTCCGGGAGGCCTTTATTTCTCCGTCACAGCAAGAGGATTCATCACTTCCGGCCGCCGGCTTCTCTCTCTCAGCATTTTGAGTATATCGTTCCACTGTCCTCCCGCCTGTAGTGTCTCCACTGAGAAATTCGGTGACAACTGACGGGGTTCCTTGTGGGCTGCTGTCTTTTTCCCTGGCTGCCTTGAGGATTCTTTGTCATTAACTTTTGACAGTTTTAATACAAGGTATTTTGGAGAAGGTCTTTGCCTTGCGATGTTTAGGTGTTCTGTTAGCTCCTGTACTCGAATGTCCACTTGCTTTGCTGGGTTTCAGGAGTCTCTCTGCTCCCTGCCGCCCCCATGCTCCTGGGACACACACTGCCCTTTCTGATGGGGTCAGACAGCTCTGGTGGGTTCTCACGTTTCCTCTCGGCTCTCTCCTGTCACCTGAATCTGCTCTAGGTTTCTCTCTTCCACGTGGCCTGCTCTCTCTGCGGTCTTCCTCTCGTGTACTGAGTTCTTCAGCTCCAGGGTCGTTTGCTTCTTTGTGATACTTTTCGTCTCTGTGGCCGGCCCAGCACTCCTTTGGTGTGTCCCTGCCGTGCCCGAGCTGCCTCAGCTTGCTCTCCGAGTTCTCTTGCCCCTCATCGAGGCTCTTCCTGACAGTCATCCTGGATTCCACCACTGAAATCACAGGCTTCCGTGGCGTTCAGCGAGTTCTGCAGACATGTCGGTGCCTGTCTGCCTTGGCTGTTGCTCTGCACTTAAGTCATAGCTCCCTAGTGAGTGGTGGTTAGAGGACTTTCTTTTGTTCTCCACTAGGTGGTGCTGTAGCACACTTTGTGGTTTTCTCTCACCTGTGTACCTGCACCTCCCAGTGTGTGTGGTGGGGGGGTCACTGTGGCCGTGAAAATTAACACCGGGTGACTAGGGCAGTGGGTGTCCTTGCTGTGCCCAGATTGCCTCGGTCTCGGGGCAGTGCTGCTGTGGTGGGGGGATGTGGAGCGTTGGGGTTTGCCCGCCCCTGTACTCTTCCCTGGTTCCCTATGGCTGCCGCCGTGGCCAAGGCCTTTGGTGAGTCTCCACTGCAGTGGGTGGGGGGTGGAGGGGAAGCTGGATGAAGGGGCAGTGACCCTGCTTCTGCCCCTCTTACTGCACCCCGACCCTCCCCTGCTGGCGCAGAAACCAGGGCCACAACGGCCAACACACCGCACCTGTGGACACTGCCCCGTCCGTCCCCGGCCCACCTGCCCTGCGCATTCTGGGGGCCCGCCTGCAGGTCAAGGGTGCTCGGCTCTCTGAGGGGTGTTTGCAAGGAGAGCAGGGGCCTTGGCTGGATCGTAGGTGTCCAGCTTATAATTGTGGGGGAGAGGCAGGGGAAGAGACGGGGGTCTTCTTACTCCACCACGATGCTGATGACAATGGTCTATTTTCTCTAAAGTCAGTTCTTTTTAAAAAAAAAAAAACAAAACTTCATTTATTTATTTTTAGACAGAGGGGGAGGGAGGAAGGGAAAGAAACATCAGTGTGTGGTTGCCTCTCATGCACCCCCTACTGGGGACCTGACCCACAACCCAGTCATGAGCCCTGACTGGGAATCGAACCGGCAACCCTTCGGTTTACAGTCTGGTGCTCAGTCCGCTGAGCTGCACCATCCAGGGCCACAGTCAGTTCACCTGGAAGTCCCCAGAAACCTCATCCTTGTCTGCAGGACTATGAAGACGACTTCGAGGTTTGTGACGGAGACGACGACGATGACGATGGTGGGACTGACGGGCCAGAGTCCAGAGAGAAGGCAGAGGAACCTCCTCCGGCCAGAAGGAAGGAAATCCAGGACCTCCAGGACGCCATCGACGCAGAAAACGAGCGGGTTGGGGAGCTGGCTTCGAAGCTGAAGCACGACCGAGTGGAGCCTGAGAGGGACCCAGAGACGGGTACGTGGACGCGGGGGCCCTGCTGTCAGGAGACCGCTCACTGGCGTGTGAGGGTCGCCTTTCTGCACCAGGCTGCAGCTGAGGGTGGCTGTAAGTGACGGCCTTGGCAGGCGTGTCTTCCCGGTGCTGTTAGCCTGCCCGTCGGCAGCACGGCTCTTGTTTTCATTGTTGTTGTTGATTGTTTTTTTAATTTATTGATTTTAAAGAGAGAGAGAGAGGAGCATCGATTTGTTGTTCCACTTATTCTTGTGTTCCTCGGTTGACTCTTGTGTGTGCCCTGACTGGGGACGGACCCCGCTACCTGGGCCAAGCGGGTGATGCTCTGACCAGTGGAGCTCCCTGTGCGGGGCCACCTGCTCTTGTTTCCTTCGACGGCCTTGCCCTTGAGTCTCCACAAAGGAGGTCAGAAGCGCTGGCAGAACCCAGGGCCAGCGCGGCAGGGGAAAGGCTCAGGAACAGGGATTTTCTTGATGAAGTTAGAAATGTGTCTCGCTCAGAAGTTCTTGGCATCTGGTTATGACAATGTTACTTATAAGAGCAGGAGTAAATATTTTTAAGTCACACAAAGGGAAAAACTATGATTCTGACGTAAAAAATAGAACAAGGTGTCCACTAGGAGAGTATGAAAACTACTGTTGGATAATATGCTGCTTCCGGTTGTGCAGTGAAGTAGGTCGTGATCAATACAGCCGATCGTGACCAGCAGTTACCGCGCTGTGGCAGCCTGGTGAGGGTCCGGCAGAAGGCTGGTGCCTGTGCCTCCGCAGGGGGGCGGGGCCGAGCCGCAGCGTGTCAGGACACAGCACCGTCTCTGGACGTGTAGCTGAAGCACGTCCTTGCAGCCTGGAGTGGCAGTCCTGGTGGCGGTGGTGTCCAGCAGGGTCCCTTCCGTGATCCCTCGCTGTGGAGCTGGGGGTGGGGCGGGGGACGCGTTCCCGCCCTGCTGAGCAGACCTCCGAACATCCTTTTTATGTCTCACGTCCTACACTGTTTTGGGCGTCGCAGCCTTCCGTAGCCTGACGTACAAGAATGGGGGACCCGCGCTAAGGCGTGATTTTCTGGGATGTTCTCATTTGAGGGACTTGCTCGCTCTGGCCACTGTGCTGCCCGGGCGATGTTGGAGCCACCCTCCAGCGGCGCGTCTGGTGGAGCCAGCCTTGCTGGGTGGAGCAGTTGCGGCTGCTGCAGGGGCGCAGCGGCCTTGGTGGTCCTGGCTCTGTCACGTGCTGGCTGGGTGGCCTTCCCACAAAACCAGGGCAAGGCGTGCTTCAGGGCTGTGGTGAGGGTTGAGTAAATAAGCCGACACTCGTGAAGTGCCTCGAAGAGTGTCGGGCACGCACGGAGCGCAGCGAGTGTGAGCATCGGGCTGTGGTCTGTGTCCTCACCCTCGGCGAGTGGTGGGGGAGGGCCGTTTCCTGGGTCATGCTGTCTGGCCCTGGCCCTCACAGTGCCGTTTATGCCGCATCCTGTGCTGACTGCCCTATTTGCTTGTCAGCTGCACAGCTGATCCTTTTCCAGGGCACTGGGAAACCATTTGATAAGTAACGTTTTCCAGGGTGCTAGGCTATGCCAAGGAATTCGAGAGTCCCTGCACCTCCCACAGGTCAGCCGTACTCGGTGGGTGAGCAAGCCTTTCCTCAGCCTCCACTGGCATCTGCGAGCCTGCTGCAGGGGCATCTCCACTCAAGTCTTCGTCCTGGGACGGTGAACGTCCGGTTTCCTCACTCTCCAGGCTGGCACAGTATTTAATGGCTTGTCTCCTGGCATCTGTATGGCTCACTCTTCTTACCACACATGCTGCTTGCACGCTTCTGCGGGGCTCTGTTGCATGGTCGACGGGCCAGCTGGCACATGAGGAGAGGGCAGCGGCCCGTGCCCGCCCACATGACCGGCAACAGGTGGGCAGAGCTGGGCCCCAGGGATTTGATAAAACAGCAATAAGGCATGAGATACAATTGTAATAAACATGTAAACAAACAAATGTGTGGATAAGTCCACCCAGGAAACCACGGAAATCCTCAGAGGGCCAAGGTGAGCTGAGGACCTACTGTTCACAGGATGGCGGGGGGCAGAGCGGTCAGCCCGTCTGTCCGATTGCTGGCCCTCGGTCTGAGCCCTGCGGAGACGCCCCCCGATAAAGGAGGACCCACAGTGACCTGCATGTGCTTCTGCGTTTCCGCCGTCTGTGTGTTCGTGCCCCAGTCCCCGCAGTCGAGCTCCCGCTGCGGCTGGGGGCACAGGACAGCACCCCGTGTGAGCTCTGCAGTGTTTCTGAAACACGCCATAGCGTGGTCGGTACACACAGGCAGCTCCACTGTGTCCCAGAACTGTGGGTGTGGCCGGCGGAGGCAGCCTTGGCAGCGCCTGTGGGCGACGTTTGTCGTTGCCGCCGTTCACAATGGGCTGCCCTCGCCAAACACGCTCTGACTGCGTTACTCTTGACTTTTACTTTTTGTTGGAAAGAAGTATTTCAGTTTCACAAAAATGTTTTTTTCCTGTACAGATGCAGACGGTTCATCTTCCAGAGCCCCCGTTTGTGGAATATTTGTGGATTTTGCAACTGCTTCGCACCGTCAGAAGAGTCGGACTCAGGCCCTTAAGCAAAAGTAGGTGTCCTGGGAAATTTGTGGAAGGTTTATGAAGTTTTAATGTATTTTCCTTCAACTTACTTTTTAAAATAGACTTCGCTTGTTTCACCACTGACTGCACGTTCTTTAATTTGTACCGCGTTTCTCTGCATTGGCTGTCCAGTTAACAGAGCGGGGGGTGCTGCTCAGTACCCAGGTCCGCTAGAGTTTGGACTCGCCCTGGCTTGGCTGAGGCAGAATCCCATGGCCCAAGGTGGCTGTGCGTGCAGCCCGAGGTGTGCAGCTCAGAGCCCCGGGGCTGTGCTCCCACATGTGACTTACTTCGTTAGGTCCTCTGGGCCTGTCCTGTGGGCGGGAGTGGCTTCCGGTCATATCCCTGGGCTTTTGAGCTCAGGGCTGCGGACGTCGAAGTCCGAGCTCCTGATGACCAGTCTGGAGAGCTGTGCGATCTGGGTGTCTATGAAAGTCAGAGGACGTGGTCTGGAGTCCGGGTCCCACAGCATTACACCCAAACGTGCTGTAGGAGTCGGCGGACAAAGTGTGTGTGTCCTGAGTGGGCTCAAAACCCAGCCTGTTGTCCAGCTCGGCACGCGGCCTCAGTGAGCGCTCAGTGAATTTTGCTAAATGGACAGGTAAATCACTGGTCATAAAGTTAATAATGCTTGATGATAAAAATAAGTTTCCACAGCATGATTGTTATCCTTCTGTTTTGGGCTGCTTGTTGGGATAGTAAAACCAGTTTCTGCCATTACGGCTAGATTTTTGTTGTTACTTGTTTTTTACCTAATTCCAGCTTAGAAACTAAACTTGGTTTGACCCAGTTTTCGCGAGCAGTCAGAGGGTGCTGCTCGGGCGACGCAGACGCGAGGCGCACCCGTGCTCACGGAGCAAGAAGGTGAAGGCCGCGGCTCCCGGCGGGCTCCCAGTCTCAGGGCCTTAGAGCTGTGTTACCACGGGTGACGTGTGCCCATTATCACAGGAATTATTTGGGATCAGAAATGCTATTAAATGTTTAAGAAGAAAACTTAAAGTCAAAGGCTGAAACACAGTGGGTTGATGATACAGAAAAACGTCGGCACACCTTATCCATCTGTGGGTGGGTTGTGGCGCTCGCGTCTTTGCATTTTGGGGACAGAGGGGGGCAGTGCAAGCCGCAGGGCACTGATGCTGCCAGGCGTGATTTAGTGATTGCCCAGAGTTGGGGTGGGGGGTGGAGACCCGCGCTGTAGTGTGTCCAGACCAGTGCCACATGCAGCGAAGAGCACAGGTGACGTAAGTGACTTTCTCAGTGACGGGAAAGAGTTCCTGAGACTAAAAGCAGAAATAAATTTCTGTAAGGTGCTCGACTTCTCCATACACTTGACAGAATTTAAAGGCAATCGGCCAATTGGGAAAATATGCTTGCGGAATTGTAGAGGTTTGCAATTCCTAACGCATCAGCTGATTTTATAATTCAGTCAGCACAGCTAAGTGTCACTAGAGAAACACGGGCAGAGGGCAATTCCAGCTGGAGTCCCAGGTGGGACAGCAGGCCGTGCGAGCGCTGAAAGCAGGGGTGATGCAGAGGTAATGCAGGGGTGACACAGGGGTGACGCAGGGGTGACCGCACGGTGCTGGGAGGCTGCAGAGCTCAGCGGGGCAGGGAAGCCACGTGCGCACTCCCACCTGCTGCCCCAGCCTCCACCTGAGGGCCGGGGCAGTCAGCGAGGGCGGGGAAATAGGAGTCTTCATGTGGTCAGGGAAATGAGTGTTCCAACAACAGTGAGAAGAGTTTTTTTCTCTAGGGACAGGTGAAGTTTTAAACACTGATAACACTTAAGTGTTGATGGGGGTGCAGAGAAAGAGCTTGCCCATGATGTACAGGCTCGGCCAGGAAACAGTGGTGAAGCCCGGTCAGTGTGTGGCGAGGCGGAGCTAACTCGGCCATGTGTGGGATGGAGGTGTTTGTGGGACTGGACGACCTGCCACTCATGCCAAGGGCCAGGGCGGGGAGCGGCAAGAGCGAACGGTGGCGCGGTCCTGGCAGGAAAAGTGCTGACTCAAGGTGGGTGTTAACGGGCCGGGAATGTCTGGTGACCCGTCTAGGGTAACCACCAGGACAGAACACAAAAATCTTGGACAGACAAGCCAGGCATAGAAGAGTTCATGGAATAATAATTTCTACAAACATGGTCAGTCAGACGGGCCAGGAGAGGAGAGACGGGAGCGAAGGTGTGGAGCACAGAAAACCACAAGAAGACGGGGGCCAAGCCGGAACCTGCCAGGCTCCTCAGCACCTGCTAGCCTGCGCGCAGCGCGTCCTCACCGAGCCCGCCGACAGCCCCTGCAGCCGGAGTGCAACGCCTCAAGAGGAAGCCAGCCTGTCCGGGAGAGAAGAGCCAGGTGCTGCGGAGCCTCGTCACGGCGTGCTGGGCGCTGTGGAACAGGACCTGCTGTGCGTGTTACTTTCAGGAGACCTTCCACATCAGGGCCCAGAAAGGCTGAAAAAAGTGAGAAATATTCCAGCCAAACACTAACAAAAATAATGCCGACGTCAGTAATTATTTTTTTCACCAAAGAACACCAGGAAGCAAGAAGCTTACGAAAAAGTCACTTCCTAACAATACAAGGGTCAGTCCAGCAGAGGAGTCCAGCAGCGGGGCCCTGCGTACCCCCCCCCCGCTGGGGCCACGGAAGAGCTGAGGCGACACCTCACGGCCCCGGGGCGGGGGTTGGTAGCAGGGCACTCTCAGGAGTCGACAGACGTTTGAAAACGTGAGTTTGAACAGTGCGGTTAACCAACTACACCCGACTTACGTACCCAGGGACTGGGAGCTACAACCGCAGCAGTTTCTGTTGTTGTGAAGAACTCAGACGGTTTCTCGGAAAGATCGTGCGCCCTGGACGTGGAACTAAAAAGGCACGGAGGGCACTTTCTGACCAGAGTGGACTTAGGCTAGAAATCAGTAATTGAAACATAACTAGGAGATACCCAACGCTTTGAGAAATAAGTAGCGTACTTCTAAAACAAGCTTGGGCCCGAGAAGACGCCGGGTGGCAATTAGAGCCCTCTCTCGATGGTGGGCATGGAAACTGGCCTTGGCGACTGGCAGGCTCAGCGAGAGCCCTTCTGAGACCTTTGGGAAGTCAAGGCTGCACCGTGTCTGTCTCGGGCCCGGGAAGAAACAGGAAGGAAGGAGAAGGCTCAAGATAGGAGATAAGGGCACAATTCCATAAAATTGAAAGCAGCCAAATTCAGCAAAGCCCAAATGAACTCTGAAAACTTTCATAAAATGTGTACCCCCGGGAATTCTGGCAAAAGGGAGAAAAGACAGCCAGACCTGAGTACTCAACAGCAAGGGTGGGAAGGGGACGTTACCACAGGCCTACAAACACCGGAAAGGTGGGGGATGGTGCCACGCACAACTCGAGTCCTCAAGAATGCCTGTGGCACAGTGGCCGGCTCACCTGCTGTGCGTGCCGTGTGGTGCAAGGCACACACGGGGCGGGGGGGGGGGGTGGAGGCCGTGGGTGAAGGCCTGGCGCGAGTGGGGAAGGATGCCTGCTGACTGAGCCCCGAGGGCATGGAAGTCCCAGTGCATGACCACTGAAGCTGCCAGGGCACAGCTCACCTGGCAGCGGGTGACAATGAGCACCAGCCCGCCAGCGCTGGGGTGTCTGGGAGCGGAGGAGAGCGGCCCAGGCGGCTGGACGGGACGTCCATGTGCAGAGGAGAAGCCAGCACATGCTGGGTTTGGGAGCCTGTTTGGGGGAGGGCGATTTGCTCCTCAGACTCTGCAACGTCAAGTCCTGCGGGACACAGGTCTCCTGCACCTCGAGGATGGTGGGCACACACACCCGACACGTGCTCAGGCCCCAGCGCAGGTGACGTCATAGACAGGTAATGCTGGTCTGGGCACAGCCGTGCAGTGAAGCTAATTGCTTCCCGTGAAGTCCCGGAACATGCGTCCTGACTTCATTGCGTGTTATCTCGGGTGCGCTGCATGAGAACCACGGGGCACATGGGCCATGACGTGCTCGCACCGCTGGTCCCCACGAGACCCCAGAACCTCAGCGAACTCCAGCTCCATCAGACCCGAAGGGTCCTCACACTCTCCTGCGCTCCCTTCTGGGTCTTAGTCAATTTAACTGTCTCCTTTGCAATTTGTTTTGAAGGATGCGCAGCACAAAGCTGCTTCGGCTCATCGACCTGGATTTTTCATTCACGTTCTCTCTCTTGGATCTGCCACCAGTAAATGAGTATGACAAGTATATCAGAAACTTTGGGAAAAAAAATACCAAGCAGGTTAGTACTGCAGGTGTTGACTAAGGGACAAAACTTCAGGTAAAGCACGAGGCAGGTTCGTGCTGTCCCCTGCCTTGTTCTGCATGGAGGGGACTCGGGAATGTGTGGGGGACATGGGCGGAGGGTAGAAGGGACCCCCATCCCAAGCGGGTGTGGTCCTGGACAGGGCATGCCACGTGCAGCGGACGCCCCCCACACTCCGAGTGCAGTGGTGTGGAAAGCCCGCTGTCAGCTTCGGTTCCCTTGTGCTTGGGGTCCCAGTGAGGGTGTGACTGTCACCACGCAGGGTCTCCATGCCATGCACTCGGGGATCCCGAGCTCCCCGGGTGTGATCCAGCCTCGTCCCGTCATCTCTGTCCCATTGCACCTCTCCCCGCGTGCCCAGCCTTTGTCACCTACCCGGGTGTTCCTCAGTGAATGCTCCCCTAATGACTCACACTGCACTCTGGCTCGTACCCCAAAGCCCCCCCAGTGCATCCCACCTGGCGCTGGACTCCCCATAGTGCTGCTTTCTAGCCGTTAACTTCATGATCGTTCAACTTCCCAAAGTCCGAAGCCAGGGACCATCTCTTCACTGTCCCTTACCTCCCTGTCAGTACCATCAGGTGACATGCTGGAGGGTCCCCTCCGTCAGCAAGATGCTCAGTGGGGGAGGTGGCCCCTCCCGCCAACTCCCTCTGCCCCTTTGCCTCCCTCCCTCCCCGCACGTGGTCACACACTCTCTTCCCTGAAGCAGGCGCCTCGTGAAGCAAGGGGTCGCCTTGGTTTGGCAAAGTCAGTGTGTTCCTAGGAAACTGGCTGTCGGTGGACCACTTGGCCATTCCTTAGCCCAAAGCCGAGTTGTGTTCGGGGCTTTTTAAGAACACAGGAAGATGGGACCTGTTGCACGTGGCGGATGTTTGCGTGACAGCTATTTATGCCAAAAGCAGGAAGACTGCTGGGAATAACTTTCAGTCTTTAGTGTGTCTTTTCTGTAGTGAGACCTTGCCCTGAAGCTGGGGCCCCGTGCTAACTCGGGCACCTCTGTCTTCAAGGCGTACGTTCAGTGTAACGAGGACAGGGTCGACCGCGACCTGCAGACGGAGGAGACGGAGACCCGGGCAGTGTGGACACAGCACCCAGGGGAAGGCTCGGCCGTGTCTGGGGGTAAACAGCTCTGCTTCTGAGCATTGGGAGTTGAATTTCTTCCTGCTGTGTTTGGCGTTGGGTTCCTGCATTTCTGTTCTTTCTCCTTGCTCTTGCGGGTGGTGGTCGGTGCCTGACGAGGGAGCACCAGGTGCGCTGAGCAGGCGGCCGGACAGGTGGCCTCCACGTGGACAGCTGGTGCCAGAGTTGTGTTCTGCGCACACGCAGTTCCCTGTTCCGTGTGCGCTGAAGGCCACCTTCCTGACGACTGTGGACTCTGAGGGAGGGCCCTGGTGTCCCTCTTCCCCCCGGGCGGCCCCGCTCTGAGAAACCCCATGCCCACGCGCAGCCCCCACAGGCCGACTGGTGCTCTGACCACAGTGGCGGGAGATGCAGGCTCAGTTGTGAGTGCGCGAAGCAGAGCATGCTCCTCTGTTATCGTCGGTGACGGTGTCCGTGGCGTTGCAGCTGGGACCCCGGTCGTGCCTGCCCCTGTACTTTACTGGATGCCTTTAGGATCCTGTTTAGACTCTACGAAACAAGATGCAAGCAGCTGTTTATGTCAGATTGCTTGGGGCAGTGTGAGTTAGTGAGACTATAGAGTTTCAGGTGTGCTCACCCCATGTCCTTCCATCAGGATGCAGCCGTGCTTGAAAAAGTCACTGGTGGGCCCAGGGATCAACGTGGGGTTTGCTGAGTCCTCCCTCCCAGCTCCCGGGGCCCATCCCCTCTGACTCAAGTGAGGTGTGGCTGGCCGAGAGCCCACCTGGCTCGTCTTCTGCAACCTTTTTTAGGGAGCGAGAGCAGAGGCCCCTGTGCTGCGGAAGTGCTGAAGATCGACACGCCGCGCCTGTCCAGCTTCCTCCGGGCAGCCTGCCAGGTAGGCCCCGCGCCGGGACCATCAGGTTCCTCCAGCACCGCTGGCCGCGCGCCTGAGTTCGGGCCGGCACAGCAACTGCGTCATCCTGAAGGGAACGCAGACCGGAAAGCACACGAAGCTGGCAAGGCAGACAGGGTCCATCAGGGTGTTGGAACTACTAACCCGAGGGCTTTTTAAACCGATCATGGGAAGTCCTCGAACTGCACACAGAGATGAGGGAGCGGCCTGGGGCACGCCCTGTGCGTCCACAGTCGTCCACTCCCACCCAGCTCCTCCTCAGAGCCCCACTGACCCACCTCCCGCCCTCACACCCAGACCGCACCGTGAATGCTTCCTCCTGCCTCTGGGGAAAAGAACCCACGCCGGCAACATTTCTAGCGCCATCAAGTGGAGAGTCGGGGTCCCTAGCCCCACACTTGTCGCAGCCAGTGTGTAAGCTGCAAGGTCCTGCTCGCGTGCACACCAGGGGTGGCCTCTCCTCTGGGAAGCTCCTGCGGGCCACAGGGCGGACCTGGACAGACGGCGGGGGCAGGGGGACAGGACTGTCAGTGCTGCGGGGATGTTGCCCCGAGTCTGCAGTGTCCTGGTTGGCCCTGAGACAGTGGCAGCTGCGGCACACTGCCTGTCCTTGGCCCCCGTGAGGCCGAGCGTGGCCCCAGCTTGGCGCTTCTCTGCACCCTGGCCAGCTGATTGCCTCATCCTGTCAGTTCAGCAGATTCTCTGCTGTGAGAAGTGACTTGTGCCACTAACACCGGCTCTCCAGAGGCGTTTGTTTCAGGGGAGGACGCCCGCGGCTTCTCCTGCGGGGCCGGCGGACAGTGTGGTCCCATCCTGCCAGCATCCGTCCATGGTGTCCGGGAGTCAAGCGGCTGCCGTGATGCGGCTGAAATGAATGGGCCATAACTGGTGTCTCTGTTTCTCGTGAAGGGTGGTGGTGGAGGGCTGGCTAAGGGCTGCTCCCTGTCTTTGGAAGGTGGTAGCGGCTTTGCTGGAAGAGGACCGTGTGGCGGCGGCCCCCGGCCGGGACCCCGGCACGCAGGACAGCACCCTGCCCCTCAGTGCCAGCTCCTCTCCGCTGAACACCAGCCTGCCCTTCCTGCAGCGTAAGAGCCGACAAGCGTGCTTAGACCTGACACCAAATGTGGCACCACTCAGCGGTGGACAGACAGACAGAAATGCTGTGGGCCACACAGAGTATGAACTGGCCGAACAAGGAGTGTGCGCAGTGGGTCGGACAGGGCGAGTTCTCAGGAGGAAAAGAGTGGGGGCCGAGGAGGGAGCACGGTGGCAGGAGGTTACCATCCCTGACGGAGGGGCCCCGTGGTGTGAGAACTAAGGGCCCACGTCAGTGGCCTGGCTCCAGGCCAAGTTGTATCAAGTTTGAAGGATCCCTTTTTACCAAAACCATGAGGCAAGGTGGACCGTTTCCTGGCAGAGCTGTGGCTGTTTGTCCCCCCAGGTCCAGGCCTGCGGAGCCTGGAAAAGACTGTTCCCCCTCCCACTGGGCTGAGGCTCATGTGTGCATCCTCCCGTGGGCCACTGCAACACGGGTCGGCAGGTCACCGAGATGCAGAAACACCTTCCTTATCTGTCCACAGATCGGAACGTGTCCTGCTTGCACGCCTCTCGGGTTCAGAGGCAGACGGTGGTGTCTGTACACGGTCTGCCCAGAAAGGCCCTCGCCCCACCGCTGGACAGCAGATACGTGCTCTGCGTGTGGGACATCCGGCAGCCCTCGGAGCCTCAGAAGGTCCTGGTCTGTGAGTCGCAGGTATGACTTGGGAGAGCTGTGGGATTAACAGGGGACGGGCAGGCGGTGTGGGGCACAGGGACGCGGGAGGACAGGAACCGACAAGGTCCTTTCTCTGTCCTGCTGGCCTCCCTCCGCTCTGTCTGTGCAGGTGTGTCTGTCTTGACTCTGGAATTCGCTGGTTCAAAGGACCAGCTCACCAGGAAGCCGGGTCTGCACTGGGGGTTGAGTGCGCGCGTGGCCCCAGGCTGAGCGCAGGCGCTGCCCCAAGCACGGAGGTGCGCTCTGCTGAGCCATGTGGGGTCCTGGACGGGTTAGAGGCCTCTCGGCGGCCTGAGCCTTCAGTCCACAGGCGAGTGCGTGTCCTGGCCCCTGGCTCACAGGCTTCGGTCTGGGGACCACACCGGTCCCCCTACTGATATGCTCCTTGACCTCAGAGTCCTCGATTTACACCAGAACACAGAGAACAGTAACTTGGCGGATGTCAATTTGGGGGCTCGGAAATAACGTTTGGTGATGTAGGTTGTAAACAGAGAGGCAGAGGCGGCTTTGCTGACAGGGCTGCATGGGGCTGTGGAGCACACGTGTGCCCGGCTGCGTGCGACGCAGCCCGCTTTCCCTGCGAGGAGGCCGACACTCAGACCCGACCACTCAGCCTCCCCGGCAGGAGGGCACAGGGACGCACCGGAACGGAGAGCTGCCCGTGTGTCTCCCCAGGTTACCTGCTGCTGTCTGAGCCCCTCCAAGGCCTTCCTGCTGTTTGCGGGGACCGAACACGGCTCGGTTGTCGTGTGGGACCTCCGAGAGGACTCACGGATGCACCGCTACGTCAGGCTGAGCGACTGCTGCTGGACCTTCAGGACAGCGACCTTTTCCACGGGTCAGTGAGGCCTGCAGCCTCTCTGGACAAGCTGTGGCATGTGCGAGCGGTGCCGGAAATGCCTTGGCCTTTATCGTCCAGGTTACAAGCTAGAGGGTGGGGTCCGACCTCTAGTGCCGGAAGAGCGGGAATGCCTGCAGATGGTGTTGCAGGTGGCGTTGCAGGTGGTGTTGCAGGTAGCGTTGCAGGTGGTGCTGCAGGCAGCCGCTCTTCCTGTTAAACTTGTGGGTTCTGACTCCTCGGTGAAGTGACAGTTTTAAGTGAGCTCAAGGCATGTTGACACATGCGTCCTGTCTTAGTTAACTCCACCGAGGGGACGAGAAGAACCAGAACAACTGGACTGGCCGGGATCCTTGGTTAGACCCATCAACACTTCACTCCAGGTGGCCGCAGCTGCAGCCACAGCCTTCTGCTCACAGCAGCAGCCAGCCCCCCACCACTTAGCAGGAGCTCTTGTTCCGGGGCTTTCTCTCAGTGCTTCCGAGGCATCGTTTGTTAATGCCCATCCCACCCTCCTTCCCAGCTGCTCAGGGACACAAAGGGCCTGGCCACTCCCACCGACCTCCGCTGTCGTCTTTCTGTCCTCAGAGGAGCCCTCAGCCCCACCCCCACATGGTTTTGCATCTCCACTTTCCCACAGCTGCTGGTCAGTCCCCTGTCTCCGAATTTTACTTTTCCCAGATGTCAGGTACCGGGAGTCACAGGGAACGTAGACCTTGGGGTCCGGTGTCCTCCCTCAGGGGGTGCCTTTGTGCCTCACAGTCCGTCCCCCTCTGCTGAGCGGTCTTTTTGTTCCAGAAACCACCTGGGTGGTTTGTCCTCCCGCCGGCTGGTGGACGCCTGGTTAATCCCAGCTGATGGACTGTGAGCCCGTGACGACGTGCCCGCCCCATTCTGTGCTCCCGTGAGGCGTGAGCTCTGGGAGCCTGCGCCCCGGGTGGCATGTGGTCCCGCCAGCGTGGCGGCACCCCCCTGCAGCGCCCATCTGCAGTGCCCCAGTGACACGGGGCGCGTGCGGGCAGCTCGTGTGCTCGGCGTGTCTTTGGTGGCCGGCCTGCTCAGGTCCTTTACACACTTGGAGTCGGTGTCTTGCTTTCTCGTTGTTGAGTTTTGAGGGCCCTGTGTGTGTTCTGGGTGCCAGTCCTTCACCAGATGTGTGCACACAAGTCTTTTCTCCAGGCTGTGCTGTCTCCTCGCTCTCCTAAACTCTCTTCCTGACCAGCCCAGTGTGAAACTCTGCCACCACGCACACTCGGCACGTCTCCCTGTCTGGGCGTGCGAGTCTCACACGTGGAAGGGAGCAGCTGTTCTGGTTGGTTCTGTCTCCCAGCAACAGTTCTTGCCCCTTGGCGAGCAACACCACCCCGTTTGGGACTGTGAGTGCGCAGGAGTCTGCGGGTCGATGCCATTGGGGAAGATGCTCCACCCGCGTCACCAATTCACCCCGCGCTCAACGCCGCACCCCGTCGCTGGAACCCGTCCAGCGTCCAGGCTCCCGGGAATGGGGGGGCCATGTGCTGCCTGTCGGGCGCTAAACCTGTCCTTCACGCTTCGCTTCCAAGACGGGTCGTCCTTTTCTCAGCTGCTCTCCTCAGCTTAGCCCCAACTCTCACTTTGTTTCTTGCTGTTTTGGTTTTTTTTTTTTTTTATTTTGTTGTGTGCTTCTGATTCCAGGAGTTTCTGTGTGTTTGCTTTTTGAGGCGCTGAGACGCAGGGTGGAGGTGGAGTTTGGATTTTCTGTTCTGTGCCTGTTTTTAGGGGGAGTTTTCCTCAGCGGGAACGCTGTGATTGGCATCTCACAGGAGCTGTGTGTAGGCCTTGTTCGACTGTCCCTCCCAGGCTTCCTGTGGCGGGGGTCACAGGCCACCTGTGTAGTCGAGTTTTCAGGTGTCTGACAGGTGGGGGCGAGTCCGCTCTGACTCCCCGCCTGCCCTGGGGGCTGAATCGTCTCTCCGGCCCTCTGTCTTCACGGCCCCTCCTGCCTGCAGACAGGCCGGCCTGTCTCCCTCCTCTGGGCGGTTTGGGGCCTGTGGTCTCTGTCTCTCGGTGATGCTGAAAGTGATGGTCATGTGTCACCGCCGTGTGGTCCTTCCTGGGGGATCCCGGCAGCACGCGTGTGTCCCTGCATGGCGTGTGCTGTGTTTCTGTGACGTGCCCCTCACGGCGGGCTGTATGCCTCCCCAGACGGCCTCCTCTCCTCCGTGAGCCACCACAGCCCCCTGCGCGCCGTGGAGCCTGTCTCAGCGTCCGGCTGCAAGAAGCAGAGTTTTGTCCTCTCGCCCTTCTCTGCCCAAGAAGGTACGTGATCCTCCTGTGCTGCACACCCTTACCTCAGCGTGTGACACGCGTTCCTAGCTGACCAGTCACCACTTCTCTCCCTGTGTTAGAAATGTCGGGCTTGTCGTTCCATATCGCATCCTTGGACGAGAGTGGGGTTCTCCACGTGTGGGTGAGTGGGGCGCACAGGCACGGACCCCGCACGCCCGGGCTCTGGGAGCGGAGCACATGGCCGGCCCACCGAGACCGTGCTGGCTGGCAGCAGTGGGGGGACGGGGCTGACAGGGACATCGGGATAGGTGGGTGTCGAAGAGCCGCAGGGCCCTGTGGGGACCGGGAGGCAGGCGCACCACTGGCAGGCGGCAGGGACTGAGGAGGTCACAGCCCAGGGTGGCTCGGGGTGCTGGCCGCCGACCAGTCAACTGACTGAGGGACCGGGAGGGGCAGGGGAGGGGAGTCCCGGCCTGCAAGACGCTGGTTCTGAGGGGAGTGGCCATTCTTCTCGGTGGAGCAGCACCGCTTGGAGCACCTACACAGACGGCTGCCTTCGTCGACCGGCGCTTCGCTTCGCTTCGCTTGTTCCGCAGGCGTGAAAGGGTTAACGTTTGTTCAATCTTCTGTTTTTAGGTGGTGGTTGAATTACCAAAGGTGGATGTGGCAGGTTCAGTAAGTGATTTAGGTAACTATTAAGTGAAAAGACTAATTTCAGTCAATGCTACAGTGAATGAAGATACCATTAACCACTTTGAAAAATAAGTAGTTAGCTACCTGAAAAACGGATGTCAAATTCCACATTCTGTACCTTGCCAGCTGCTGAGTGGCCCCTCCGTGACGGGCGCTGGAGGGTGTCCGGGCTGCGTGCTGTCAGGGAGGCTTGCGAGTCCTGTGTGCGTGTGTGCGTCGCCTTGTCTCCTGAGGTGCACACTGGGGACGCCTGGGGCCTCCGGGCTCTGCCTTAGCTGGGGAACTCGCCTTGGGGTTGGGACCGAGTGCTCACTGGGGCGTTTTCTCTGAGCAGCCCAGCCCTGTCCCAGGTGCCAGGAAACAAGGGCGAGTGGATAGGGAGTGAGGTCTTCAGGGACACACCACCCTGAGGTCAGAAGGGGTGCTCGTCAAGGGCACGGGCCCCAGTTGGGGGCGGCTTCCCAAGGGGCAGCGATGGGAAGGGGCAGGGCCACTCCCCACCTGTGATGGCCGCAGGGATGCTCCTCGACTACAGCCACCTGTCCAACTGAGTGTTGAGTTTGTTTATGTTGTGGTTTTAAGGAAGTGCCTTGCCTGGAACTTGGGTTTCAAGATACATAAATTTCTAGTTCCCCCTTTCAGAAATTACCAAACGGGAGGATGGTATTGGGAATAGACAGAGGAAGCCAAGTCTGAATGGCCAGGGGCCAGAGGGAAGCGGTGGGAAGGCGTGGAATCTGCTGAGGTCAGGAGAAGGGCAGAGATGGGGTGGGGTTGGGGGGAGGGCCTGGTCTTCCACCAGAGCCCAGCAGGTGCCTGCTCACAGGTGTGCTTCTGCGAGGAGCCCAAGGTGTGTTAAAATTCTGTTTGTTTTTGCCTGGTGTGCTGCACTAACTTTGTTTTACTGAGTCTGAAACTTAAGGGCTTCTTGACCCCCACCAGCCCCTCCCCAGAGGCCGCAGGGTCTTCCTCTGCAGATCAGGGCGGTGCGGTGGGGCTCTCCCCTTCCCCACGTGGGGGCAAGACAGGGTTAGGGTTAGGCGGCTGTGGTGGACCTGGGCATGGCTTGTGTTAACATGCTCTTTCCTTCTTCTTTCCTTCGTTTTCAGGGTTACTGCCTGGAGGGAGGATAAAGTTGGTGCACAGCACTGCGTCTCACCTGAGTGACAGGTAGGACCACCCCTCCCGGAGCAGGACCAGCCCTCTCTCCCTGCCCTGGGTCCCCCAGACTGAGGTGGCGGCCGACACTGGCGATTAATGAGTCTGTGGGCAGCCAGCCACTTGTCCTTGATTAAAGCGTCCATCTCACGAAGTGGCACAGTTCGCCTGTTTGTCCTCCAGTGTCAACTGTGCAGGACGGTGGAACCAGAAACAGGGACGTGCAAGTTTCTTCGAGAAGTTCAGATTTCTGCGTGTAGTCTTGTAACATGACGGGACGTGAACGTTCTTATGAAACAGGCAGGTTCTGCTTGCAGTGTCCGCGCCCCATGTTAGTTTGTTTCTTGAAGAAGTCCGCTCTGTCCTGTGCTTCGGGCAGGGGCTCCTAGCGATTTGCCCGGGAGAAACAGCGATCAGCCGCGCCCTCGCCCTCGCCACCAGACAGGGCTGCCCCGGAGCTGCAGGTGGGACAGGCACCACCTGCAGCCGAAGGCAGTGCAGCTAACACCGGAGTCCGTTACGTTTACGGGAGTTGGCTGACATGTGAAGAGCCCACCAGAAGGGACCCTGGTACACACGGGAGCCCTGGGCCCCTGTAAGGGTGCAGACTGGTGGGCGTCCTGTGTGTGTGAAGGGTCTTCATGGTGGTCCCTTGGGACCTGTGCCTAGAAAGGGGAAGAGGTGCAGACGCTCTGTGAGGAGCTGCTGACACACACGGGCCGCAGACCAGCCTGCCCCAGCGCTCTGCCGCACGGCTACGGCTCTCCAGAGTGTCCTCGCCAGGCTGGCCTGGGCCGGCCTCTGCCGGCAGTGCACTGTGCACGCACGAGGCTCTCGCGTGAACCGCTCTGTTGGGACCTGCGTGGGGTGCAGGGTCTCAGATGCCCATCCGTGGGGGACGAGTGAATGACGACTTCTCAGGGAGGTGACCAAGAGTGAGCTCTGGTCAGAGGGGGCAGTGCCGGACAGTCTGCTGTCGAGAGAGAAGGGGGCGTCTGTGGCCAGACCCGAACAGTGTTTGCTGTGCGGAGGGTCTCCACAGCGCTCGTGCCGGCGACACGACACCGTTCACGCCTGAGCCTGGAAAGCAGGTGCGGAGGGAGGGCCAGGAGGTGGTTGTAGGGCCCAGTGTGGTCCCAGCCAGGGCAGCAGGCGTGAGGGAGCAAGCCTTCCAGCCCGAGGGAGAGCTGGACGAGTGAGCCGAAGGTTGCTGAGAGGGGCGACCTGCTCCCGCCCAGGCATCTGGCTCCATTGCCGCATCCCGCACACAGATGAGGAATGGGGGGAGGAGGGTGGGGCAGGACCTGGGCCTCCTGGGGGGGTTCAGTTGCGCCCCTGGGGGGCAGGAGGCTGTCCTTAGCCACAAGTGGCATTTGCAGTCCTGAGCAGGGGCGGACAGGGCAGAGTTCTGGTTCTGACTCAGGGGCACGGCCTCCCCTGTTACAAACATGTGCGCTGGCTGTGGAGAAAGACAGCAAACTCAGCAGGGACCTCAGACGAGAGGACTCCGGGAAGGTCCAGATCAAGGAGGGAATTGAAGCCGACGGGCAGCTTCTGTGTGTATGGAGGTCCCCCTCGGAGCCGGTGCTCGGGCCCCACCGGGCTGGGCCGTGGTGCATGCAGGACAGCCCACGGGGCTCACCCGAGCAGGGAGCTGGGCCTGAGGCCCTGCACAGGACTCCGAGGTGCGATGTGCCTGCAGTGGGAGAGGAACCCGCTCTTGCCCACCGGGACTGCAGGCCGAGAAGCCAGCACCACAGTCCCAGACCCATGCCGGCCCCTCGCTGGGCTCCCGAGGCTCCACAGGAAGCAAGCAACAGGGAAATCGCAGGCACTCCCCACGAGGAGGAGCCGCGTGCCGGGACCAAGAGACAGCCATGCCGCCTGAAAGGCAGGGCGGGAGAGGACGGCTGCCTGGGAACAGGTCACGTAGGGCTGGGAGCAGCTGAGGGGCAGCTCAGATGCAGCAGAAGAAATTCCCTAAAGTGCAGGGATGGAAGCGGGGTCAGCGTTCAGAGCCTGGGCCGGTGAATCAGCCCTTCATTCCCCCCGAGGTGTGGCCTCAGCCAGTGCTCTGTGCTGCCTCTTCCCTCGTGGTTCAGAGCCCCGCCTGTGGGTCTCTGCTGTGTTTTCCAGCCTTTCCTGCAGAGGCGATGGATGCTGGGGGGCCCCCCAGACGCTGAGCATCAAATTCCTGCCTACAGACCCTGGTCGCTTTGTCGTCGGCACAAACCTGGTGAGGAGTGTTCTGGCCTCCCTCCTGGAGCACGCTCTTCTTTCCCGGGGCTGCCTGACAGACACCATCATGAGAGCTGAGTTTGCTGCGTGCTTGTGTGACGCTGATCTCGCTGGCCCGGGAGGGCCAAGCCCTGTGCCCCGGTGACTGTTGTCCTTCCTGCCAGGGTGTCATAGGCCACGGTGCCAGGCAGGGTCTGAGGATGCCCCCCAAGTGCTTCCAGCCCCGGGAGCGAGGCCCAAGGCCGGTCAGCGTGAGCGCGATCGACTTCTCACCATTTGGAGAGCCGCTGTTCTTGGTAAGCAGTCGGGGCCGTGAAGCAGTCGGTGGGTCCTGTGTGGGTGACACTTGCAGGGACAGGTGGGGACTTCTGAGCAGGTCACTTACTGGTGCCCCGGGCCCCATGGGCAGGCGCGGGCCATGTTTGTGCGTCTCACTGCTGGGTCTTCTGCAGGTCCCGCCCACAGGGGCTGTGATGTGGCTATTGGGGATCTGCTTAAAGCTTTGTATCCCAACATTATTTAAGTCCTGGAAAGAAGTTCCAGGAACAGCGGAGAGAGTCCCTGCATGCCGCACGCTTGCTGCCACGTCTGCATGTGCTCCCTCTGTGTGGACGCTCGTCCTGTGGCTGGCTGGGCAGTTGCAGGCGTGATGCCCGTCCTGCGTGGCCGAGTGCGGGTTTCTCCTGCAGCCGCAGCCGCACCGTTGTCACCAGGAAGTTAGTGCAGGGGCAGCCCGCCACCTGACCTGTAGCTGTGATGGAAGTGTCCCAGTCGTCCCAGTAATGTCCTCTATAAGCAAAATGACCTCCCAGGGCGCGCCTCTCATCAGTTGTCGCATCTCTTCAATCTCAGATAGATCCTCAGTCTCTCGTGACCTTGACAGCTTGGAAGGGCATAGACCGCTCCTCAGTCTGAGTTTGGGGGAAGCTTCCTCGTGGTCAGATTGAGGTTTGCGTCCTTGCCCATCTGTGGGCTCCCTGCGTGAGGAGAAACTACCTCTGAGGGGCCATCGTCCTCCCTTTCTGATGAATGGGCACCCTGTGGGGGGACAAGGGTCCTGCCGCCCCTCACATGCTCACCTGCATCCAGGTGTGGTCCTTGCCAGCATCTGTTGTCAGGGTCATTGCAGGTGGTGGCTTTCCCTTCGCCGTGAATTCCACATTTGCTGGTTGGCTGCCTTCTGTATGTAGGTATGCGTGTCAGGTGTGTATGTTAGGCATGTAGGAGGCATGTATGTCAGTGCAGACACATGGCTCCTTACTCTCCTCGGTGGCTCATAGTCTTGTGCTGCCTCTGTGCTCTGCTCAGCCTGGCCCTGGGGGTGTCCTTGCAGCTGGTTCTCCTGTCCGTCTGACGTCATTCTGCAACACTTGTTTTGGTGCAATAAACCCCGGAGCCGCCTTTTCTCCAGGGAGCCCTGGCTCCTGTGCAGAAGACGTAGTGGGAAGCCCAGACGGGGCAGGCAGAGTGCTCGGTGCTCAGGACACACCCGCCCCCAGGCCGCGCCTGCCCCCAACCCCCGACGGACCCACGCAGGCCCTGAGGGAGCCCAGCTCCTGTCGCCTGGGTGTGCCGGTCCCTGGTGCGGTCCTTGGGCCCAGAGCCCTCCTGGCCGCCGGCTCGCGCCTCGGTTGCATTCGTGTGTGACAGGCTGGATACGTGGAGTGAAAAGCACTTAAAAGCTTTTTTTAGCTAAAAATTTGGTCTGTCAGTAAATCCATCCTAACGCCCTGCGCTTGAGTTGGCGAGACTCCACTTTGCTAAAAACGAGCACCTCTTCCTACGTCCACACGATTCACTGCCTGGCAGCCGTTTGGGGAAGGGGGCAGGTACAAAACGTACCTGGCCCTCCGAGGCGGGTGCTCATCTTGGTGGTTTGCCAGGACAGAATTAATGGTAGAGTTTTGTGTGTTGAAAACAAGAACTACATCAATTTATTTTTTGCTGTACGAACTGAAAAAAGCTAATGCTCTGAAAACTGTCCCTGGCTGCTGGGATTGGGTGAAAAAGGAAAAAAACCTCAGACACAGTGTCCCACCCCACCCCCGCCCTGCAGGCCGGCTGCAGCGACGGAAGCATCCGGCTTCACCAGCTGGCTTCCGAGCAGCCGCTCCTGCAGTGGGACCACAGCACTGAGGGCCACGCCGTCTGGGGCCTGCAGTGGTCCCCCACCAGGCCCGCGGCGTTTTTCGTCTGGGATGAGGCTTCCTGCCTTTACATCTGGGACCTCCTAGAGAGCGACCTGGGCCCGGTGGCCAAGCACCTCATCTCCCCAGACAGGTGAGCCCTGCGAGACCTGGGACCCCGCCCCATCCTTCTGCCGTTGCCACCGAGTTCCCAGTTTGTGGCCGTGAGGCTTTGCCTGCATTTACTCTGTAACTGAACAGCAGTGTGGAAGGGCCCAGCGGGTGGTGAAAATTCTCACAACTTGTAATTTTCTAAGATCTGCCTGTCTGTGGTCTCACGAGGGCTCAACTCTCACCTGTCTCCCCGCAGTGGGGCTATGGGTTCCCGAGCCAGGGCCCAGGTGGTAGGACTAGAACGCCTCGGGCCCAACAGGGAGCGGGGACGGTGGCAGGGAGCTGGGACTCTGCAGGGTGCTCGCTGGGCAGGTCTGGCCCGAGGGCTCTGGACCGGCCTTGGACGCAGGTGTGCGCATGGGCCTGTCTGGGACGCTCGTCCTTGGTCCTACCAGGATGGTCACAAGCAGTCAGTCCAGTAGGCCTCTAATTCAGAAATACGTTTTTAAGCCGTTTGTATAGACTTCTCTGTTTATTTCTGTCCTCACCTTTCGTTGACTCAGTGAGGTGTTTAGAGTTTCGCTGCCTGCTCACGCTCCCCTGGAAGACTCCTGGTCCCACGGTCTGTGCTTCTCGCTTCCAGGCTGGTGACCTTGACCGTCATGGGTGAGCCCGAGAAAACCAGCGGCAACTTCCTGGCCCTGGTGCTGGCCAGAGCCTCAGGCCGCGTGGACGTGCAGTATGTGAAGAGCGAGTGGGCGGCCCCGGCGGCAGACGAGCAAAGGAGGCTGCAGCAGCTTCTACAGGAAGCGCTTTAGGGGGGCGGACAGCGGGGCATCATCCCCGATGGGGCGTCACGCATGGGCTTGTATATTGTATACATACAAAACATGTTCTGTACAGATTCCTTTTACGGAATGTCAACATTCCCAGGAAATAAATCACTATTTTTGAGTGGAAACATTTTTAGTGTATTCTGAACTCAAAGGAAATACAGTCTCATCCAGGATGCTCTTTTTCTGAGAATATTTCTACTTGTTTTTAGAACAGCCTTAAAATAGCCTCCCGTGCATTAGTAGACCGTAAACAGTCCACCGTGAAAATGTGTTTTCATGAACAGTTCTCTCAGTCATGAGTGAAGTGGCGTGTTGACGGGCCCCTTTAGGACAGAGGGTCTCCCGCCCGTTGGCCGCTGCTCCAGGGGCCCCTGCCACAGAGGCTGGTCCCCAGGACATGCTCCGGTGGTGTTAGTCAGACGGTGGCAGGGACGGGCTCACATCCAGCACCTGCCAGGCCTGTGAACAGGTGCGGTGGGCGTGCAAACTGCCGACACCGGTGCCCTGTGGACCATCCCGCTGAGAACCCAGCCAGGCAGGCAGGCGCTGGTGCCAGTCATGGCGTTTTCTCCCAGGAGGATCTGGCAAGGGCTGAGCAGGCAGGTCTGCACAGGAACCGGACTGGACACTGTCCTTTGTGGCAACAGCACCCGGGCCCCGGACCAAGAGGGTGGCCCCTGAGGCTTCACTGATCCTAGGCCACAGGTGGCAAACACGAAGCCTGCAGGCTGAATCCGGCCCTCCCCCTTGTTTCATCCAGCCCGGCCCCTTGTTTCTACCGGGCGGCAGCGCCGGGCTCCTTGCCCCCAGTTAAGGAGTCGTTACATTTGTACAGTCCTAAAACCACACTCGGCCCTTTGAAGGCAACCTCGAGGCTGATGCGGCCCCCGTGAAGATGAGTCTGACGCCCCTGCTCTAGACTCTGACAGAGTCCCCAACGGGCGGCTCAGCCGCTGGAGACCTTGCAGTTTCTTTGTCAACGACATTTCTTGAGGAACCCTCCATGTCAAATTGCTTCCCCCACAGAAGGTGTTGTGGGGTGGTGACGCCACACCCTCCCCGCCCTGCCTGGGACTGGGGAGCAGGATGGGGCTGGGGGCGGAGCGGCAGAGCTGGTGCCCGAAGTGGACTCAGGTTGCGGATTGCTGAACCAAGCCGGGTTTTGGGGCTCTGCTCGTGGTCACTCGTGAAGTCGCCACAGTCAGGGCCCGATCTTCATCCGTTGTGACCTAACTCTCCACCACCTAAAATGTGTTTTCCTGTGGTTTTCTTATTGGGAAACTCACTTGTTGGGCATTTTATGAGTCACCTTCATGGCTTTTTTGTGCCCCACTCAGGCATCTGAAAAGTGAGATTCCGGATGGGTGTCCCCAAAGCCCGAAGGACCTGCTGGCAGGCACTGGCAGTCACAGCCCTGGGGCCCCTGACTCAGTGGCCAGAGGGCAGGACGGCCGGCATCGGTCACCCTCACTCTCGCCAGGAGGCCCTTGTTGGGCCTGGTGGGCTGAGTGTACGTCACACTTACTAGGACTAGACGGGGTGTCATCTTTTGCTTCCAGAAACATCCATGAGACACGTCAGCCCTGGAACTGTCGTGAGGAACGGGCCGTTTTACCGAAACCTTTGTCCCCTACCAGGTGAGGCCCCGCCTTGCTGAGAGGGGTGGGCACACCTGAGCTGCGGTCCTCACGGTCCTCCTGGTCCTCCGGAGGGAGAGGGAGGTGCGGGGACAGGTGTGGCCCAGGTCAGGCATCCCACCCCAAAACGAAGCCCTTGGACCCAGTGCCTGCTGCTCAGTGGAGCCGAATTCTCTCTCTGCTTCCATTCATCCAGCTGCCCCTGGGGCGACGCCTGGGGGGCAGTTCCCTGCTGAGGCGACCTGGCTGGGCGCACTCAGCGGGTTGCCCGCCTGCCCTCTCTGAGCCTTGGTTTCTCCGTCTGTTGAATGGGCTGACGCCAATACCTTCTGGGGCTGCAGGGTGGTGGGAGGAGAGGCGGCCTCGGCGCACTTCCCAGTGTGTGGCCACCCTCGTGAGTGTGACCTGCCATCATGGGCACTTGTCACCGTGGAACGTGGGGCTGGGCAACGATGTACGTGGCTCCTGTCTGCCCGCAGTGCGTCAGATGGCCCAGCCCCTGTTCACCTCCCCGCTCACCAGATAGGACACACAGGGGCGGCAGCTGCCCAGTGTTTTAAATGATTCTCATCGCTACTTTGTAGACTCCGGGTCTTATGTACATTTACATCTAATTGTAAAAGCACACTTTAATTATTTAGATTATCTCCATTTGCACCCACATGGTCATGGCAGGGTTTTGGGGTTTGTTTTTAATACCACTACTTCCTTGGAATTCCGTATGTTCTGCATTTGTCGAACTGGTGGCCGCCCTGCGGGCCACCGGTGTCTCCCTCCCCAGGGGCCAGGGCTCTCTTCTTCCCCCTGCTTGAGCTCCCCCCACACCAGGACCCTGCCTGGCCAGCAGAGGGCGCACACGCATCAGCTGAAAGAAAGAAGGTGTATGGGGAGACAGGGTCCCCCAGGAAGAACCAGTTTAACTTTTTCTGTATTTGTTTCCAGTTTTTTAGTGCACTTTTGTGAACAGAGGATTCTATATTCAATGTAAGTGCTTTTTAAAAATGTCACTTCCTCAGCATTATCTTTCACCACTAAAAATCCACCGACGTCCTCGGTCCGATGGCAGGGATAGCTTGGAGAACGGGCGTGCTGAGAGCTGCTTGAGTATGGTGCTCTCAGTCCCGGCACCCGGCAGACAGACAGACAGACGCTTCCAACGGTTGTTTGCTGGGAACAGAGCCTGACACCGCAAAGCTCTCTCGTCAGATCCGCACACGTCTGTGACGCCGCCCCTGTGTGTGCCCGGGGCCCCCCCATCCGTGTCCTGTGACACAGGCCTCCCGAATTGAGCGCCACGTGCTTGTTCTGACACAGGACTGTACGTATTGGGAAATAAAAGTGAAAAGGCGTCCCTGTACCTACCTGCAAGGTCGAACGGTTTTCACGCATTTATTAGGCATTTTGTTCGTTCTTTTGGGGTTTGGCTTCTTGTGTAAATCGCCTTCTTCCCTGTGGGGTCTTGGGTGTTTCCTTAGTGACCAAACCTCAGGAATACTGTCTCTTTTTCTTAGTTCTTGCAAATGTTCTTCTATATTATTTGCCCTTTGATGTAGTTTATGGGCTTTATTGGTGTGCAGACCATTGAAAAGTTTGTGTGGTAAAACGTAGCAGTGTCTTTGAGCTTAGGAAGACTGCGCTCAGCTCGCGATGGAAGAACTCACCTTTATGTTCCTCTAATATGTTTCGGTTTTGATGTTTAGCCTGTTTCAACTCTAATCCCTCTGAGATTGATATGTATCTGTAATGTGAAGTAATAGCATATGTTTCTTTTTTTCTTTTTTGGTTTAAGAATGAAATTTTTAGCCACCCCCCCGCCAAAAAAAAGGAGCCTCCAGCCCCTCTGGTTCTGGGAGGATCGCTGTCACTGGGGAGTGCGGGGTGGGGGCGTTGCGGCTGGTGAGGAGCCACCTGAAGGCGTGGGCTGCTGGGAGACATCAGTTCCCTCCTCAGGCCCGGAGCTCCGACTCCTGGGGCAGCTGGTGGGCTGGGAGTTGGAGTTTGCTGTGAAAACCCCGAGTGAGGGAGGCGTCTGACCTGATGGGATTGGGCCTGGGAGTCTCAGGCGCACGCAGCCCTGACCCTGGGCGGCGGGGGCGGCAGCAGCAGCGCACCCTCCCACCCTGAGCAGCTCCTCGCCGGAGGCAAACATTGGGGTGGCCTGCGTGGCAGGAAGTTTTGCTGCTTTGACATTGGTGCCAAACCAGACCCGTCTGCCCCTTGAGAACAGAGTCCTCTTTAACGAGCAGATCCCACCCAAACAAAACCAGACGTCGTTCTCTGAGGACGAGCTCTGAAATCTCTGGAGCGGTTGTTCCTCGTCCCAGCTGGTTGCTGTGGCAGTCGCACCTCCTGCGAAGGTGGAGGGAAGACGCTGAAGTGACCTGCTTAAAAAGATGAGTCACTTTATTTTAAATCGGTTTTTTTTTCCCTCACAGAATTAAATATTTTCAAGAAAAAGCCCCAAGGCATGACAGTCCTGGCCTACGGGCCGCCCCCGTGAGTGGATGGGTTGTGGCCGAGCCACACGCGGTCCCCTGTTCCATTGTCGGCACCAATAAATGGAAATCTTGACCCCCTCAGAGCCCCCCCTTTCCCCTGAAGGGCACGGGCAAATGTCGGTACGCCTGTGGTAGTCGTGAGTCAGTGCCGCTGCCAGAGGGCACACCCCCCTTCCTGCGGCTCACTGGCCCGTTGACCGAGGACGGACATGTCCTGCGCAAACCCTAGTGCAGTGGTCAGTGTGCCCGCAGCGCTGCCCCCGCCCCGCAAACGCTCCCCCTCACCTGCTCTGCACCCGCGGTTCCCACTTGCGTGGCCACCGCCGCTCATGCCAAGTGTGGGCCCTCCACACTGGCTTTGCCTGTAAGTCCCACTGGTCCCCTCGAACCCGGGCCAGGGCCTGGCTTCTCCTCATAGCCCCTCTCTCCTGGCCGAGCCCAATGTGGTCTTCTTTAAGGTCACATGCGGCCCCAAGGTCAGATGGACAGATGGACAGGCGAGGACCCAGACTGCGAACCCGGTGTGCTTGGCAGATGTGTGCCCGTCGACCCGTCATCCACCGTTTCATGCCCAGGCCCCGTTGCCTGCGATCCAAACCGCCAAGTCCACGCATTGGGAGTGACTCGAGTCCCAGCTGGGTTTCTCAGTGGGTTGAAGTGTCACCCCCATACACTAAAAGGCTATGGATTCATTTCCTGGTTGGGGCACATGTAGGAGGCAACCGATCGAAGTTCCTCTCTCACATCCATGTTTCTCTCTCTTTCCCTTCCTCTTTCTATAAAGATCAATGGAAACATAACCTCAGGTGAGGATTGAGAAAAAAAGTAATTCCAAGTCACTCAAGTCTTTCATGCATGTTTCCTACGCGTGCGAGGCGACAGGCTGGTGCCGTGTGTGAAGTTGCCCCATCACCCCCGCCCCCCAGAGAAAGGCCTCCTCCAGTCATCTCCTCCTTTGGGGTCTCTGAGCCCTGGAGTGGAAGGAGGACTTGGGGTGGAGGGGAGAGAAAGGTGGGGGAGTGGAGAGCAGCCCAAATCCATCAGAGGCCCGCGTGAGAGCCGCCTGCACGTGGGCAGGGGTGGTGCCTCCAGGTCCGCAGCCTCCCCGGAGCTGAGGACACGGGTCCGCGAGTTTCCACGGCGGGCTGACCGATGAGGGAGGACGCACTCCATGAACGTCTGCAGAACTGTGAGTCCCTTTGTGGCAGGACGTCAGAGCTGCGTGTTTCTATGGGGAGAGGATTGTAACCATTTGTGTCATTCTGGAACCTAATCACTGCAGCCTTCAGCACGGGCCGGGCGAAACCCTGAATCTCAGAGAGAGACTGGCCTCGTTGGTCCCACGGTTTTCTGTAATAGTAACTGTAATAGTTCGCTTTCACTGTTGTTTGTCCACCTCCGGGGCTGGATGTGAGGCAGAGAAGGTCCCAGTAATTGCAGGGGTGTCAGCATCCACACAGAGGCCTGCTGGGCGGGCTCTGTGTCCCCGGGCGGCCGAGCTGGGGCTATTTTCATGAGCAAGGCGCCCACCCACCGACCACCTCCACCCGCTCCACGGCCCTTACTGAGCCTTTAGAGAAGATAAAGGAGGCAAGAGTCCTTTTCTTTCCATCTTCCAAAGGACACTCTTCAGCATAAAAGGTGCCCTAAATCCTTCCACGGCCTCTGCTGAGCTGCGTCCCCGTTTCCCAGGAGCAGGGAGTAATTGTGAGACTGCCTTCAGGTGGCGCTCAGCTGGAGCCAGAGGAAAGAAAAGGCCTCTGGGTGGGGGGTGCCGCTCGCCGCCCCCCAGGGTTGGGACCGCAGCCTGTGTGGGGGAGGGGCTGTGGTGTCGGAGGGTGGGGACCACAGTGGCCACACCTGTCCAGAGCTCAGCCTTGGCGCCCGGACCGACGTGTCCCCTTCTGGGGATGTGCTCTGTGGGGACACCCGGGCCAAGGCAAAGCCCTCGTGGACGACTTGCACGTTCATCAGTGGGGGGGCGGGCGAGAGCAAGTCCCGCTGAGGGCCATTCATAGCCGTCACAAACGGGGCAGCCTGTGTGACCCGCACAGGGACCTGCACCACCGTCCTCGGTGAGACAGCACGAGCAGGAACCTCGATACAGCAGGACCGGGTCCGTGAGGAAGAGGAAGGACAAAGGGAGGGCCGTTGGAGGGGCATAGACCCAGGGGGATGCACTCCTAGTGTTTGCCTCCAGAGGGGAGACGGGCAGACAGAGGGGGGACCTCAGAGCCTTTCCCGCCCAGGTGAGATTCGCCTGTCACATCTGAGGTGTGAGAACCCCTCTGTAACCGAAACAGAGCCCTGTGAAACCGGCCGTTCTAGCTGAGAAGGGGTGTGCAGCTGTTTCTGCGGTGGGAGGAGGCACCGGCTTCGGAGCCCCTGGCACCTCAGCCCCCCTGCCAGCTCCCTCCGTGGGCCCCACTGGCCCGGCGCTGACCACCGGGAGCTGGGACGGTGTTAGATCCAGCCCTCTCCCACCTGCCTGACTCTTCGCTCTTAGGAAAAGCACCCTCGGCTGGTCTGTCTGCTCATGCCTGAGTTCGTCCTCTTGACAATTTGAATCTCAGCCGTGGGCTCTGGTCCTCTTGAAAGAAGCATTTTGGTGGAGCGTGGAGCTTATTAGAAATAGGTTTTAGCTGCTGGTGGCACGAATGAGGCCGGGGTTACAGCAAGGTGTTTGCACACGCAAACACAGGCACACGGGCACACACGTGTTTGCCTGCCCCCGGTGAGCAGGCTGCTGGGTTCTGTGGAGCTGGGTGGCCAAGTGCGGGTCCCACCCTGGGACGGGGGGAGCCCGTGGGCACTGCTGACCTGCCACTCTAAGGAAGGTGTCCTGTCCTGTGCCCAAGTGCCTGGGGGGGCGTGGCCATTTCCAGTGGCCATGGAGGTGCCATGTGCCTGCCCCCGTCCTCACCGTCCTTGCCCAGGTGCCGCCTTAGGTGGGAGGGGTTCCCTCGGGATGTGGCCGAGAAGCGTGGCTTGGTCCTAAGTCTGAGACCCTGGGCCCTCGGAGTGACTTCCGACTCGGCGTACGGATGCCAAACCACGCGGCGGCGTGCACCCCCACAACACTGTAAATCACCCGCTGGCTCTGGCGCCCGCTCCCGATAACCACCAATGAAGAGTCGCCCCCAGCTCCCTGTCCCTTGCCCCGAGCGGACGCCCAGTCCTGGCTCCTCCGGCCTCGGCGCCCTCCTGCTGAGGGGATGCCAACCCCTGTACACCTGACACCCGGACCTTCCCCCCAGGCTGCGACAGTGAGGGGCCCCGCAGCCAGCACTGCACAGGGGTGTCAGTCCATTTTATTTTGTGCCACGATAATTCTCCATTGAAACAGAAATGACTGAAAGATTATTTTCTTCAAGGAGAGAATGGGTTTGCTCCCACCAGATCAAACTCCCTGTTTCCAGGGGTGCCCTGGTGACCGGAGTCTGTTGGGTGGAGGGGCCTGAAGTGACTCTAAAGGTCCATCCCATGGTCGAAGGGCCTCCCGAAAGCAAGGACCCCTTGAGGGGTGACACGCTGCCCCCTGCTGCTGTGGCCTTTGAGGAAGGAGGGGGGCACCTTGGCCTGCAGGAGCAATTTCAGGGGAGCCCCCCTCCGGCTTCTGTGTCATGCAGACAAGCAGTAGCCCTGGTGAGACTCAGTGGGGGGTTAGGGATGGGAGCCATGCAGAAGGGGTGACCCTCTCCCTCCGGGGGGCCATGCTCCCAGCCGAGGACAGACATTGAGTTCTGAAACCCCTCGAATTCCTTGCGCAGCCATTGGACCCGAGTCTGGGCCAGCATGTCTTGTTTCGGGGGTCACCCGGTCTCCCCCGTTCTCTTTGGAAATGGGTCCGTCTGCACAGCGACACGTAACACACAAAATCACCTACATGTGGAATTTAACGATAACTAGATTTCAGTCCCCGTCTGTCCCGCAGTAACCCAGGTCCTGGGACGGGGCGAGTGAAGGCCTGGCCTCCCAAGCTGGCGCTGACTGACCCGGGCCCCGGGGTGGCTGTGTCACTCTGGGGCCGGGCTGGCCGGCACTAGATGACCGAGGTCTCCGTCTGCAGGAAGGAGGGCGTGCGGGAGCCTCGGGGGAAGTGCAGGGTGCTCTCCGAGCCGTTCCTCGAAATGGACAGGCTGTGGAGCCTGTCGCCGCGGCTGGAAGGCCGGCTGGGGCACAGACTTTGCCACTTTCTTCTCAGCTCGTTCTGTACCTGGGGGTTGGGGCACAGCAAGGGGAGCGGGGTTGGGAGGGGAAGCGTGGGCCTTGAACTCCTCCCTCCTGCCCTTCCTGCTCTCACCCCTCCATCGTGTCCCGTCAGACGGAGGGGAATGGGCTTGGGAAGAGGGAGGACCGGGAGAGAGAGGCATTGTTGTCAGAGCTGGCAGGAGGGACCCAGCTGGTGCATGGCCCTGGCCCTTTGGACTGAGAAACCACAGACGCTGGCTGTGGGTCGCACCCAACAGAAGATGGGGCTCTGGGTGCAGGACGTCCCCACAGCCCGCGCACCTGCACGAGGGCCCGAGGGGTGGGAGGGCTTACCTCGCTGTTGAGGAAGCAGTAAAGCACGGCCACCACCAGGCCCTGTGGACGAGGGGCTGTGTCAGGGGCTCAGCACACGGAGGGCAGGGGGCAGGACGGGGGCCCCCCACCACACGCACCTGGAAGGACCCCGCGCACAACTCAAACAGGATCTGGTATTTGGAGGAGATGCCAATGGGAAACACGGCAAACACCATGTAGTGGACGCCAAACAGAGGGATGAGCAGCAGGGTGGACTTGGTCAGCCTCCTGGCAGAGAGAGGGAGCCTGAGCAGGTGCGGCAGGGCTGGGAGGCACCGAAGCATCAGCTCCTGTCTCTCCAGGTTGGAAGGAGACAGGTGAGGGGGGCCCGCCCCGGGTCACAGAGCTCTCAGCCCCTGCGATTCCAGCCTGCAGCTCCAAGCAGCTGGGCCGGCCGCTGCCCATTACACTGGGGGTTGCTTCAGACTCAAGTTTAGGGCTTTAGTTTTCCTTCTACGCTCCCGATGGAAATGTATAGAATCATCTCTGTTACTGAGTACGAGACCCGGCATCAGTGCCAGCACAGACTGTGGTCCAAGGGGGCAGGAAGAATGAGACAGATTCAAAGGAAGTGGGCGAGGAGGGGAGTCAGCTGGCACAGCAGGGCTCCCTGCGGACAACACGCTGCGGTGCAGCGGGGGCGGCACCTGGACCGTCGCCCCGCCTGCCTCAGGCAGGACGCTGTGCACAGGTCCCTGTAAGGCACCCCTAAAAGCAGTTCTCAGGCCACGTGCTGGGCACCAGACGCAGGACTCCAGCCCCCGGAGCCCCTTCTCTCTGCTCCCCACACACTTGCTTCGTCCCCCGGCTCTCGGTGTGCAGGCTGTGAGGGCGGCTCGGCCGCGTGGGTGCAACACTCACTTATACTGGGACTGCTCGCTGCCGCCAACGTCTGGGGACAGGAGCTTCTGCAGCAGAATCCGAATGATGCTGACGAAAAGGACGAAATTGACCTGCAGAAAAGAGACACACATTTGTTCCCCATCCCCTGGCGCCGGAGGCGGGTGTGGCTGGGGCGTCTGAGGCTCAGCCCCTGAGTTGGCTCCTTCTCCCTGGGACCGTCCCAGGCCCTGCATTTACAAAGGGCCGGAGCCCTGCCCAGCCTGCCTCTGCCCCGTCCCCTCCACCAAGTCCGGCTGGACATCGGCTGCCAGCTGCACCATGTAGTGTGGCCCCCCCAGCGGCAGTGTGCACGCAAGAATTTTGAGATGTGAAAAGGACAAGCGGAAATCCTGCTCGGCCCTCACATGTCCTAACAGGTCAGCCTAACTGTGACTCCCCAGAGGCACCTCCCCCCCCACTAGGGGGACGCACAAGCTCCCTCACTGCTCTGTCCCATCGTCCCGCCTGTGAGGTTCTGCTCTCAGACTGAGGGGACGGGCCTTGGCATTCAATCTGGGACAACGCTCACTCTCCCCCAGGTGTGCGCCCGCCTGATGGGCAACTCAGGCTCCCCGCAGCCGTCACTTACTACAATGGAAATTAAAATCGGTGCCCGAATCACCCACCAGGGGCCGCTGTGCTCGTTGGTATCCCAGCAACTGCAGGAGAGAGACAAGGAAAATCGGTCACCACCCACTGCCTACAGGCCTGTGGGCTCCCCTCCCCCGCCAACACCCCCAACACCTCTTCCCTGGTCGGTCCCCCGCAGCCACATGCCCAGGTGAAAGGCACAATGACCGTGCACCTAGAGACCTTGCCGCCTTCCGTCCCTATGCAGAGATTTTGTTTTCTTTCGTTCTTTCCCACTGACCGTCTGCGAGCAGGAGGGAGGGGACTCCACAGGGAAACCCAGCAGCGGGGAGAGGGGCAGGTGAGGGCCCAGGGAAATCCCGTAGCTCGTGGGTCTAACTTGGGGCGGGTGCAGCCCAGACTGCACGAGGCGAGGGGTGGGGATCACTCCATCTCGGGTGGAAGGTGCGGCACTCACCCCGTGTCTTCTAAAGAGAGCCTGGCCACAGTCCACGCGCCCGTGCACACGGTGGGGATGCCTGCGGAGACACGCCTGGTCACCCACGACCCCGTGGGCGTCCCTCCCCACCACCGAGGACGAGGGCTTTTGAACGTCGAAAAGGTGACGTGGGAACTCTTCCCCAAACACACAAGGTCAGGCCCGCGACTGAGTACGTGTCTGATCGAGGACCCTTCACGGGCCTGACCGCGCACATCCTGGTGAGTGCTGTTCCCAGAGTGTGGAGGGGACAGGTCCACAGACTGGTGGACGGCAGCCCTGGCTGTGGCGGGGTGTCACACAGCACGGCCCCCTTCCCGGGCCCGGCTAACGCCAGGCTTTGCTAGTGGGCGCCCCTCCTCCCGGGCCTTTTTCCTGACTTTCCCATGTGAGCTTTGCTCCGTGGCCGTGGGGCTCAGAGCAGTTTCCGCCCCCGTTCCTGGTTCCCAGGAGTGTGGGGTGTCAGCTGCAGGAGTCTCCAGTTGTCCTAGAAAAGCTCTTCCTGATGTGACCTGAAGGGCACCCCAGGGGCAGCCCAGTGCCTTCTGAGGGGACAGGAGCCAGGAAGCCGGGTGGCTCGCGGGGTGGCCGACGGGGTGTGGAGCGCACGGGCACACGGAGGGCAGCAGGGGCTTGCATCCTTACCCCACCCGATCAGGAGATAGGCCGGGAAGCGGCGGCTGGGGGAGAAAATGGCCACCAGGAGGGTGTGCAGGTACAGCCCCTCCACCAGCAGCCAGTAGAAGTTGGCCATGATGCAGTATTGGAAGAACACCAGGCTCAGCTTGCAGCCTACCTGGAACGTCACAGAGCGAGGGACAGCAGCTCAGAGCAGGCACGGCCACCCCGGACACAGCGCAGCCCGCCTGCGTGAGGAGCCGGGACACCCTGCACAGAAGCGCTGACCGCAGGTGTCAGGGAGAGGCCCTTGGACGATGTGCTGGAGGGTGAGCGTCAGGAGTGCCCCCAGGCCCCTCGGGCCTGTGACGGTGAGCTGCAGCACACGCGGCCTCAGCCCCCGCCTGACCTCTGCCCTCGTCCCCACCCTCCAGGCACCCCCTTCTCTCTCCCTGTTCTCTCTCACTGTCCGCTCTCCGCAGGAGATGAAAAAGGGGAAAACAAGAGAGACCAGCAAATGAGCTATTCCCCTAGGAGTGCTGAAGGCTTATCCCCTCCGTGGAGGACTCTTCCGCAGGGACAGCCTTACCCAGGAGGACGGCCGGTCGGGGCAGTGCAGGGTGCCAGAGCTGGAGTACAGGACGTCGTCCTTGACCAGCACCGAGAGGGCTCGCAGGATGAAGGAGAGGAACAGGTTCAGGTGGATGTAGTTCCGGGTGCAGTGCAGCCGCCTGGGGGGGGGGGGGCATGGGGGGGCGGAAAAGCAAATGCTTGTTCTGTGAGTTCGCACAGTATAGAATTCCTGAGCAAATTTATTTAGCAAGGCTGCTGAAGCGAGTTAATGTACAGAAATGAACCCCTTCCTAGAGACGATTAGAAATGGAATTGGCAGTCTTTCAGTAGGTTACGGCCTCGTCCTGATGCCCCAGGGCCGTGGGTTTGAACCGAGGTCAGGAAGCAACCAATGATACATCGGTACATGGAACAACAAACCAATGTTTCTCTCTCTCTATGTCATTAAATTTAAAAAATTAAAGAAGGAAGGAGAAGTGGAGTTTAACACAATATATAACAGCATAAGTACCTAGAAATGACCGTGGAAAGATGCTCAAGCCTTTACCCCAAACCACAAAACACTGTTGAAAGAAACTACGGAAAACCTAAATGGACAAGAGCAAGCGTCTAGTGTTATCACAGGTTTGAATGATTCAGAATTATAAAGCTCCTGCTCTCCGCGGGTTGGAGCGTGGTCCTATGCACCAAAAGGCTGCAGGTTCGATTCCAGATCAGGGCGCGCGCCTGGGTTGCGGGTTCAATTCCCCGTCGCGGTGCGTACAGGAGGTAACCAAGCTGTGTTTCTCTCTCATATCAATGTTTCTCTCTGTGTCTCCCTCTCGCTCTAAAAATCAGTAAACACATCTTTGGGTGAGGATTAGAAAAACATAAGTGGCAGATGGACCATACACCTAAACAGGAAAAGTGAAAGTAATAAAATATCTAGATGACAAGAGAAGATTATGCCAAAAATTTCATAAACAGGACTGAGGAAGCACTGGCCATAGGAAAAAAATGATAAATGACTTCATTAAAATCAACACTTTTCTTGATCAGAAGACCCACTGAGAGAGCATGGAGTCAAATCACTGGGCTGGAGATCGTTTCCAATGCCTCTGTCTGAGGAGATTCTAGTATGTGACCCCTAAATATCACTTTAGAAAAACAGACACAACAGAATGGAAAAATCAGCAAACACTGGAAACGGTGCTTAAAAAAAAAATTCCAAACACGTGATCTCATTATCATCCACCAGAGAAATGCAAACAAAACCCACAATTCTACAGTAATATTATTGTCTCCCCGCTGGGTGGCTAAATATTAAACACCGACAATAATAAGTAGTGACAGGGATGCGGAGTGACTAGAAGTCCCACACACCGTGCCGTCGCTTTGGAAAAGTCGCCGGTAGTGTCTAGAAAACCAGCCTGTGGACAGCCTATGGCCAGTAAATATGGTATTGCTGTAAATGTGTGCACGTGTAAACACATGCGTGTGTAAAGAAGCGTGTGCCTATGTACAAGGGAGAGTGCATAAGGCATATTCACAGCTCTGGGGTAACAGGTCCCCACCGGAGGCCACCACGTACCCACAGGCGGTCAGAGAGACAACCAAACCGAGTTCTCTCCGCGCGGCAGTGAGAGGACAGGACACCAAGCCCATGCCACTGTGCGGACGGGTTTCCCCGCAAAACTCTGAACCACAGCGCCGAGACAGGAGTTCCCTTGGTGGGATTCTGGGCGGCCACGAGGTCGGCTGCCGGTGCGAGCCGGGCCCTACTTCCTGACCTGGGCGTTGGGAGACACGCAGCAAGCTGCCCCTGGAAGTCTTGGCCGCCCCACTCGATGTGTTTCCGCACCGCCACCGAGCCTCAGCCCGTGAAGATGTTCAATGTGCCGTGAGTTTTCGTCGCTGCCTTGGCAGTAATTCTGCAGCTGCTGCGACTCCTCCTCTGGGGTCCAAGCCGCTGGGGGACCCCCCGGCTCCTGAGTGTGGGTGCTGTGCCTCACGGCCAAGGCTGCTGCGTTTCCTGCGGCTTCTCGGCTGGGCTGCACTGGTTTCTCCAAATCGCCTCTTCTTTCTCTTCTCCTTCCCTCCTGTCTCCTTTCTGCTCTCTCTCACCCACGTCTTCCCACCGAGTGGATGTGGGGTTCGCTGCCATCAGACACAAGTGCACTGAGCTGCCCTGTGGTCTTCGTCGCTCATGGACGCTGGATGCAACTTCCAGACAAGCTGGGCTGCCCCCTGCTTTTCCACAACGCTGGGAATGGACCTTGGAGACCCGCCTGCTCCTGAAGGCAGATGGGCTGGGCACCGGGACCAGGGGCCTCCTCGTCTAACTGGGAACACTGGGCACCGGCAGCACTCACCGGGTGGGAGGCTAGGAGGACTAAATTAGAAATGCTTGGTATGACCTGTGTGGGCGATGGCCGCTGTGACTCCTGCGCCTGGAGGGTCAGAGCTGCCCAGCCAAGTGCCTGGGCCACGGGAAGCAGCTGCCAGGACCGCCCAGTGACACCTGGGCCATGCACTGGCCGACCAAGCCCACACTGCCCGCTTTCTCTGTGCCTAAAATAAGGACTCGGTTGCTTAACGCCTGTGGGCCTTATGGGGCTGCGGTGGGGGATACCTGCTGGGAGACCACCCACAAGGAACTCTCCTCCTGGGTGCGGCCACGGGGCCATGGAGCCCATCGTTTCTACAGAGAGGATTTTAGAACTCGTCACCCGCACAGCTGTCTGGGGAAGTGGCACAGGATAACCCAACAGGTGGGGGCAGGAGAGACGGGGCGTCTCTGGGGCTGAGGGCGGAGCACGGGCTCTGGGAGCCGCTTCTGGCAGCCGTGACCCACAGAACCAGCAGCAGAATGAAGGACCTCCAAGGCAGCCGAGTCCTTTCTAACTAAGAGTCTCACCAGCAGGTGGCTGACGAGGCCCACACTCGGACGGCTGTGTTTCGTACTCACAACCTTCCGAGGCTCCCATACAGGGTCACGTCCGTATTTTCAATAATTCCCGAATACCACCAGGCTGGCTACTTAAATCCGTCACACGGGGCGAATCCAAGGAAACCGCCCACGACAAGAAGGTGGATGGTTCAGCTCTTTCTTCAGAAATAAGCGGAAATGTTTCCAGTTCACATTACCCGGTGCCAGCTTACCCACCTGAATTTTTCCTTTCCTTTTCGTCTCGGAAAACCCGAAGATTTAAAAATCCGGAGTAAAACACGGAAGATCGTACAACAAACATTAACTCTGTATCAGTGCTTTTCTTAAAGAACTGGACTACGATAGATGTTGCCCACGTGTTTTAAAGGACCCTCTGGGTTGAAGGAACTGGCTTATTCTTCCTGAGACTCACCAGCCACCTGATACAGGTGAGCTGCCTGGAAAAGGACAAGTGTAATAATTTAATCACATTTGTTGGATTTCTCAGCTATATTTTTCACGAGTCTTTGCTCATTTTCTTTCCTTTCAAGTATGAATCTGCTTAGGGGCTATTTGCTAGGTTCCAAAGACATTCCGGCTGTTATGCTGCTGATGTTATCTCGATCTCAGGCAGCATTTGAGCTATATCTTAGCAAAGAGAAGTAAGACATGGTGGTCAAAACTCTGTTCAAATTGGGCGCACAGTGTCCGATCACTCCGTGCTAAATGAGGCCAAAGACATGGATTTAATCCTAACTGCTTATCTGCGTGTCCCAGACGGAAACGTCTGCTTGGGGACTGAGGCCCCTCCCACCTCCCCTGACAAACGACTTCTGTCATCAGTTACCAGAGAAGGCAGCTAACAGTCCAGGGGGGCGGCGGGGACTCGAATGTCACTACCATGGGAAACAGGCAAAATGTAGAGGGCTCACCTCATGCCCTGGGGGTTCCACTGGCAGATGCACAGAGAGGCTAAGTCACTTGTCCAAGGCCACACAGCTACCACCAGGCTGACCCAGGGCCTGCACCTGGGCAGTCGGATCCCCGCTCCTCCCCTCGAGCACTTCCCAGCGTCTCTCAGCAGAGCGCCGAAGCGCCAAACGCGCGTGTTGCTTCCGTAATCTCACCGCGTTTGCATGGTGGCTGTATTTGCAGAGTAATGGCTGGACTGAATTCCTACCCAAGGTCAGTATTCTCTCTTCACACAAGGAGTGCGGAATGTTGAAATGAAAACGTGGACACTGGCACCTCAGTGGCAGCCCCCACCCCCCGGCGCCGTGCAGGCTCAGCTCAGCGTGGGCTGCGGCCGCGATTCTCTCTCCTCCTCCCGTGGGCTCTGGTGCAAGTGAGCGGACCACAATCTCCCCGTGCCAAATTCCTGGCAGAATCGCTCATTTGTGCCACTTACCTGAAGAGGCAAAGAACGATGCTTCCCGTTGTCAGGGAGATCAGGGAGGCGCTGTAGCCTAGGGTGTAAACGGCCTTCACCAGGGCGTAGAACGTGATCTGCAGGGAAGGACAAGGCCGCTGTGAGCTGCGGTGGCCAGCCCGGGATCGAGGGCCGCTTCCTGGGCCGAGGATGCCTCTGCCTTCAGGAACAGCTCTGGCTGCTGGTGGCCTGGAAACCCGGGCAGGCCCTTGCGCCGTTCAGTGCTAATTTCCTCTCAAACCCAGAACCTTTTCCCTCAGATTCACTGTGCGTGACTGTGGATGGTCTCCGTAAGGCAGGTTTGTGCGGAGGGAAGGGGACCTGCCACCATCAGGGACCCTGGCCGCTCCCCAGGGGACCCCCGCACCCACACTGGGACCAGTGGCTGACCCCGTGTACCCCAGTGTCCAGACCTGGGGCAGTACCGACCACACTTTCCACGTCTCATTCACCAAGAAAACGCTCGGCTCCACGTGGACAGTTCAAACCTCAGGAATGGACAAGCGCTCGGATGACCCTGGGACACCGAAGACACCACGATTCCCACCAAAGAAAGAGGGAAACCCAGCAGTTGCAGGAGGGGTTGAGGCCCTGGCAGGTGTGGCTCTGTGGATTGAATGCTGGCCTGTGAACCAAAGGGTCGCTGGTTTGACTCCCCAACAAGGCACATGCCTGGGTTGCGGGCCAGGTCCCCAGTAGGAGGCACGTGAGAAGCAACCACACACTGATGTTTCCCTCCCTCTCTGTCTCCCTCCCTCCCTCCATCTCTCCAAAAATAAATAAATAAAACCTTTATTAAAAAGGAGGGGTCGAGGGACACAGCTAAACCCCACATTCTTCCCCAAGCTGTCCTCCAAAGGCAACAACCCCGGTTTCCAGTAAGAAACAAAGGAGGTCCCTGTAGGGAGAACGGGCCCCATGTGTGTGCAGGTTCTCTCCTCTCCTCTAATTTCTGGGGCCACCGGAGGGACTGGGGCGAAGAAAGGGCTATGACACCTGCCCTGGGGCGACTTCCTTCCAGGTCTGACAAGTCGGGGGTCTGGGAAAGTGCACCCTCTTTCCAGCTCCCAGGCTGCAGGGCTCCCCAGGAAGCTCTGTTTCCAGGAGAACGCAGATGACCGGAGAGGGTTTGGAAGATGTCCTCAGAAACTGTGATGGTAGGTTTTTGTCCATTTTCTGTTTTCTTGTCTGAATGAGGGGCCGCTGTCCAGCGCTTCACATTATGAAAGAGTTCAGTTGGAAATGAAATATTCCAATCCTTTCAAAAGCACAGAAGTGGAGTACAAGCAGCAGACACGCCGCGAGATGCCAAAACTGCAGTGAATGCGGCCGCGGGCCGGTGGCGGGGGTGGGGGGTAGCCCCGGTCTCCACCTCCCCAGGCTCCATCCACCTCCTGCCCTTTCCGCCGTGTGTCCGTGTTGAGTTGCACACACAGCTATGTCCTTTAGCTTTGTCTGCAGGTGGCCCTCACATCACTAGTGTCGCCTCCCTCAGAGCCTGTGTCTTCACACCTGTCGTCCCAGGTCAAGTGGTCGTCAAACTCAGGTGGAGTTGGGAGGGCAGGTGTGAGGGTCCCGGCCCTTCTCCTGTAAGACAGAGACCGCAGCGACGCGGCTCCCTTCTTCTGGATTCCTGACCGTGAGTCTTGACCAGGGAAGCCCTGAGGTTTCTCAGAGTCTGGGGAGTGTGTCAGGCAAAGAGAGAAAACACGTGAAAAACCGCGAGCGGGTGAGCGTGCTCGAGCCCCAGTGTACGGGCCTGCCGCCTCCATCCCCAGCGTGGCCGCTGTTCCCGTGCCCAGGGACAGTGTCGGCCTCTGAGTCGTGTCTGGTTCTTGCACGTCCTCCAGGCTTTCCCGAGACGCACGGCTGCTCTCTGCAGACACCCGCAGCCACCGTGGGAGCGGGAAGGCAGGGCGGCACTTCCGCTTGTGGAGGAGACGCTACAGTCCAAGGACACAGCCTCCGGGTTCCAAAGCTCCATGATCGCGAAACAAGGTGAAACGTAAGAGCCCAGCCAGGCAGACGGCGTGGCCATGGGGGCTGATCGCACGGCTTAACCTGCTCCGTTTCCCCTCTGAGAGCAGGTGCAACGTGTCCTCCTCTCCGAAACCGTGACCCGACCAGCGGCACGAATTCTGGAGGCAAAGGCAACCCTGGAGAAAGCAGCCGTCTGAGCAGAGCAAGGACCCCAAGCCGGGGACCTGATGTGGATTAGCGACTAGAACTGACGAGGGAAGAGCCCGGGCCCCTGGCTCACGGCCCCTGGGACACCGAGGGCTGTGCCGAGGAGGAGGAGGGTGAAGAGGGCTGCAGTGCTTGGTGCTCCAGGTGGCAGCTCCTCCTGACGTTTGACGCGAAGACGCCGCCCGCAGGCCTTGTTCCAAAGCTGAATTAGATCGGCAACCATCAGAGAGCATCGTGGGTCCCAGGGCACTGAGCGTGCACCTTGGAGACGGGCCTCACCATCCTCAGAGCCCTGTCCCCACCCGCCCTGCGGGCAGGCTGCTCAGGCAGAGCGGGCTCCAAGGGCCCTGTGGGAGTGGAGCGGCTGAAGCACAACTGACACGGAGTGAGCGCCGAGGGTGAGTGATCTCTGCTGTCGGGGGGACGGGTGTGTGCAGACATGAGGGGGAGCAGGAAAGAGTTACAGCCAGGCCTGAAAGCTGAGAGGCGAGAGCAGACGTATTTTTAGGAATATGGCATAATATGGAAGAAATGTGTCCACTTGATGCATGAAACGGCTGAAATGCCAAACAGTTCTCTCGGCTAAATTTAGCAGCGTGTTCTTTATTTAAGAGCCGATGTCAGCTAATACATAATACAGGAGGCATCCCTCAGAGGTGCCCACGTGTCCTGGCACTGCTGTCTGTCTGTCCTTCAGCAAGACGGCCCGGCAGCACTGAGGGCAGAATCATGCGTGGGGCCGAGAGGTAGCCGAGAGGGTGGGTTCAGCCCTGGTCCTTCTAGATTCATCTGGAAGATTCCAGACACTCAGGAGGAAGGGATTTCACCCTGAGGCCCACAGAGACCATGCTGGTGCTAAATCTCTAGTTGTTTCCATTTTCAGCGGCTCTCACCATCCCTGGGAGACCACACACGGGGACATTGGGCCACAGGTGGGAACCAAGGTAGGGGTGTGGCCTGAGGGAGCTGAAGACAGCCTGCGATGCAGGAGGAGGGTCAGGAAGCTGGGGCAGGAGAGCCCAGGGCTTGAGAGGGGCCGAGCGGGCTGATGACACCAGGTGGAGGGACCTGGGCTGAGAATGCAGTTGCGGATGACCTCCTCAGCTCCCATGTCAGGGGTTGGGTCCATCAGAGGGTCTCTTGGTCCCTCCTGTCCTGCTTCCCCGCAGCGTCCAGCAGGTGACCATGAACAGGGGAGAAGAGCTGTGGTGTGGCACCCTGGGGACCTGGGGGGCTAGGGTTAGAGTGAGGGGGTGAAATCCTCTTAATGGGAGTAAACACTATGTCCACGATCGAAGCTGGAAATGCTCCGTACACAAGACAAGGGCCTGAAGGTTGGTCTGGTGGGAGGGGACACAGAGGAGGGAAACCTGGCCTGTGGAAGGCGGGGCGCTGGGATGGGTGCTCCTGAGACAGGCAGGAGATCCGGTCCCCTCACAGGCCCCTGACCTCCACTGCTGGGGGCCTTGGCCGGCACCGTGAGGGCGCCTGTCCTGCTCAGGACCGTCCTGGCCCTCAGGCATGTCCGCACCTCTCAGTTTTCATCTTTGGAAGAACTCCCTAAACAACTGAGCACCCAGAGTATTCACGGAGGCTGCAATCAGGAAGAACGATGGATCACTTTCTTCACTTTCGAGCCTTAAAATATTTTGACTTTTAATCAGTTAGCACGGCCCATGCATTCACGACATCAGGAGAATGTATGAAATGTTTAATTCAGAAGAAAAATAGCTCCTCGACCTGGGTGGAAAAGCGTCGGAATTTACAGCTGCTCGGTGCTTCACACAGGCGGAACCCAGTGACCCCGGGGGCGGGGGGGGGGGGTTTCCAAACAGCGTTGCCGAGAATGCTGCCCACGGTGTGACCCGGGGAGCTGAGGACAACGCTGGAGACACCGATGTGGCTTCGAATGGCAGCCAGCTCCCAGCCCCCCACACCCAACGTGCCTTGCAACCTCATCGGGTTCTTATCCCCGACGACAGAGTCAGAACACAGGGGAATGAACAGGCAAGAAGCAGCCCACCCTCCACGGGGACCTGGGACAGGCTGAGCACGCTGGTGGTGGAGGTCTCCCACTCTCTGCGCCTCAGGCCACACGTCCAGCGGTGTGACCGCTGGGCTGAAGCAGACGGCGCCTGCCAGGTGGGACAGGGGAGTCGAAGGGCATGAAATGGCTGCTACTCACACTCCCTGCCCACAGGAGGGTCAAAGCTGTAGTGGGGCCAGCCAGGCCGAGTGCCCTGGTGCCACCTCAGTGAAGGACACCCTGAGCTATGCGCAAACCAGGGAGGATCGCACCCCAACAGGTGGATCGCATTGCAGCAGGATGCGGAGATGACGGAAAGGACAGCTGACGGGGACGGGGAGAGGGAGGGCGACCCCCTGCACTGAGCCCCGAGTGCCTTTCACTTCAGTGGGCCCCGAGTCTGATCTCTGGTTGGGAGCCTAGCCGAGGGTGGGGGCCCCTCCTCGTGCCTTTGGGGTGAGCGGGGTGGCTTTCAGCAGCACGAACCCCCTTGCTGGTCCCGATCCTCAAAGGGGCCCTTCTGCTGGCTGAAGGGACTGCAGGTGCCACCGAGGGACTGAGGGGAGCGTGAAATACAAGTGACACAGGGAACCTCACTTCGGTGGTCATGCAAAAGGGTTCCAACCGCCCCGGATGAGACTTTCCAGACCTCCCAGGCTTAGCCACCCCCATCCCCCCAATCCTACCGGGGCCACCGTGACATCACACAGAAGCACCACGTCTCACCCACCCCCCGGCTGTGGGGGGACATGAGCCAGCCCAGGGGAGGACAGTGATCAGTTTTTCCGGGGATAAAGCAGAATAAAGCCACACTGGCCCTTGGCCCCTGCTGAGGTAGAGAAGGTTGGAGGGCAGGCCCAGGGCGGAGCCGAGCCCACGGTTCCCTGAACGTCCCGGGAGAAAGGGCTCACCTTGCTTAACCCTCCTCATCTCCTGGTACCTCATGGGTGCACGGTGCCCCGCTGCGGGAACACCCCCAGCATGGCCCAGCCTGGGACACAAAGGACAAGTCACCTGCAGCCAGCTGGCCGCAGACCTGCTATGGGACAGACTCCGCCTCCCAGTTTGCAGAGACTCTGCAGCATCTGGCCGGCACCAGTGCTGGCTTGGGGCCAAGGAAACTTCCCTGCGGCTTCTCTAGCGCCAGCCCACAGCCCACAGCCCGAGAACATCCATGGGGGTGGAGAGGCCCCAGAGGCAGAAAGGAGGATCCTGAGGACTCCTTTCAGGCAGGGAGGGCTTTCCAGACACTGGCTGCAGGTGAGGAGGACCCGCCTCTCCTGCCCCCAAAATCCCAGGCCAGCAGGTAATGCCCTGCCTGCAGCAGCGACAAACCAGGACGACTCTGCTCTGTGTGACCAACCAGCCGCAGCACTATCACTTCGGGGAGGCAGGGCTGTCCCTGTCAGGGTGCTTCCGAGACTGACCAGGGAGGAGGGAGCCTGGGGGCCTTACCTTGCCCTCGTCCTCGGGGTCACCGTAGCCACACGCGTCCATGATATCCGGGAAGATCTCCGACCAGCCGTCGCCCGTGCAGTTCTTGCTTATGTTTCCTGGAAGATCAATTCCGATGTTGGCACGTGCAGGCCCCAGGGAGGGAACACAGCCCGTCCTTCCTGCATCTCCCTTTCCCCACCCCAATCTCGACTGCAAAGATTGGGACATCCCAGCTGCCCTGTGACACCTGCGTCCCGCCCTCCTGAACACCAGGCGTGTCTGCCCTTTTCGGTTCTTGCAGACGGATCTCTTCACGCTGCCACAGTCTGGACTGTTTACAACAAAGCAAAACAAGGCCACGTTCCGGGGACCCAGCCCAGAACCCGGGAAGAGGAGGCCCCAGCCCCCATCAGCAGGCCTCAGTTTCCGGAAACTCAGAGAGACAGCAGGCGTCTGTGTCCCAGGGGCCTACTCGGAAGGTGGGGCTGAGGAGTCAGCCTACGGAGGACAGATAGAGCTGGCCTTGTCCCCGTCCCCAGCCTCAGGCTCCTGTGGCGGGCCCTCTCTGGGGTCTAGGAGGCTGTGTATTCACTCCGTGCTGAGCCCGTGGCCCCTCATTTGCACGGTCCCTCACATCCACCTCAGCGCTCAGGCCCCCTGTCTACATATCTGGCCCATGCACGGGGCTCTCGCTCACTCGGCAGCCTCTCCCTGAGGCCTGCTCTGCCCCGCAGCCTGCCTGAGGCGGGTGACCCAGTGGGACGCCTTTTGTCCTCTGCTCCCCAAAACCAGCCCGACACACAGCTGCTCCCTGACCTGTCCAGCGAAGGGAAGGGACACCCTCCATGGGGAAGCCACCCTCCATGGGGAAGCCACCCCCCAGATGCAGACCCGCCGCAGAAGCTCAGAGACACACGCCCAAGCACCTGGTCTACTGTGAGGGCTGCTGAACATCGCGGGGCAGGGCACCGTCACGGTCTCGCCGACGTCCGCCGGGTGCCAGCACGTGAGGTTGTCCCAGACGCCGCTGCAAGCTGCAGGGGGACAGAAGGAGGCAGGGGGACCCAGGTGTAGGGTCTGTGTGGGTGCTTCGCGAACAGAAAGCCTGTTCCTTAGACAATTATCTTGCAGATTATTTTTCTGTGAGAGAAACGTGCGCCAACAACATTACTGAGAATACTCGTAGCTGCATATCCATTTGGATCGGCTTTGAAAGTCACCAGCCTGTGGTGGAAAGTTTCGGAGTGACCCAGCACGCATGGCGCACTTCTCAGTGGTGACAGAATTATGAAAACTGTCCTGCTGGTGTGAGAACGCGGCACCTCCACGTCTGTCTTGAGGGCCTCGGACCCCCAGGACTCCCGTTTCTGGCACTAAGGTGTCAGGCCAGAGACGGCTGGCAATGCCCCTCCCTCCACATTTAAGAGCAAAGAGCATCAGCAACTCCCCATTCAAAACCTGATGTTTGGCCCTGGCTGGTGTGGCTCAGTGGCTTGAGCGCCAGCCTGCAAACCAAAGGGTCGCCGGTTCAATTCCCAGTCAGGGAACAGGCCTGAGTTGCAGGCCAGGTCCCCATTGGGGGGCACATGAGAGGCAACCACACACTGATGTTTCTCTCCCTCCCTTCCCATTTCTTAAAAAAAAAAAAAAAAAGGCTAGTAAATTGAACTGGTGCCGCAGCCCACAGGCTCCCTGGAACCTGACCATGCACATTCTGGAGGCCTCATGGAACCAAAACGATAGAGGGGACAGTGTGGGACATAACAGGTCACCAGCACTGTGTGCGGTGGGAACAGACAGTGAGGACTCATCCTTCCTAAGAAGACTCCACCCAAACCGCAGAGAGGTGGCCCCAGCCTCCCCGGGAGGGACGGGCAAGCTGGCCATGGAGGCCACGAGCCAAGGGCACAGAGGAGAGGGAGGCCAGGCCAGCTCAGAGGCGCGGAGAGGCCTCCAAAGTTGTCCCTCCCTTCGGCCTCAGGAGCTCACACACTTGCTCTCCGCGTCCTCATAGGAAAACACTGAACCACACAGAAACTGGAACAGCAGCCAAGCAGAGCTGGTGTCCCACGGGCAGGTCTGCGGGCTGCCTGTGTCCTGCGTCTCTCCCATCATGACGAAACCGGAGGATCCTGTGCGGGCTCAGCTTTGCCCGCTCCGGGGCCGTGCCGAGCGAGGAGATGCCTACCATCCTCCGAACTTGAAAGGGCTGATCCAAGTTGAATCCTTTGACCCGTCTCCTACTCCCAGCCCCCCGAGTCCACCACCAATGTGAAGGACTGAAAGCCAAATGCAATGACTCACCCATGGAGCTGGGAAAAAATCCCTTTTAAAAATGGCTTTGTCCTTCTCCATGAACCCAGCCATTTGCAGGAGGCTGAATCACAGCCAGGCAGGCGCCTGCTGCGGCCTCAGAGCCGGTCTGAGGGCTGCACTGCAGGCCAGCTCCCTGGGGAGGGCGCTGTCTTTGCTGCAGCGTCCTCTTCTGCATGTGCTCACAGCAGGTGAGCACCCAGGCCTGTGGACTAGTGCCCCTGGGGTGGGGGGGTGGGAACCCTCTGTGAACAGCCTTTCCTCCCTGCAGATGCCCCAGACTAGTGGTCCGAAGACATTGTCAACTATCACCCGCCCTCTGACCTCTCCCCGCCCAGGAGCCCACCACGTCCCGAGCCGCTGTCCCACCTCAGGGCCTCAGGTCCCTACGAAACTCATCCTGTGGCCTGCAGCCCAAACCAGGCTACTCATGGTTTCCCCCGCAGCCCCCTCTCTGCTGAGGGCCTGCTGGTGCATTCAACTCCCTTCACACACCCCCTTTCCTGTACCCTGAAGCCGTCAGTCCCAGGAAGGACTCAAGGCCCTGCTTCCTGAGCTCAGGGAGCGGGGGCTGAGATGGAGAGCCCGCCCCGGCGGCTGCCAGGAGTGGTGCCGCAGGTCACACAGCGGCTCCAGCAGCTTCATCCCAGGGCTCTGCGCCAGCCTTTCCTGTACTCGAGTCTTCACGGAAGTGACCACATCGTGGCGGGGCCCAGGGGGCGTGAGCAGGCCAGCGTGAGCCCTGGGGACGGTGGGCTCCGCGACTGTCAACCGCGCACTTCCCTTGGGGGGCCGTCCTCTCTGGCATCTCTGCAGCCTGCGCAGGTGGCCGATGGCAGGTGCCCAGGGACTTTTGGTCCCACTGAACCCCAGCAGATCTACAACTTACAGCAGGGACCAAATTCCTCTGCAGCCTCCTGCTTTCTGCTGTCCAAAGGGTGTACTTTACACCATTGTCCTTAAAACATTGGCCACAGAGAAATAAGGGAGGCACATCCTAGATCGCTCGGCTGGGTGCTGCTCGGAGAGGCTGTGGTCAGTGACGGAGACCAGAGACCAGGCCTGGCAGGCCCGAGTGCATCGCAGAGCAGCGACAGGAAGGGGAGACTCAGGGCACTGCCGTGGGCAGCTGACAATCTTAGGGCACAGCTCAGGGTGTCACTGTGACCTAACTGCCCCTGGGGACAGAAAGGAGATGGGACGAAGTCCAATCAATAAGCTGCATTCTTCCACTGTCAGGTAGCCCTTGGAGGAGCTGCCACCGTGTCCACCTGACATCTGCGGTGACAGCGATTCCTCTCTCCACACGAGTCATGGCACGTCCACAGCGCCCGGGCCGACCACCAGGGTCTCGAGCCCCAACGTGAGGCTCGTGGCTCTCATGGGGCCTCGGCGTGGGGACAGCGCACAGGCGAGCATGCAGGTCACGCCTTCAGCCCCCAGAGAAGCACCAGCCAGGCCCGGGTTCCCGGACACCTGCAGCTGATACCCGGATGTCACATGGGCGGAAACCTGGCCCCACAGCCCAGCCAACACTCCAAAAGCATTCAGATGCTGCAAGGGCTGTTTCACAGGGCACCTGCCGCGCAGACAACTCCGGGTCACCACAGTACCCTGCCGAATTAGGGGGCTGTGAGAGCCCCCCCCCCACTCGCCTGGACGTGAACTGCCAGGTACAGCCGGGACACCGTGTGCTGGGATGTGGCCGCCGGGCGGTGCTTTGGAATCGGATCACGTCCGAGTTGGGAATCTGTACGTAGCGAGGTTTTATTTTGGGGACTCGCACTCACACGAAACCAACACTCGAAACCCAGAACTGACCAAAGCCGTTCCGCACAGAAGAGGATCTTTCACGGGAGCCCCGACCACACCTCTGTGTTTGGAAAAGGTGCCGCATGCAATGAACCCAGAACATCGGACGAGCCCGGTGCCCGTCGTGGGGATCCGGGAGGACGGCGCCGAGGACAGGCAGACGTGGCGAAAGCAGGGGACCGTTTTCATGCCGCTCCCGCCTCCAGCAGCCACACAACAGGCGTCCTCGGGAACCCGTGTGCGGCCTGTGTGCGGCCGGAACCGGCCTCCATGCTGGAAAACTGAGAACACGCCTGCACTGCGGTGTTTGCTGTTGCTGACCTTTTGTAAACGGTCAGTGTTTCTGCCCAGGCCGGTCGCTCATTGGGTTCAAGCGTCGTCCTGTGCACCAAAAGGTTGTGGGTTCGATCCCCAGGGGACATTTCTCTCTCTCTTCCCCCTTCATCTCTAAAATCAGTAAGTCCTTGGGTGAGGATTTAAAAAAACAGTCAGTGTTTCCTAACAACACATTAAAAATCCCCAAGACCTTCCCCACAACGTCTGCTGACCGGGGACCTCTTGGTGCCAAACGACCTTTGGCAGCGGCACGGATTCGGCCGCGCAGAGGGGACTCGGAGCCCGAGTGGCCTCCGTGTTCTTCCAGGAAAACGTTCTGCAGATTTATGCTCAGGACTTGGGCGACTTCCCGGGATCAGCCCAGCACACCCATCCGTCAGTGTTATGATGGCCGAGACATACCTCCCTCCCACAGCACAGCCGAGCAACCCCGCCCCGTGTGGAGACGCCCGGCCCTGCCCCCCACGCCCGGCAGGGACCGTCACAGCGCCCGAGAGCCACCCCGTGGGCCACCCACAGTGCCGCCCTGTCGACCTCCCACGGCCCCAGCCCCCTGCCTGCTGATGACCCACCCTTGGCCCTGCTGTTCTCCCCTCTTTCTTGAGCTCTGGAAGAGCACCACTGACCCCCGGGGACCCACTCTGTCATCATCTCCAGCCCTCCGGCGTCTACCCCACCCACCTGGGGAAGGGGCTCTGGCGCAGCGAGGCCACAGGCTGGGACGCTGTTCATGAAGGCGTGTTTGCAGGCGTTGGTGGCCCAGAGGTGTTACATGAATCCCGGCCGGTGCAGCGAGTCTCAGTGAGGAGTCGATATCAGGTCACAAAGCCGTAAACTTTCCCACAAACTGAATCCTCTTCAGGAATGAAAGGGGTTTTTGTCTGGACTTCTGGGTTAGTTTTGTGTTTGTGTTTGGTTTCGACTCCCTGTCAGACATGCAAACCGCCTCGCACGCGGCGTTGTGCAGGACACACGCTTGGACCCGGCTTCCGTGGGGCTGAGCCACTTCGTCCCAGCAGACCACGAGCAAGACGTGGCACCAGGACCGTGTCTGCTACAGAATCTCAGTGCTTCGCGGCTGGGAGGGGCCCTGGGCCCGAGGCCTCACCGTCAGTGGAGGAAGTGGACTGGCGGGGCGCTCAGTCCAGAGCGGCGCTGTGCAGCACAGGAGCCGTGTGGCAGGTCTGATTGGGACGCGCTAGGTTTCTACGACTTAGTACACACATCGGTATTCTACATTAATTGCTAGTTGAAATGATAATGATTGGGGTGTATTTAGATACATAAAATGTATTGTTAAAACTAATCTCCCGTGTTTCTTTTTACTTGTGTTTTTTTAAAGATTTTATTTATTTACTCTTAGAGAGAGGGGAAGAGAGGGAGAAAGAGAAACATCAATGTGTGGTTGCCTCTCATGCGCCCCCTACTGGGGACTTGGCCCACAACGCAGGCTTGTGCCTTGACTGGGAATCGAACCAGCGACCTTTCGGTTTACAGGATGATGCTCCAACCAAGCCACACCAGTCAGAGCTGCTTTCACGTGGCTCCTAGAAAATTCAAAGTTAACTGATGGCCTCCCGTTCTGTTTCTACTGGTCAGTGCGGGTCTCTCACAAAGCCCACGTCTGGGGCTCTGGGCCGAGGTCCTCCCAGCACACCATGCCGTGCCAACACAAAACCTCGGCTTGACTTGAGTTTTCCCTTGAAGAGCATACATTAAGGGCACAGGACAGGAAAAGGCAGCTGAAGGACAAAAGGTTTTGCTCCTGTGTACACTCTGGGTGTTACCGCAGGACCTTCGGAGTTTATACAATGAATGTGTGCAAGCCGGGAGCATCTCTCCTTTGGCCCGAAGAAAACAAAACCAGCAAGTTCACTATAGTCGCACTAGGTCTGCCTTCAGGAGAAGAAAAATCTCATTTTCCTGTTCGATTCCTGACACGTTTCCGCTGTTCTTAACTGGACCAAAACCTTCTGTGATGTTACTAAGAATTGAAAATGGAAGAAACCAGATAAAACTGATAGGAAACAGAATTGCTTTTGCAAACCACGACAATGCCCATGAATTTATTTTAGTAACAGTTGCTACTGTCTCTAAGCATGGAAACTGGGGTTTTTGTTACGAATTAAAGCTTTCTTTGTGAAGGTTTATGTGAAGGACCTTCCCTTCCATATGAGATTTACCAGAAGTGTGTTGGAAAGCGGTGGAAATGGAACTTTTGTTGGTGGGGGGAGGGTGAAGACGACCGTTCAACACCTGTTTGCCGAGCGAGGTATTAAGCTATGTGCTTGTCGGCTTGTCCATCTCGGGCGGCAGCCATGCTCACCAAGCCCTCCGCTTACCTTTGGGCGGTTCGGCCTGGGCTCTCAGGAGCGTCGCACATTTGGTTTCTTCCTCCTGTATTTCCAGATGCAATCGGCATTCCGGGTGAATGCCCTTCACCTGGTCAAGGTTTTGAAAAAAATAGAAATAGCGGAAAATTCCCTTGTAGGAAGACAGTGGGGCAAAAGCTCTATACAAAAACCAAACAAACAAAACCCCTGCAAACCAGAGTCTTAAACTGCTTCTGAACTAACACTCAACTAAAGGCGACCACCTTCCTACTTCCAGCACGGTCATTTAAAAAACTTCACGATTTCCTGTGTGAGGGAATTATAAGACAGATATAAAACCTAATAGAAGGAGGACACGTTCACAAACGCAGCACACTGCATGTTCTCTGTGTCCTGACGTGGACACTCTCTGCAGGCTAACAGCCTTTCCGTTCTCCAGTCCCTGTTTCACCGCCTCTGACGTGATCACCGTGGACACGGATTTACTCATAAGACCACCTGTAGGGGCGCAGGGGTGCCAGGCCCCTTGGGCTTTGGCTACGGAACCCCCCCCTCCATCCCCACCCTGGGAAGAGCCCAGGTAGGAGAACTTTGTTCTTAGGGCCTTTGGGCCACGCCAGAAACTCAGCCGTAGCATTCGGGTGAAGGAGCTTTTCAAAAAGATTGGAGGGGAGGTGGGGAGAGGGAGGGGACAGCCACACCCTTTCTCCGAGCCAAAGACAAGCCCAGGGCTCTCCGTCCTACAAGGCAATATTCTGCTCTGTTTTTGCGAAGGTCAGGTGTTCTCTTTCTTTACCGCCCCCCGCCCCCCACAAGTGCTCACGGCCCTGGCTGGACCCCCGCCGCGTCTGAACAAAGTTCTGCTTTCACTACAGAAAACCATCCTCTCTGGCACCCTGCTGGTGGTGACACTGCTGAAAGAGGTCCCTTAGGGTTCCAACAAGGAACAAAATTTCCTAAGATGATTAAGAAAAGAAACTTAATGCTGGACCCTTTTGCCACATGTATCCTCATTTTTTTAAAAACCCTGAAGCTTGTTTTCCCCTCGCTTATGGCTGGACACCCCCCAACAGCAGAACCCCGCTTCCGGCAGGCTGCCTTTTCCTTATAGGAACAGGAGGAGGTGTACATGTCGGGATTAGGGAATAGAATTCTATTGACTTAAAAGGAAAAATAATTTTTTGTTCAGGTATTAAAAGACATGGTAATGCCTTGCAACGCAGAGCGATCACTGATTCTGGGACATCTGAGAAATTAAAGCAGCATCAACCACAGTAATTCCGGGTACTTTTAACCAACCAGCGTTTTCAACGCGTGGAACCGGGCAGCGCGTCTACCAGCTTGGGGTGGGGGGCAGGTTCACAGCCCCTGAACCCCCGGCCTCGGCGACCCGACCACCTCCGCCCTCCGCCTCGCAGCCGGAGGCCGGGGGTGAATCACTAGGGGCGCGATTCTGGCTGCGACACGCACCCAGCAGTAAGCACGGTGCGCAACCTTTTCTTTCCTTTCTTAAAGGTTTTCAAAGAGAAGAAAGAGTTTTTGAGAAGAATCTAATGCTCTCAGTGAACAAACTTCTGTTCAGCGCACCATTTCCTCCGGTGCTCTTACATAATGATTAAAAAAACAAACAAAAAACCATCAAAACAGAGTGTTTCCAAAAGGGAAGTTTCCTGGGCCACAGCGCGCCTCGCTCTGACGCGCAAACAGGTGCCAGGGGCGACCCACCCGCGTTCCGCTCTGAGAGGCCAGGCGCGTGCAGGCGAGCCGCGCCTGGGGGACGCGCCGCGGGGAAACGGGGTCCCGCTCCCAGCAAGTCCAGAAAGCGGCGAGGGGTCGGGAACGGGGTCGGAGCGGGGCCGGAGCCGGGCGCACTCACCGGGCCGAGCAGCCAGCTGCAGCAGGTCAGTAGCGCGGGCGGCAGCAACACGGACGCCCTCATCCCGGCTCCGCGGCGCCAGCTTGGGGCGCGCGGCGCGCGGCTCCCGGGACCGCAGTCCAGGCTCCGAGCCCCGAGCGCTGCGCGCCCAGCAGCTGCCGACCGGCAGCTCCAACGCCGGGTGCCCGCCCGCCCGCGGGACCGCCCGCTGCTCCGTGCGCCCGCGCTCCGCCCCGTGGCCTCCCTCCCCCGGCCCCCGCACCGCGCTCCCCCCGCGGCCGCCGCCGCCTCCGCAGCCAGAGGAGCCTGGGAGGGATGCGCACAGGTGAACCGAACGCGCGCGGCGCCGAGGTCGGCGAGACCGCGGCTGGGAGCACCCCACCCACCCTTGGACACCCCGGCCCGGGCTGCGGGCGTGAGCCGCGGTGCGTGTGAGCCTGATCGTGCCTCCTCGTTAAACAGCAACCTGAAGCCGCCCAGGAAACCCGGTTGGGGCGGGTGGGCGGCCTGCAAAGCCAGAGGGGCTCTGCTGGGGCCACTGAGGGTTGGAGAACTGGATGCGCTGGGGCAGACGGAGCCTGGTGGCAGGTCCCCGGTGGTGGCTGTCTGGCCCCTTTAAAGATCCGGGAGGATTAGTGTAGCTTAGGAGCTCGTTGTTTTCCATCAAACGGAACAGCGCCAGAAATGAAAACCAAAACAGGTCTTTTCTGTTATGGTTTTAACTTCTTATTTCAAAATAATTTCAAACTTACACAAGAGTTAGAATGAGAATAGTTCAAAGAATAGCCCTTTACCTTTATTTAGATTCAGCCCTTAAACTTGACCTCATTGTTGTATCATTCGTGTTCTCTGTGACCACCTTCCCCCCCAGTCTGCCAATCTTACCCCCTGTCCGTTCTGTCTGTCTCTCTGGTGGGAACAGTGTTTGGGGCAAAGACCTGAACGCCGGCCATGCAGCTGGGGACCCGGAAGCTTATTGACTCTGGATTCAATGAGACAAACATTTCTTTTACACACTCTTCCACCCTGGACGAGCCAGCACACTCCCCTGGGCTAGTGTCCACTTGTAAATGTGATAATGAACCCCCACCCGACCCCCACCTCGGAGAGCTTGGCCAGCCGCCTGCCCTAAACATCACACACGGGTGAGCTCTGCCCGCGGATGGGGCCCGATGGGGAGAAGCAAGTGTGGCAGCATACAGGGAACGGGCGTGGGTGCTTGTGGGTGCCCGAAGAACAGAGAAGAGGGAGAGGTCCAGGCTGGCGTGGAAGTGCCCGTGGGGCCCTGGACAGGAGCTCCAAGGACCAAGGACCCTGCCGAGAGCACCGGAGAAATCAGGACACGACCAGTCCCACAGGCCCGAGAACAGAAGGGTGGTCTCGACCTGTCCGAGAGCAAAGCCAGCACCGCACCGAAGCGGCGTTTCACACACGGCAGGTTGGAGGGCACGACCAGAAGTCCCACCGACGCTGCCTCCCGACAGATGCTCATTCTTCCAGGAGTTTCCCCGCCTCGCCTGGAAGGGGGCCCTGCGTCCTCCTGTGTATAGGGTGCTGGTGTGGCCCTGGCCCGGTAAGGTGCTGCGCTGGAGGGCGGGGAGGGGGGCCCTTGGAAGCCTTGGTCTCCGCCGGGGCTCTGGTCACGGGCCCCTCTGGGCCTCCAGCTCCCCACTCCTCTCTGGCTACCTGCCCCTGTGTGTTCCGAGGCGGCCGGGAGGGGGCGCCCGCGCAGCCCACGGTTCCGGGCGTTCCCACACCTGCGCCGAGCTCTGAGTGGAGACACTCGCACCTGACGCTGGACGTGAGCCACCTCCTGGCGCCGTCCCCACAAACTGGAGTGCGGGCGCCTGCGGATCCAGCAAGCAGAAGTCGGGGGGCTCCTGGCTGGAAGACAGCGAGGTGGAGTCGGGAAGAAATGCTGGCACGCGGCCCTTTTCAAAGGTCAGTTTCACCTGCTCTAGACCCTGGAAGGTCCTCCCGGTCCCTCTGCGCCGCCTAGATGGGCCCTGCTGGGGACCACGTCTGCTTGGGCGGAGGGGACGTGGCTGCAACCCACAAGGGCACTTACAACTTGGTTTTTCCTGTAAAGGAACCTGACACCTGCCTGCGTTCTTCTTTGTGTTTTTAAGAAGCTAGATGGCAGCCTGGCCAGGCAGCTCAGTGGGTCAGAGCCTCGTCCCCAAACGCCAAGCTTGCGGTTGGATCCCCAGTCAGCCCGCACGGGGATCAACCAGTGGTGCGGATAAGTGGAACAGCAGATCAGAGCTTCTCTCCCTCTCACCCCTCCTCCCTCTATCTAAAATCTGTAATAAATGAACAAAAGGCTGGATACCACACTTCAACATAAACTTTACTCCCTCCTCCCCATGAGAAGCCTGGGGTATTTGAGTCCTTGGCCCACTCACTGCTATGCCAGGGGACAGGGTTACAGAGAGGGAGGGTGTCAGCAGGTGGTCTGGGGAACACCCTTTGGAGCATGCCCCGCTCCCCGCCTTGGCAGCAAACTTGGGGCAGGCCTTCTGTGTGCTCCCAGTTCCCTCGAGCGCACGGCATCCTCGCCCCGTGGTGCCCCCCACTCTCGTGGGTGTGCCGTGCACAGAGCCCACGACTGGCCACCAGGACCACACGGGTCCCCAGGCTGTGGAGTCCCCAGCACGCGCGTGGTCTGCTGCCCGAGATGGTCCTGCAGGGGAGGCAGCGTGCCAGCGTCGAAAGCGTTCCCAGAGATTTGCTGACGTAGACCGATGGGAAGTGCTGCCCCAGGATGCGGCCTCCTGCTCTGTGCTGGGTGGACACAGACACTGCCTGATCCCCGGCCTCAGCGGTCAGTGATGTCCGTCTGCCCACAGGCTTCCAGCCCCTCCTGACCTCGGCTGACCGCAACCGCCACTGGGCAGAACCCCACATCCCTGTGTGAGGCCTGAACCTGGCCGGGAGCCGTGCACAGCGCTGGGCATGGGGTCTCTGCCACCTTCACCTCTGGGGTCGGGGTGGGGGGGTCAGAAAGCCCCACTTACTGGCACAGGGCACAGGGTGGGGAGCTGCTTTTGTGAGTTCTCACACCTCCCCTCCCCCACACAGCACTGCTGGGGACCTTCAGCTGCAGCCCCATCCACCCCGGGGGTGCCTCTCAGGGTCCCGCCTGTTGGGATCCTCCCCTCTCCAGATGGTCCTCTTGGGAGAAACACTGTCAGGCCGGAGCTGACGGCTGTGTAAGGAGAATAAACCCCACCCTTGGCTTTGCCAAGCTGGGCAGATGCGCTGGGAGCTCAGCTCCTCCCCCCCGGCTGCTTTTCAGGTGGGAGCTGAAGCCTGCCCTGCCTCCCCAGGAGCACACCGGCACCGCTCCCCAAACAGGTCTGGAGGCGCTGCCCTTGGTGTGAGAGAGGAGACCTCAGCACAGTGAGGACCCCCACCCAGGGCCTCCCCGGTGGCTCTGCGCTGACTCCCCCGAGTGGGGCTCTGGGCTGAGGCCGCAGACATTTGGGGTCCCTCTCATTGGAAATCCCCTGTGGGTCAGCTAGCACCGGACTTAGAAATGTGGGCAACTTGACCAGAACCGCGCTGGCCCTTGGGCATAAATGCTGACCTCAGTGGCCCCGTAGCCTTTGATGTTCTGCTTGGTGACTTCACCCTGGCCCAGAAGCTTCAGAACCTGCAGAGACCTGGGCCTCCGGGTCCCTTGGAGGAGGAGGTGGTGGGGAAGACTCCCCGGGAAGCTGTGGCTTTGTACAGAGAGCTTACTTGTCACAGCAGTTACACGCTCACGGTGAAATGGAGTGGAAAGTTAAGTTCCCAGCCCCCACCCACACACACAGTTGCCCCTTACTCCCTCTTTGCATGGTTACACCCAATGAGCCAAGGTTGCTACTAAGTAACGTCTGTGGTTTACTGTCTTCACGTTGTTGCCTGTCCCACAATGTCCCAGGGTTGGAATCCTTCAGCGTGTAGCCTTTTCAGATGGGCTTCTGTCACTTAGTAACATGAAGTCAAGGTTCCTCCCAGTCTTTTCATGGCTTCACAGCTCCTTTCTTTTCAGTGCTGAGTAATATTCTGTTGTCTGGATGGACCACAGTTTATTTATCCATCACCTACTAACGGGCATCCTGGTTGCTTGCAAGTCTTAGCAGGCAGGAATGAAGCTGCTGTAAACTTTTGTGAGCCAAACCGTCTCCCACAGCGGCTGCACTGTGTGGCTTCCCCATCAGCTGTGAGTGGTGTTCCCGCTGCTCCACCTCCTTGCCTGCACTTAGTGTGGTCAGAGCCTGCACTTGGCTACCCTACCCTGTGTGCAGTGGTATCTCGTTGTTTTAATTCGCATTTCCCTGATGACATAGGATGTGGAGCATCTTCTCATGCTTGCTCGCCGTCTGTATTTCTTCTTTGGCACAGTATCTGTTCAGATCCTTGACCAGTTTTTTAAATTTTTATTGTTCATTTTCTGGTTACTGAGTTCCAAGAATTTTTTTTCTGCCCTGGCCAGGTAGCTCAGTGGGTTAGAGCGTCATCCCCAAACGCCAAGGTTGCAGGTTTGATCCCCGGTCAGGGCGTGAACAAGAAGAAAGCAGTGAGTCCATAGATGGGGGGGGGGGGCAGATCTCTCTCTCTCCCCTTCCTCTTTCTCTGTCAAATCAATAAATAAAAAATGAAGGAAAAAATTTTAAAGATCTTGAGTTGTAATCCTTTATCAAATCCTGCAACTATTTTTCTCCCAGTCTGCGGCTTGTCTTCTTGTTTTCTAACAGTGCCTTTCACAGAGCAGACGTTTTTAGTTTTAATGAAGTCCCACTCCCCAGGTGTTTTTTGGATTGTGCTTTTGGTGTTGTTTCTAAAAAGCCGTCACCAAAACACCCAGAACACCTGGATTTTCTAGGGCGTCGTCTTGCAGGAGCTGCCCCGTTCTGCACGCTGCCCTGAGGTCTGTGATCAGCCGGAGTGGCCTGGGGGGACAGGTGGGAGGGCTGTGTCTGGATCCACTTCCCGTCTCCCCGTTTCTCGCCGTTTGCTGAGAAGACCCTCCTTCCTTCACGAGTCACTCTGGCTCCTTTGTCGAACATCAGCCGACTTCATTTGTGGGGGTCCGTTTCTGGGCTCCCTGCTCTGCTCCACGGATTCTGTTCCTCTGTGCTCCCCAGCTGGAAAGTGGGGGCAGGGGACAGGGATTCTGGGGATAAATGTGTCAACTTCAGAATTTTGTTGCAACTGTAACCTGAGCTTGATTTCGGGTTAACCAGTTTTGTACACCGAGTCGCAGAATTCTGACCTGGTCTTTTACCTTCTTCTTCTATTTCCCTGTATTTTTCCTAAGTTTATATACAATTATTTAAAAAAATAAGAGTTATTTCTGACGTTTTTAATGGAATAATGTATACTTACAGAAGCGCACAGTCTGTGGTTTAACTTTTCCCCATAGTTTGTACTTATTTTTAGTTTAACAAATATTTGTACATTTGTTGGTACATCTACCCAGCCAGGTATGAGGAAGGATGGACAGCCAAGGCCTCTCCCTCCCTCCGGGTTCGCAGAACGTCGGGGAGAGACGCACACCCACACACAACACCTTCCATGGAGAGGATGGGCACGTTCACGCCTCATTTTCATGCCGCGATTCTCAGAAGACTCTGGGACATCTCCTGTCCAGCGGACGTGCGCTCTTCAGCATCGTTCTGGAAACGGCAGGGACTGGACGCTGTCCCTGGACGAGGGTCAGAGAAGAGCCCCCAGAGTGTCACAGGCAGAACTCACCTCCCAAATATGTAGTTACTCCATCAGCGACCACTTCTGAGTTTAAAATGCCAGATGGGAAATTTCTGGGAGGTGCCTGGGATAAACCAACACGAACTCTGCAGGGAGGGCGGGCATTTCCAGAATCGCCTGTCTCTCTACCTGTCTCCTCCTCCAGCCCACGGCGGTCCTGCCAGGTGCCAGACGAGGCTCTTGTGTGGGAGAAATACCTGCATCCAGGTGCAACTACATGGTGCTCGTGGCTGTATTTTAAAAATGCCTTTTCCTTCTTTCCTTCTAAAAAAATCGAAGCCTACGTCACACAGAGCCAAGGGCACGACGTTTGAGTGTCCGGCAGACGAGTGTGACGTAGGGGGGCTCCGTGACGCCCTCTGCATCGGTTCCCATCCCACCGCCGGTGGGGCTGTGTCGGGGCGACCAGGAGCGACAATGAGGACAGCGTTAGGACCTTCTCTGAGTGACCGTCCAGTGCAGGGACGGTGGCCAGAGCTGGTGTCTCAAATCTGGATGTTTAATCACATGCCGATCGTCGTACCTGTCCGGTTGCGTGACGTCCCACCTCTCAGCTGAGGTGCCCCGCTGCCTTGTCTCACGGCCCCATTTGCTTCACTTGTAGCGTGTGACCAGTGGCCAGCCTGTCTTCAGAGGACCGCGCAACCTAGAAAACCTCACGCCCCCCGGTCCTTCACCAGGCAGCAAGCCCTTGTTAGCACCCAGCGTGCGCCCAGCACCTGATGGACAGCTGAGAAAAACATCGCGGAGAACCAGAGTGGTGCTTCAGGTGCCCAGGAAGGACAGACGGCCGCGGGAAAAACCACGATGTCAGCAGGGCTTGGTCGTAGTAAACGCAGCTAGGTTGACTGATCTCACGGGAAACACACGCTGAACTTGAACCCAAACGCTAAAGACAGCAGCCCGGGCACGTGGTACCTGCGGGAAACAGAGACCCGCTGATGCACGCTTCTCCTGGCGAATGTTCCTCAGTACAGTCGAGAGCACTTTAGCTGATTGCTTTAAATTGTTTCGTTCCACATCCTGGCTTAATTTTCTTTATGTGGTGTTCTCTCCTTCCAGCTTGTAAATCATGTTTTTGAGCAAGGATTAAAAATAGAACGGGGAGTTAGAAGAGGAAAGTGAAAAGCAAATTGCAGACGGAACGATTAAGTTACCCCGGGCCCTTCTCCCGGCGTGTCCGCAGGAGGCAGATTTTCGGGAAGGTGGTTAATGTGGCCGCCCGGACGGTGCTGTGTGAGTGCGGCAGTGATTGGATGACCCACCTCAGGGTGTCGTTGCGTTTGCGCCGCTCTGACGGTGGAGCACGGTGGCCGGAGCACACACCCGAGTTTCTCCCACTACTTGTCCGGGCCTGTGCGGCATCTCACACACGTTCGTCAGCGTGTAGGAGGCAGCAGAGTGAAGGTGATAAAAATAACGTCTCTACTCAGCAGAGGTACCTTCCCCATAACCCATGTCATCCTTGAACTTAGCCGTGTGGTAAGGTTCACGTTTGCTGGGAGGAAGCCCATCCATCGATTCCCACGGAGTCGTCGATTCCTGGAGCCCAGGACACATCAGGTTCTGAAATGAATCTTACAGCAAATGTCCTAAAACGAAGGTGAATTTGCTGCGGAGCTCTTCCCATGTGTCTGGATAATGAGGTCTGTGTGCCGTACATGATCCCGTCTGCAGCACACGTGTGCCACACGGGGGCTTGTGGACTGAGGACCCGGTGGCAAGCTCTGTGCGCGTCACTCACACCGACGTCCGAGGACTGGGCCCTGCACGGCGCGGTGAGAGGCCTGGGAGCTCCCTACAGCAGCTGAAGGCTGTGCCCTCGGAAACACACACAGAAGACTCTGTGCACTTGTGTGTTTAATTTTTACAGACTGTTGCACAAAGATTTATTTTTATTTTTTTCCTCGTCAGAGGACATGATCATTGATTTTAGAGAGAGGAAAGGGACGGGGAGAGAGAGAGAAACATCGATGGGTTGCTTGGCATACGTGCCCCAATCGGGAATCGAACCCGAAACATTTTGGTTTGCAGGATGATGCTCCAACCAACTGGGCCACACCAGCCAGAGAACAAGATACAGTTTTAAATAGTGATAAAATAGAAATAAGCACTTTAAAAAGTAATTTTACTTCACTTTATAAACAGTGTAAACATACTTAGCTCTCCCACAATAATAACTTTGGTGAAAGCCATGGGACCAAATACATTGTATTATGCTTTTAAAGACTTGCCTCATAATCGATACATCGATTCTTAGGCATGGTTCCACACAGAGTTTATTTCATTGCTTGTGGAAAAACTGTCACAGCCGCTGAGGCAGCTGACAGGCAGATCCAGTGTGAGACATGCATACCTGCTACTTTTATGGAATTAGGAGAAGGTGTATTTCTAGAGCGGTGGGAATTCTGGAATGAGAGAATAAGGAGTTCAGAGGACTCTTTCCCCAGCAAAACAACAATTTCCCTGGTGAAAATGGTAAAGAACAAGCCATTAAAAACCTCTGGAGCCCCAGCTGCTGTGGCTCGGTGGATTGAGTGCTGGCCTACAAACAAAAGGGTCACCGGTTCGATTCCCAGTCAGGGCACCTGTCTGGGTTGTGGGCCAGGTCCCCAATAGGGGGCATGAGAGAGGCAACCACACATTGATGTTTCCCTTCCTCTCTTTCTCCCTCCCTTCCCCTCTCTCTGAAAATAAATAAAATCGTTTTTTAAAAAAACCCTCTGGGCCTTTTTTTCATAAAAGGAAATGGAGAATCATGCATTCAGGGAAATCCACTAAATCTTGGTAAGAACAGTGAGTCTGAGGCATTAAAGCCACGATGGCCCAGTGGTTCCCGGTGGTAGAGGCTCCACCCTGGACACGTGCACCCAGAAGTGTGGGAGCCCCCTCACCCCAGCTCTGCTGTGGCTATGGCTCCTCCCCCTCCTCCCAGCCTGGAGCCCTGTGGTAGGAGGGGAGCAGGCTGACCGAGCTGGGAGGGCACCTCTCCCATCCCTGCACCCACGGGCTGGGCAAGAGCAGGGCACGGTTCTGGGAGGAAAGGCAGGAAGCCCTGTGGAAGAACTCCGCGTTCTCTCTGAGGAGCATGACATCACCTGGAACAGCAGGGGGGAGGACGCCATGCTGAAGGTCGTGAAGGTCATTGTCAAAACCAGTAGTGATCATGGTAGAGAAAATAAGTTGAGGGCTGTTGGCACCATGAGAGAAGCCACGTGGCTGAGCAGCCAGAGTGTAATGGAGAGAAGCAGAGAGAGATGGCCAAGGAGCCTGCTGGGGTCGCGGTCAGCTCTGGGTGTTGGCCAGGCCGTGCACAGGGGCCCGACAGAAATAACCACCATCTCACTGAGGAAACAACGGAATGGAGAGCGATGTGATCCACTGGCTGGGCTGGGACTCCCGGCCTCATCGCCCTGCGTGTTTTCTTCACGACCCAATGAAACGTGCTGAGTGGTGACCTCGCTTGTTCATTCTGTGCTGAAATGTCAGTGCCCCCGGGGACCCGCTGGTCCCTGGCCTGGCTCGAGGCAGGTGGAGGACTGCAGGGTGAGCCTGTCCCCCGCCAGCACGCCACATCTGGCTGTCCCCCACTTCCCGGAGCGAGGGAGGCAAGGCCCAGGCTTGCACGGCGCAGCTGCCTCGCAGACCAGCAATGCACCCGCGGCCGCCATTTCGCACAGCTCATGGGACCCGGTGTGGACGCACAGGGCGAGGGGAAGGAGAAGGCAGCTGTGGGCCGAAGGGTGAGGATGGAAATGGGTCGATGAGTGACTAAGAGATGGCGTTAAGAGCGAAACAAGATTTCCCAACACCGACTTGGAGAAGCATTGGAGGAAAACGGGCGTTCCTCTGTGAAGCTGCTCTGCGTTGTGCTTGATGGCCTGGCCCCCAAGACCTTCTAGAAGCCCCTTCATGGAGACTTAGCCTTCCCTCGAGCCATCGCTGTGCACAGGAAGAGGAGCCATGAGCTCTGCTGAGTGATAACACAGACGATGGGCGTACTTACCGAGCACTGAACTGAGCTGGGTGCTGCAGACGCCTGTTCTGCAGCACCTGTCTCATTAGTAATGACAGGTAGCGTTTCTGGCTCGCCCGACTCCCAAGCTCAAGGTTTTCTCTCTACTTTTGTGCTTCTCAGTGTGTGGGTGGCTGGGAGCAAGGGATGACTCTCAGGGGCTGTGCTCCGGGGCCAGTGCTTCTGCCTGAAAGAGCAAATCTCCCTGAGGATTCGGCAGAAAGGTTTTGAATTTTTGAGGTCTTAAGTTGTGTGAAACAGTACAAGCCAAATCACACACACAAAAAATCTTGCGTTTACATGTTGCTCAATCACATTTTTATCTGGTAAGACTGGCGGAGGTGAAAATTTATGTGCAGCCATTATACAATTGGCTGTTTTCTTCTCGGTCAACTCAGCGGTGCCAGGAATGTGCTCTGGGGCCAGCAGGGTCAGCCCCGGCAACAAACGAGCATAAGCAAAGCCCTTGGCAAGTCCGACCAGAACCAAGCGCCTGTTTTATGGATGCACTGCGTTCATTCTCTTGCAGACAAGTGGGATTTTCTCCTTTTATTAAACGTTGGCTCCTCACTAGGACACAATCTTCCTGCAGACAAGACTTTTGCATGTGATGTTTCATTGTTCTGTCCTCAGCACGTTTCCCAGCATGTAACAGGCGCTTAACAGATACACATTGCACCAGCAGAATAAACTGACATTACTCAAATGTAGCAGCTCTGCTTCCTGCCACAGCTGTGTTCCACCAAACGCTTCGTTTATAAACAATCGATTGTGCCTCTTCGAGTTTCTCTTTGCCAGGAGTTTCCCAGTAATAAGAGACTAAAAATATTGGGGATGGGGGGAACTGTGCTGCGATTCTCTGTTTACCTTTCCTAGTTGCACTTTTAACCTGACAAAATAGATCAGTGTTTGAAGGCAGGAAGTTTGAATGTGAACTTGAAGTTGATAAAAGCACACAGTGTAACGAGAGGCATCCAGAAGACCCCAGCAGCCCAGGGAGTGAAGATACAAGTTGACGTCATCCCTGCAACGTTGCACAGCGGACGGGACGGCCCGCGACGGCCCGGCGACAGCTCGTGCCCACGGTAAGGAGCAGCAGCAGTCAATCTAAGACTCGTGGGACACCAACCCAGGAGGACGTAGAAATTATTAGTTTTGAAACATGAGCTGTTCAGCCGGGTGCCAAGACCATTCAGCAGGGAAGGACATTGTTTTCAACAAATGGGGTTGGGAAGACTCGATCTCCACGTGCAGAAAACGGAAGTTGGATCGCTTCCTGACACATGTAAAAAATTAACTCAGACAGTAAGATACACAGAGGGTGTGTTACGGAACCGTACACCTGAAACCGTCATAACTTCATTAACCGATGCCACCCCAACAAATTCAACAGAAAATAAAAGTAAGCGAGTAATGGAATAGAACTCACACTCAAGAAAATGCTTGGGATGGCACATCAGGCCCCAAAAAATGACCTCAGAATGGACCGTAAGAGCTAAGATGACAGACAGAAGTCTTAGAAAACACAGGGGGACAGATTCGTGACAGTGAACTTGAAAACGATTTCTTGGACACCAAAGACACAGGTAACTAAAGAAAAAAAAATGGGACCTCATCACAATTTAAAACTTTCATACATGAAAGAACACGACCAACAGAATGGGCAAAAGTATTTGCAATTTGTTTTTGTAAAAAGGGATTGATATTCGGAATATATATAAGAATTCTTATAACTCAACAACAAAAACACACACAACCGATTAAAAAGTAGGCAGAAAATTGGAATAAAAACATGTCCAAAGAAGATAAACAAACGGCCAATATGCATGAAGGGACGCTCGTCACCAGCCTGTAAGGAAACGCAGACGAAAACCGCAGGGCGATGCCGCCCCCTGGCATCGGAGGGACATGTCTTCATGTTTCCCGCCAGAGGACAACAGATGTCAGGAACAGCACCTGCAAGTGTTGGCAGGAGGCAGAGAAACTCAAACTCTGGTGCGTCCGGCGGGGGAGCGAAGCAGTGGTGCTGCCACGGGAAACAGCACGTCCGTTCCCCAGGAAAGTAGCCGCAGAATCGCCTCAGGGTCCTGCGATGGCGCCTCGGCGGCACCGCGGGGCCGGTTGCGTAAAGAAGGGAAAGTGCGGACTTGAACTGGCGCTTGTTCACAGCAGCCGGGAGGTGGAAGCAGCTCACAAGTTTGTCGGATGATGGACGGGGAAGCCGCACGTGGGACAGACACACACATGCTTTCGAGAGGAAGCACATTCTGACACGTGGCCGACCCTGCAGCCGTGATGCGAAGTGGACAAGCCGGTCACGGGAGAGCAGTCACTGCGGGATCCGCGTGTGTAAGGTTCCGAGGGCCGTCAGACACCCGGAGCAGGAGTCAGCTGCTCACAAAGGCGCTTGTTTCTTAGCGGTGCCTGCAGACGGAGGGACGTGTTTTCACGGCAAGAGCTGGCCGTGAGGGGAGCTCCAGCCGGACGGGAGGGTCACAGCCAGGCCGTGTTGGCTTAGAACAGACGGGAGTCCCAGGGAGGGTCCAGAATTAGACCCACATATGAGGTCAATTTGTTTTCAAGAAAGTCCCAAGGAAATTGAGCAGGTGAAGGCAGTCTTCTCGGGAAACAGCGCTGGAATAACCTGCCACCCGACCCCGCTCCACAGCCGCCTGCTGAGCTGCCGTGGTCTCTCCGGAGCCACAGGCATCCTCTGCATTCGGCAGCCGGCCAGGCTCCCCCTGCACGCCGTACCACCTCCCCAGCCTGGCCCAGCCCGGCGGTGTTTGGCGTGGGGCACGGTTTTCTTTCTTCTGTCTGCTGGCTCTGACCGGCAGGTTCCCCCGGCTGCTGAAGACAACATCCCTCATTCCTGTCGAACTCTAAGTTTTCAACTGCCTTCCAGTGTTCTTTTCAAGTCTAATTTACCTGGAAGAACCTGTTAAGTTGTCCCGTGCCACCTCGCACTCTCCAACAGAAGACGGTACTAAGAGCCAAATTCGAGGGTGGGTGGACTGTTCTGGAAAGAAGGTGAGACCCCCTGAAACTGTGAGAGCCGGTCCACTTCCCGAGCCAGAGGCTGCTGCCCCTGGCCTTGGAGAACCTGACAAACCTGAGGCCTTCCTTACTTGACTCCAAGCTGAGCCGACTGTTCGCTGCAAGTTTGCTTGGACCTCACCTGGTGAGGGCAGCCTTGGCCCCCGTCCTGCCCCGACCCCGACGCAATCAAAGCGGATCTCTGCCTTTGACCTGGGCCTCTGGCCACCTCTCTTCTGTCCCCATCACTCGCTGATAGCACCCCCCTGGGACCAACAACGGCTGGTCCCGTCTTGGCAGGAGCGTCTGACCCTGGTTTCCTCACTTCAAACTCGGCTGCAGTTCGTGAGTTTACAAGACAACCAGGCTCTAAGCATCTGCCGATCCTGGCGCGGTGGGTCGGGCAGCCCAAGCGCCGTCCTGTACACCCAAAGGTTCCGGGTTCGAGCCCCAGTTGGGGCGCATGCACGTGTCAACCAATCGATGTTTCTCTCTCTCTCAAATCGATAAACATATTCTCAGGTGAGTATTTTTAAAAAATTTGTGCGAGACCCTTCTCCAGCTGGGGCAGGAACTGTCTGAAGAGAGCAGCCGGGTGGCCTTTGTCCGTGTGAGCTGAACGGACGTCAGGGTGTCCGCCTGGGAGCTCTGCCTGGTGCTCAGACGTCATCGGTGCCCCGCCCACGTAGGGACAAGTCCATCTCTGTGTGTGCTTGTGAGAGCACGTCGGCAGCCCAGTCACCGGCAGTTGGAAGTGGTTTAGGATTTTACACCCTAAGTGTTTAGGGTCACAGGGTACAGAATCGTGGTTTGTGACCGAGCACATTAGGGACCTTTGGTGAGAACCTTTGGGAGACGCAGAAGCTCCCAGAGAGGGAGCGCCAGGCTCTTTGCTCTGGGCCCTCAGGCTCCCTCTCCACTTCCTATGGGGGGTCCGGCAGGAGGAGCAGATCCAGGACTAGAGGGCAAGTCCGGGGCTTTGGGGGCCAGTGGCTAACACAGTCACAATCACAGGATCCCCAGTCCCTTGTCCCCTCCCGCCGTGCTCACCCCCTCCCACACACGGCCTTGTGAGTGGAACACAGAGGGCACCAGGGCCACCGTCTCCATCCGGCCAATGGTGTCACTGGGAGGCCGCTGTGGCTCGTGGTAGCTGCCCCCCCCCCCCAGGAGGGCACTCCAGGAGGGAGACCTCCCGCGAAGGCCATCCCAGGCCCCAATGTGCAGCCTGAGATGTGGAAGTGACAGGCGTCCCCTGAGAACCGGGGCTCAGCCCCTTTCTGGGGGAAGCGGCTGCTGGTCCTGGGGGTGGCCCTGTGTTTGGGGACTGAGCTGGAGGTGGCGGCAGGACATTTTGATGACCACCCAGGGATGTCTGATGGGCTCCTTGGACAAGGTCCCTGGGGCTCAGGGGCTTGGCCTGACCGCGTGGCCCCTCGGGCCCCACACCAGCCTCGGAATGTAGCCCCCAAATGTGGCTTGTTTGACCAATCAAAATGTTTCCAAAATGTGTCTGTATGTTCCAAAAATAGATGATCTCAGACAAAACAGCAAATGAAGAAACCGCTGGATGTCACTTGGACGTCACTCACTCCTGGAATTTCTATGGGAGGCAGGCAAGGCGAGGAGGGGCTTTATTTCCCAGGAGTTTGCGCCCAATTCGGGGTCAGCCATCTGTGTTTCAGAGGGGGAGCGGGGTGGACGGGAGCCCCTGAACTTGCCCGCCTCCCTCGGGCCGTGAGGTCTATGGCTCCTTGTTCACATTCCCGGCCCCTCAAACTCTGCCCACGTGTGGGTCCATTAATCAGAGGATGACTAGCCAGCCCCATGGCTGCCGCACCGGAGTGAGCATTAGGAATGTGTGCGAGACCTTTCTGTGTTTTCGTTTGGAGGAGCAAGTGCCGGGAGGAGGGAAGGCCAGGGACCCCACGCAACTTTGTGAGGTTTCGAGAAGAGCTGAGCACCTCTCGCTCAGCAGCCGAATTCAGCGGCCGTTTCTCAGGCTGCGTGCGACAGGGGATGCTTCACAGATTATAATCGAATTTGGAAAGATGCTAATTTTAGAGAAATAAATCTGCTCCTTCAGAAACTTGAGCTCTGGCTGTGGAGGCTGCCTTGACCCCGTCTCTGTTTAGCTCAGGCCCTAGGACTTCTGGCTCCGGCACTTTCGTGAGGAGACATGGGTGCTGGGGGCACATCTGTGCTCAGTCCCAATGGGATGTCCTGTGGCAGGGACAGCCGCCTTGTGTTAGGACAAAGCACCGTATTTGGGGGCCGGGGCCTGGCGATTAGGTGTCACTCAACAGGAGGGCAGTGGCAACAGCGTCTTTACGAAGTTCCACAGATGTTGGCAATTGGCCACACAGGTCCCCCGGCCTCTGCCTTCATGTGACAGGGTGGCCTTTGGCAAGGTCGTGCCCCTGGGCAAGGGCCTGGTTCTCCTCAGAACCACCGCGGCCCTGACAGAGACCTGGGCACAGCTGTGGCTGGTGGTTTTTCTCCACTTTTTATTTCTGCAAGTAGTGACGAATCATTTATGCCTCCTTACATTTCTGCAAGCTTTATGTTTTGTGAAACATGCCATTGATGTTCCACATTAATGTTCCTGTAAGTAGTAAACTGGCCGTGTTCTTTAAATGCTTCTGCTCGGTGAAGACCGCGTCCTCCCGCTGCCCTGGGCTCGCCACCGCTGGGATGGGGGGACGGGACTCTCTGGGGCTCGGGGCTCCCTGCCCTGCGTCCTGGCCTCCGGTCGCCTGTGGATCACACCTGGTGTTTATGCTGTTTGATTCCACCAAGGACTTTATGCTGATCTGTTTAAGATGTGTTACAACCGACCGTGAGCAGCGACAGGCCCTTCGCGCGGCTAAAAGCTGGTGGACCAGACGAGGGCCTCGGGTTTCTGATGTCAGACTTTGGGTCCTCGCGTCAGACGGCTCACGGCGTGTGACAGGCGCTATCAGCAGCCACTCCCTGTGTCGAGAGAATCCACTTCGCGTTCTGCGGTGGCGGTGGCTGCATGGATCCACATGCGTGATAGAACGGTGTGGAGTTCCGCACGCGTGTTGTGCCGTATGGGACTCGGTTTTTCTGGTTTCGATATTTACTGCAACGCACAGCGCCTCTCTTTGCTCTTGCAACTTGGGGTGAATATGTAGTTATTTCAACACTTTAAAAAATCAGTAAGTCAGAAAATTTTAGGAAGAAGAAATAGGAAACAATTCTTTAAAAATCCCTTGCCATTCTGCAACCCCTGACATCTTTGAAAATCCCACTCATGGTTTTTTCTTTCTTTATTTTTACTGTTGACAATATTGCAAATGTCTGCCTCCCACCCGTGTCCTCAGTTTTACTGAAATTTATGAAATCCGAAAGCATTTCCATTCGCAGGAAACCATCAGTTACTCACTGTTTTTTTTTTCAAGATGGTCAACTTATTTAAAAATAATTGCAGATACATGTATCTGCCTTCTATCTGATTTAAATTCAATTAGCTTGTTCAAGATTTGGCTGCTCTTTCTTCCCAAGAAAATGGTCAACTTTGAACTCGCCTTAAAGTAGACGAACAGACCTTAAGTGGCCTCGGAGCATTTTGTTCAACAAATTCCAGGAATCGAGGCCTTCCTGCTGCCAGACAGGGATAAATTGGAAGCTGCACATAATCCTATAATTCCGTCAGCTTCTCGGGGAATAGAAATGGAAAACTTTCAGCAGCCAACCCAAAGACTCCGAGAGGCTGGCTGCTGGACCCACGTCCTTGGCCGTTTGTTCCTGCCACCGGAGAGAACAGCTGGCTGCACAAGGGAGGTTCCCACACAGGACTTCAGCCAGCTGCGCCCGTGAACTTGAGACAAGACCCCGTTTTCCCAAGAGATTCAGCGTCTACCTTGTCGCGTGTTTGCTGCATCACACTCCTGACCACACCGCAGGACATCCAGGCCTTGCACACTCACGGGTTATCTGGGTGGCAGATTTGGGGGAACCTAGAGTGGGGGGCTTGGTATACGCTCCACACTTACTGATTTGTGGGAAAAAGAAGAAGCAAAGCCAGCTAATGTTCACAACAGGGAAGAACCTTGGAAAAGCCTTCTCAATGGCCAGTCTACAAATGTCTTCACTGTTGTTTTCACTTTGATCAGAAGAATTAGCACCTAGATGTTAGCTGAGCCTCACTTCTGTATAAAAACCAGATTTAGGAAGTTCAAATTATATTTTAATTTGCCAAAGACAGAATTTTAGTTAGGCAGATGATTGGGTTTGGCAATAAAAATGTAACGACAACAATGATTAATTTTTGCCCTGACCGGTGTGTCTCCGTGGGCTGGGTGTCATCCCACTCAGCGTGAGTGGCCAGTTTGGTTCCCGGTCAGGGCCCAGGCCTGGGTCGCGGTTTCCATCTCTGGTTGGGGTGTGCGTGGGAGGCGAGCAGTCAATGTTTCTCTCCCTCTCTCTGTCCCTCCCGCCCCCTCTGTCTAAAACTTTAAAAAATGATAGATTGTCTAGCTTTCGCTTCCCGCTATAGACGTCAATCTCCGATGCAGGCTGCAGCCGACAAACAACCCGGGGAGAGCATCCCCGCAGAGCCATGAACCTGAAACCGGGCTATTTCTCCTGTGGCCTCAGCTCCAGGTTTACCTCCCAGCACCGTCAGCCGGCATGGCGTCCTCTCTGTGGGCTTGAAGTTTCTGTTCAGAGACACCAAACGAAGCTCCGACCGAAGCTGGGGAGGTGGCAGCTGCCCTGGTGGCTCCTGACTGGGCCAGTGGAAGAGCCCCCTCAGCCTCAGCGGACCCCCAGGCAGCCTGCAGTGAGCGGGAACCCGGTGGCAACTCCAGAGCACCATCCCCCAGGAGCTGCGGGAGGTCTTGGCCTTCTGAAATGTCAGGTTTCTTTCTGCTCGGCGTGGACGGAAGTCCAGGGGCCCTGGCATCTCTGGTCTCCAAGTGTCCACGCCTGGTGACCTTACCCCTGAAAATAGTTCTAGGCCTCGCGGTGGCTGCAGAACACTTTTCCAAGCAAATCAACTTGAACTTCACTGACCACATTGAACTTACTACTCCCTCTCCATGGGTTGCAGGTTAGGACGTGGGTCCTCGTGGAATATCTGTGCTCCATCTTTCCAGCCGCCCCAGTCCTGGAGGCCGTAAATCACGTCGGCGCCACAGGGCTGGCGACAGGAATGGCGTAGACTTGGATGACGGCTGGTCCGCGGCTAGCGCGTGGTCCACGGCATGCGCTTTGTCTTCACGAATATAAATCTTCATGACCAGCATGTTTTTGTAACTTCTACTTAAAAAAAAAAAATTAATGGCAAAAACAAAAGTGAATTGAAATGTTCCATAGTTCAGTTCAAATTGCCCTTCTTCCGAACCTGCGAGGGCCTGCCAGGCAGAACCTTTCTCTCGTCACCCGGGTGGCCTCCCAACACGTTCTGGGCATCGCCTCCACCTCCTCCTCCCGGTCCTGATGCCGCGCCCCCCTTTCCCAGCTGCCCTTCTCGCCAGCCCATGCGGGCGTCAGAACAGGGAAGCCCAGGGCACAGGGTGCGGCCCAGTCACCACCAAGGCAACGGCAGCACCCAGGGGCGACCTGCTGCCTCTTCGTGAGGCTGAGGGGCACCAGGTCCGCACGACAGCGGTTCAGGCATGGGCAGACTCACTTCCCCAGAGTGGAGAGAACACCGGGCACTAACATTTCCGCTCCCCCATCATTGGTCTACAAACGGTGAAAACGGCTGGATTCCTGGCCCCACACCAGTCATCCAAGCAGAATGACCATGGGAACTCTTAACCTCACACACATCTGTGCCGCAGGACTCCCGAGCCAGTGGGTCCCGGCCGCAGCCCGAGAGCCCGTGTTTCGCAGACCTCCCTGGGCGGTGCTGGGTGTGCATACACAGACCCACTCCTGAGTCCTGGTCATTCTGTGGTTGGGTGGGTCATTAGTCCCTCGAGTGCACGATGTGGAAATTTGAAGAGAGAGAAGTCTAGGGTGCCGGGATTCGCTGACAGACCTGTGACGTGCTCATTTACGTAAGACTCCCTTTCGAGAAACTGCGACTTTGTAACAGGAGACAGTATCCTACCCCACACTGCCAACCCCACAGCTGCCGCTGCAGAGGCGTGTCCAGCAAGAATGGAACTGTTCTTCCCCCCATTCCTGTTTACTCAACTCGATAACTCCCTGTTCAACATGGCCCGTCTGTGGGAGCTGCATCCGACGTCAGACACTGAGCTGCTGCCACAAGGGATCACAGGGCGAGTAAGACGCTTCCTCCTCCTGAAGGCAGAGGGAGGGGACCGATGTCCTAGGAGAGGCACAGCCTGGAGGTTTGCAGAGAAGGAAGCAATGTCTCCTTTCCAAGTGGGTCCTGCAAGGCCTTTTGGTGCTGTCTGTTCATTTCTGCACCTGTGCCCCAGCTCCACAGCCACAGGTGAGAAGGAAGGAAGCAGCATTGTGGAAAGAAGGACAGGGGAGAAGGCAAGACGGCGAGGGAGTCTCGGGGTCCCAAGATCACTGGGACGCCGAGCCGGAGCCAGTGAAGCTGGAGCAGAGAGAGGAGGTTGCAACGTTCTGGAGAGAAGAATGAACAAACCCTCTTCCTGTGGGTACGTGAGCCCTGGTCTCCACAGTGTTGTGGGTGCAGAGGACGGTCCATCATCTGTGAGCTACACTTGATGGGTATCGTCCAGCCATGGCTGCAGACACCCATGGGCTGTGCCTGAGGGGCAGGACCTCCCCGTCGCTGGGGAACCCCAGGCATGACTGAGTGCAGGAGCCCCGGGTTAGCCAGAAGCCCAGCTTTGGGAGGCAGGGACAGACCCCGTGACAACACAGGTCAGCTGTGCACATTGAGGACACTCCCTGACACTTACTAGGACTCAGCAGGTTCCACTTCCCCGTGGCCCGGCATTGGGTCTGGCTCCTCCAACACTGAGGTCCCCGTGGCCCGGCCTCTCCTCAGCGCCCCCAACGGCAAAATGACCCCGCGCAGAGATAGGCAACCCTGGGGCCACTGGTCTGTCCAGAGCTCTGGACTGGGCGAAAGGAAGGTCCCAGGGTCTTTCCCCACCCCCCACCCCACATGCGTCCTCTCCTGCAGAGACTTGCGGCTGGAGCAGGTCAGCCCAGACTTGGTGCTGGCCGTGTACAGGCCTTCTTTTTCGAAACACCCAGGTCCACCTGGGGAGCCTGAAGGCCCCAGACCTGTTTCGGTTAGTCACTTGGCCGCTGGCCACACAGGCGTGGGTGCAGAGCAGGGGTGGCCGGCTGTCCCTGGGCACCAGTTCCCTGGAGCAGCCGAGTCACCGATGCCCCCACACGCCCACGGCACCCCGGCTTCCTTCGTCACCCCATCCCATCCAGCCACCTGCAAGCTGTTCCCACTCTTCCTGAATCATCAGTTTTCTTAGGAAAAATCATCAGGCTGGTAAGAAGGGGGGACGAGAAGAAAACAGCATGAAAGTAAAGACAAGCCAAAAGGAGGTGAAAACAGGGCCCCTCAGGCATAATGGGATTAGGTCTCATTCCTTCTTCGTGTTTTCCTGGCCTTCCTGTTGTAAATACTGTCACCGTCCACAAAGAGCAGTTGTGAAAATTTTCCCACAGTGCTGCGGCTTCCTGCTGGAAATGATGTGAGGGTCACCTTCTCGGGCAGGCAGGAGACAGAGGCAACCACACCAACCCTTCGGCTGTCTCCCTCTTAGAAATAGATGCCGAGAAAGATTCTGAACGCCTCTTCTCAGGAACATAAGAAACGTTGGGATCATTTTGTGATCATTCAAATGCAATCTGCCACGCACCAGAGCTCGTGGAATTTGCTGCTTGTTTTGCTATTGTAACCAGAACAAAAGCGTTCTGTTCTCCGGGCTCAGCGCGGCTGGGCATAAGGGGTATGAGCATCAGTGCGAACACTGACTTCACTTGATTCAGAGACAGACTTCCACATGTGCAAGTGGACTAAATAAAAAATGAGATTGGCCTCTTCCTGGAAAAAAGATGAAAGTACTCTAGCCCTGGTTGGTGTGGCTCAGAGGACTGAGCACGGGCCGGCAAAAGGTCGCTGGTTCGATTCCCAGTCAGGGCACATGCCTGGGTTGCAGGCCAGGTCCCCAGTACGGGGTGGGAGACAGGCAACCACACATTGATGATTCCCTCCCTTTCTTTCTCCCTCCCTTCCCCTCTCTAAAAGTAATTAAAATCTTTTTAAAAATTTTCAAAAAAAAAGGAAAAAAATAACCAGGTATATACTTTCAATTCCGACTGGCACTAATTAATCAGACTATGTATATTGTTATTTTGTCTGTGGTTTCAAGTAAATATGATTTTAGCAACAGTTATAAGAGCCACTTATTGAGCATTTTTACTGTGCTTTACCTAAATTTAAAATACTTTGTCCTAATTACACGTTGGATGAAGTAGCCGAGGCTGAGAGAGCCGAGCAACTCGCCCAGGACTGCGCGGTGGTGATGATGTTGAGGTTTGAACCCGGGTCTCCGACTCTGAAGAACCACAGAGCTAAATGTGACGGTACATCAAACTGATCGTTTCAGTTCAAGTTTATAGAAATAGTGCTATTTACACATACTCTGGTTCTAAGTTAGGTCTGAATTGTCTAGAGTTTTGTGTAAATGGGATCATACAGTGTGTGCTCTCTGGTGGCTTATTTTTGGTCAGAAAACTACTTTTGAGATTTGTGCATGTCCTTGCATCGGCTGTGTGACCACAGACAGCCCGTAAGCCGGGACAAATGGAACCAGGGAACGCAGTAGACTGTTCACGGCAAAGCAGGTTGCAGCCGTCTAGTAAACTGCAAAACCCTCTCCTCCCTACACCAAGGACACTGAGGAGCAAACGCTTCGCACTTCTCCTCCCCAGGCAGAGGGTGAGTAGCTTCAACCACGCTGCTCGGGGAGGCAGAGGATGGAAACCCACTCAGCGCCCGCCCACAGACAGAGGACCGGTCCCTGTGACGTCCTGCGGATAACGCATTCTTCCCCGAAGCTGATGGGCGTCCAGCCCTGGACGCACCACACACGGTGAAATGAGCACCGCCTGAGGAGGACGCAGGCCCTGCCGCTGTGGTCGGTGCTGAAGGGACAGCTGGACCTGCACTGCAGGGGGACACTTAAAATTCCTCTTCCGGAAGAGGACAGTGACCCCCAGCACAGGGCAAGAGTGTTTCCTTTCCTTTATTCATGTGATTGCAAAGCTATGGACCCCTAGCTGCCAGGCTGAGTTGGAATATGGTCCTTCCCACATGGAAGAGAACAAGGGTTGAACGCGAGGCACAGTTATTTCTGATAAGGAGTAAAGGCGTGTAGAAATGTGGACGTTTTTGACCTGGGGGAAAGGCAACCTCACTGCTGGGTGCGGTTGTTCTTTGCTTGCTTGGTGCCTTTGCTTGTTTTCAGATCTGATGGGGACATGCTTTGGGCTTTGCTGTTTTGGGCACATTGGGAACCCCCGTCTCTGCGGTTTGGCCATTGGGCCCTAGGAGAGGTCATCTGTGAGGCTGGTCGGAGAGAATGCCTTTGCCACCTGGGACCCGGGAAGGGTCGTTAGGTGTCGGTGGAAGAGAGCGTCTCTCTGCCATGAGACCGGGTGGTGAGAGGTCAGGTCTCTGGAGGGAGGAGACCAGTGGTAGGTGAGAGAGGGCCTCTCCCAGTGCAGCTTTGGGCCATGAGAGACCTAGGAGAGGTTGCCCGTGTGCCAGGTTCCAGTAGGAAAGCCTGGTTCAATCCCACCTCTTCTTCTGGAACTCCGTCTTCTCCTTGAACTTCGCTTTACTACGGTTTCAGAAGGAATCTGAGGTTTCCCAGAAAGAGTTAAAACTTCACATCAAGTGGGACACCGGCCGGGCACGTGACATCAGTGCCGTGAACGCCGTAAGTGCCCGGGGAAGGGAGGACAGCGCCGGTCGCTGGGAGGTTGCTGCTGCAGGCCTGGCCGAGAAAGTGTGGTGTAGATGGGAAATTGGGTGTCGCAATTGTTAAGACAGATCTTTTCCAAGTTTCTTGAAAGTTCAGGAATGAGAATTCTGAGGGAGTAATTCTGCTCTGTAGCTTTGAGCCAATTAAATGACAACAGAGGAGAGTAGGCATCAAAATATGTTATAAAGGTTTCTCATGCAAAGGTTATGAGCACGTACGTTCCACGCCACCCCCACCCCACCCCCCGCCCAGGTGCTCCGGCTCTCCCTCTACTTTCTGCCCGGGCATCCAGCAGCTCCACCGGCACCCGTGGCATCGGCCAAGACAGAGAAGCTTCGGAACCGCTCTGCGCGTGTGAAGACCGTGCCTCTTCCCGTCGACAAATTCAGTGATGAAGACAGAGTGCCGATAGGCATTCAGGATAAAAACTGAAGGCGAAAAGACACAGTCAGCGCTGCTTACGGAGCACAAGAGCATTAATGTGTTTTGAAACGGGACCAGACAAAGTGGGTAAAATTGATATCTCCTTGAATCAAAAAACATTTTTAAGACTTAAAAGCATGGAGCTTAGCTTGGTCTTTGAAATGTTTATCTAAATAAAAATAGTGATAATGCAGTGGAAGTTCTTGAGTTCACATGAATCATCTTTCTTTGTCACTATGGTGTTGAGCCGGGACCGGCTTAAACCCGTTTCCAAGAGCCGGAATTCTCGCTGTTTACCTCAACTTGTGTTTACTTAGTTATGCTCTTTCTCCTTTGTAGTTTGAAGTGAAGCTATTGGAAATGTTAGAAGTAATGTCACTTTTAAAAATGGTTCTTTTCTTTGGCTATGAAAATGGAAAATTTGGGGAAATAAGGAACTCTCCAGCCCGGGCTAATGACGGGAGCACAGCCTTCCTTGCAGAACCATTTGTTAGGGCCGAGCAGAGGCTTGGAAAGAAATCGTGGACTCCTCGGCCCAGAGGTCTGATTTCTAGGCATATATCCTAAGGAAACAATTGAGGAGATTTAGTTTAAGTAAAAATACTACACACCCACAAGATGGATTGTAGGAGGAAGGACCGAGCCCTCACTGGGTCTGACGTCCAGTGGGGATGGCGATGCGGTGGCCGAGGTGACAGCAACTTGTCACCTTAATAACTTGTTAAATGCGCAGCAACGTACGGGGCACTCGGTGCAGATTAATTGTTGCATTTCAATCCTCACGACCTCTTTATGAAGTCGATAGTGTGATCACTCTCCTAGTCACAGATAAGGGCACGACTTGTCTGCAATGAACAGAGCTGGGGAACAGGTCCGTCCGTCTCTAAAGCTTACTGATCTCACCCACTGAGGATCAGGGAAAATTGAAATATTCTGTGATCAGAGGTCTTTTTCACTTTGCTTTCTCAATTTGCTCACCAAGGCACTTCCACTCCCTCGTGATTGAAATATTACAAATACCTTCACCTCCTTGCAAATTCCCACCTGAACAGAAGAAGGTAAGATGCGAGATAGTCCCCTAGCCCCTCTGACTGTACAGCATTGTGAATTCCTCTGAATAACAGCCAGATATCCTTCCACGTCTCACATGAGGGAAGAAAGTCTTCACCTGATGGTCTGATCATTGGCTCCCGATATTGGAACGTTTGCAAAACCTCACTATATCTTACACTAGGAACTAGGGTATTTATTTCATCCAGGGGCTGCTTCCCAGCCCTGAGCCGCTTTCCAAGGTCTCTGGACTCTAGGGGCCGGCCCTGGGCCTTCCGTCCCATGCACTTCATTTAGAAGCTCTGGGCCGTATGTTTGACAGGTGCCTGGTTTTTAAAACGCAGGTGGCAGATGTGTGTCTAAGGATGCAAAAGCCACAGGAAGTTCGTGATTTACTCTCGATGCACCAGCGGTGGGCTGGCTGCCTGGCCCTCAAGACCCATCCTCTCCTCTCTGGATGAGCAGAGAGACACGGTTTCCCTCGTTTGTGGGTCGGGGCCTTCCTCAGCTCTCAGTGTGGCCGGTGGACACGATGTCCTCTCACAGGGCCGCAGGGAAGGCGTCCCGGGGACACGCGGCCGGGCGGGTGAGGCTCCGTGGTAAGGCGAGTGCAGGCAAACATGAAGAGCTGTCCTGCGTCCAGCTCCAGTGTCCCACCTGGGTTCGTCTGGCCGTGGAGAAAGTTCATCCTCCTCTTCATCAGGCCCAGAAATAAGGTCACTCTCCAGACCATTGGTTCCACTGGCCTTTGTCCTCGTCTGGCTAGCCTAGTCTGTTTGTCCAGCTGTCCTTCTGCCGGCTGTGCCCAGGTCCAAGCTGGGAGTCCACGCAGCTGCTAGACCCACGTGGCCACTTGGAGAGAGAACCAGCGAAAGAACGAGGTGAGTGCATGTTACCGAGAGAGGTGGGGGTGGGGCTCTGTTACGCTTGGGTTATATTATCTCAGGCTTGGGGAGGACTAGACGCTTTTTAAAGTAACCAATCAACTTCCCAAGCTTTGGTGGGTGGGCATTGTTGGGTCCTCCCCCTAACCAATCCATTTCCCATGTCTTCTGGGGTTCAGTGTCCCTCATCCAATCCTATCCTTCTTCCAGGCCAGATACAACCCCCCACCCCCACTTAAGGTCACCTCCTTAGTTCCCACTGCTGATGCACCCAGAGAGGCAGCTCCCCTTTATTGTTCTATTCCCCCTTTTCCCCCCAGGGGTGTGTGGGAAACAGACTGGCGGCTCCCTGGGGTGGACAGGTGGACGTGAAGCTGCAGCTTCCTGGGGAAGCAAAGGGCTCATGCTCCCTAGTCGGCTCTTCTGGTTTTCCTTTCTAAGATTTATTTATTTATTTTTAGTCAGAGGGGAAGAGAAGGAGAAAGAGAGGGAGAGAAA